>NC_091470.1:31743953-32076270 GCF_036971445.1 Narcine bancroftii
TAATACTCCCTTACAACAATGAAGGATGGTATTTCAGATTTTTTATTTACAGACAATGGAGTCTCCTAAATGCCCTTCTCCTAATTCGTCTGCCAAATGGTCAGATCATCCTCTCAATTGTTACATTTCTAACATGCCTATAATATTGAAGTGATGGATGTTACAGATATTTATATAAGTACAACTCCAATTATCCAAAAGGGTTGGGAACAGGCCTATGTCAGATAAACAGCCCAGTAGCAACAGCAAATCACATATCAATGTTTAAACAACAATAAACAAGGAAAGGCTTTTTAAGCATTAAAATAATGTTTAATTCTCACCAAGAAAATGCTGGGTGCCGCTGATCACCGAGACCTCCCAACTACAGCTGATCCCCAACACGTACGCACTGCTGCTACTGATCCCTGGGAAGGCTTCCCAGGCTGGCGGAATGCTCACTGGCGAGTCAGTAGCCTCTTCTCTCCCCAGTCACTGGAGCTCCCAACCCTGACACCTGAGTCCCGAATCTTCCTCTGCTAGGCCTACCGCACACACACCCTGGGGAGTCCGGAGAGTGTTTGTATGTGTGCAGTAGGAGGCCAAGGACAGTCGGCATCAAGGAACTGTACTACGCCAAGGAAGGAGGGAGGGAATGCCACTGAGCCCGAGATCTGGCTCCTGCCCAGGAGCCTGAGGTCCCACTCCTGCTCAGGTGCCCGATGTCCCTCTCCTTCCTGGGAGGCCGCTCTCCTTGAGAAGAGAAGAGATTCTTCTAACCGCTTACAGCTGGGAGACAGTGGCATGATGTTTGAGAGGGAGAGTTGAAGGGAAAACTCAATAAGAAGAAATGGAAAGAGAGAGGGCAGAGAATTACCTGAAACGAGGGCAGTTGTTCTAATTTCATGTCAGGTGAATTTTCTTTTCAGCCTGTGAGGTCAGTGCGGCTCTGAAAAATATTTTTGCATAAATGAGAATCTCTGATTTGTTTCGGATATCCTCATTTATCCAATTTTTTTTAAAAATCAGATAAAATCAGGATTTTGGCGAATCAGATTTTGGATAATCGAAGTTGTACTGTAGTTATTCTGCTGTTACATGAGCTGCATTGATAATGAGTATTTATGCTGTGCCTCAAAGGTCCATCAACCTGGTATATTATTTCTATTTCAAATGCTATGCACCAAGCATTCAACACAATCATGGTGTCCCCTTTCTGTTATTTTACATAGCTTCAGTCAAAAAGAATGGATAAATTATAATGATTACAGTTAAATTCATATTTAATCACAAGCTTCATGAGTAGATTAACTAGAAAAAGTGAGACCTAAAAGCTATCTTTCTGAGATTTTCATGTTCATTTTTATTAATGCAGATCATTTTTCATCCTCCTCTGGATTGCTCTGCACAGATTTCATTCTTGACAATGCTTCGTTTTCTCCCAGTCTTTTTTGTTGAGGTCAGATAAAGTAGAAGGCCGGATATAAAAGCTATAGTCATCACTGTGTAAGTCAGTCTCAAAATAAAAGAACGTTGGATGTAATATTTACAAGAGGTTCATAACAAATGTGAATTGAATTTGACTGGTGTAAAGCAAAGCAGAGGAGAAAAGAGTTGTTGCAGAAGACGAACACCAAATATCTCCGTCACTTCATTCCTTTCTTCCTATGGGGCCCTCCAAACCTTTGGTCAGCAGTTGTAGTAGAGCCACAAGTGAGTTATTGTCAAATTGTATTCGTATTGCTCCTATAAAGTACCTTGGGATATTTTGCAATATAAATACGTTGTTATTACTTTCTATTGCTGGCTACTTGTTGCAGTGATGCCATAGAATACTACACCACAGTAAAACCACAATGCTGGAGAAACTCAACAGGTCAAGCAGTGTCCTTTATATAGCAAAGGTCAAAATACATGACTGACGTTTCGGGCTTGAGCCCCTCATATAAAGGACACTGCTTGACCTGCTGAGCTTTTCCAGCATTGTGTTTTTACCTGAACCACGGTGTCCACAGATTTTCATGTTTTACTTCCAACACTACAGGACCTCTGGCCCTCGATGTGGTGTCAAACTATATATTCCTACCAAAACAAAGCTAAACCCTTCCTACCTCATAACTCTCTATTTTACTTTCATCTATGTGCCGGTCTAAGAGTCTTTTAAAGGTCCCTAAAGTTTCAGCCTCCATCACCACCCTTCGCACAACTCTGTGTAAAAAAACCTCACCCCTGATGTCTCCCCTAAACCTTCCTCACTTCACTTTGTACAGATGTCCTCTGGTGTTTGGTACTCCCACCCTGGGAAAAAGGCACTGGCTGTCTACCTCTCAGAACTTTATAGCTCTCTATTAAGTAGACTCTCATCCTTCTTTGCTACAAAAAGTCCTAGCTCTGCTAACCTTGCCTCGTAAGACTTATTTTCCAATCCAAACAACATCCTGTTAAATCTCCTCTTACCTCTCTCCATAGCAACCACGTCCTTCGTTTAATGAGGTGACAAAAATTGAACACAATATTCAAAATGCCATCTTACCAGAGATTTGTAGAACTACAACATCACCTCTTGACTGTCAATGACGATTCGTCCATTGTTCCACAACATATACTCACACCTCATTCACAATGGAGGAATTTAAATCCATTGTTGCCATATCCATAATAAGCATCAAAATACCCAGCAATTCAAGCTGCATCTGTGGAAGGAGCTTGAAGAAGTGTCATTTGACCATGTGGCAGCTTTCAGACTCAATATTAAATTCTACACCAGTGGTTCTCAACCTTTTACTTTCCACTCATATACCACTTTAAACATTCCCTTTACCATCAGTGCTCTGTGACTAGTAAGGGATTGCTTAAGGTGATCTGTGAGTGGGAAGGGAAGGTTGAGAATCACTGCTCTAGACCCAATTATTACTGAAATATTTTGCTTGAGAAAAATTATCACTGGCCCATTTCCTTTGGATTTCTTTCTCAAAACGAGTCAATTGGGTTCGATTTAAACAGTGGTTTCAAAACTTTTCCTTCCCACCCACATACCACCTTAAGCAATCCCTTACTAATCGCAGAGCATCTGTGGCATAGGGAATACTTAAAGTGGTGTGTGAGTGGAAAGGAAAAGGTCAAGAACCACTGTTCTACACTTTCATGTAACTTGCTTTCTCTGTCAGTAATTACTTCCATTGTAAGTTTCCCATCTGTGACAGAGGCTCAGTTTTTCCCTTTCCAGGAACATGTCATGAGCTGCCAGGTTTGTCCTATAGCTCTGCATTTTGCATCCTTGCATAACCCTTCTCACTCTAACTGCCATCATCTTATAGATTGGATTCCTTTCCTTCTTTTTAATTACTATAATTAACCCGTCAAACCAGATGATCTCTTCAACCTAACATCATAGAAACATTGGTCTCACCCTATAAAGGTTACTCCCTTTGTCCTATCTATCCCTCTCCCATCTTCTCATTAATTTAAATGTGTTCAGTCACATCCCCTGTTCCTACAGAGTCAGCCATCTGAAATATTAACTGTTTCCCTTTCCACAGATGCTACCTGACCTATTGATTGTACAAAATATTTTGTGTGTATTATTGAAAAGAAACAATGCTTGAGCTGAATACAAAAGGATTCTCATCACAGTAACAAATCACATCTGCTCAAGGCAACTAGGAGGGTCATCTGATGTCCACCTCTCAAATCCTATAAAGTCCATCTCTGAGGTTGTTTCACAAAGATTAAAATCTTTAACTCCATGTACTCAGAAATGCAATTCAACAAAAACCCCAGAGAAAAGAAATCTATTTTGGAAGGCTATTGATTAGGGAACTATTTCAGGAATAAGATTTAGTTAGAAACAACAAAAAATATATTGAACCTATTCAGTAACAATAAAAGTAGGAAACTAAGACAAATGTATTATTTTAGATAGATGGGTCAAGTAAGAATCCACTTGCTAGCATGTACACAAATAGATTGGGTTTTGCAATGACCTTGGACATTGATGCATATTTACAAGGTCCTTTTATCCCCGAGATTGCCAGGAACCTATGGATGCATATTTTATGACATTTCTTTACCTGGTGCAGTCTGGGGATTGTGGTATGCTTCTCTCAATAAATCTGCATTCTTTCTGCCAATGTCGACAGGAGATTTCGACTCACCCCTGTCTCTGCTCTTTCAATATCAACTTGTATCTATTCCTTAACAAATGGAATTTTTCTTGAACCTCCTTTGTCTCAGTTCTGACAAAATAAAAGTGAAGTGTACATGAAAATCAGACCTCAATGTCTAAAAGAGGCCAGAAGAGGTAGGAATGAAAGTAAAAGAAAAATTAGGAAAGCAAAGGAGATTTTAAAAAGATATTAGAGAGTAATATCAAAATTCCAATGTTGGAAATTGTGATTTACAATCCACACAGCCCATTTAATCAAAGCAGAAATATAATATGTTCCTGTATTACAACTCAAAATGAATCAAGGGATAAGTATGTTATGTAAAAAAAATCAATAACAGATGGCGAAGTGTTTTAATATAATCCATTTGCACTTCATAAAGATACACAATGCTGACTAAGCCCTCTACATCCATTAAATAAGAATTATAAAATTTATGGCATGGAAAGAAGGGGCATTCAGCCTATTGTGTCTTTGTTGCTCTTAATTTATTCTGACGATTTGAGATTGTCCAAGTATCTATGAATGTCAACATGAGCCATAATCTCATTATTTAAGAATTTTTTTTTAGTGTCAAAGTGCTAACGTCACAATTTCCACTTTACATTACATCAGCCATGTTCTTCCCCATTCACTCAGATTGGCCACATACCTCTGCAGTCTGTTTACCTCCTCCTCCCATCTCACAATCCTACTTGATTTTATATCGTCAACCTACAGTACAACTCCGATTATCCAAAATGGTTGGGACCGGGCCCATTGCGGATAAGCATTATTTTCAGATCACTGGTCATTTTTTTAAAAAACAGCCCAATAGCAAATCACTTGTAACCATGTTTAAACAATATCAAACAGAAAAGGGAAGGCTTTATGAGCTTGAAATAAAATGTTGGGTTTAAAGTTTTTTTTTCAACCTGTGACGTCAGTTCAGCTCCGAAAAAAAATTAGAGGATTTCTGATTGTTTCAGCTATCTTCATTTATCCAAATATTTTCGGAGGTGAAATGACGTCATTTCGACTTTGAAATTTTTTGAATGAATGAGGATTGGTGATTTTTCTGAAATCCTCAATTATTCAAAAAAGATTTTCAGAGCAGAACAGACATCACAGGTTGAAAAGATTTTTAAGCCCAGCATTATTTCAAGCTTATAAAGCCTTCCCTTTTTGTTTAAACACTTATAAGTAATTTGCCAGGTCCAAAAAAAATTCAGGTAACTGAGGATTTTTGATAATCGGAGTCGTACTGTACCTCAGACAAATCATCAATATATAATTTGTGAATATCTGGGTCCCAGCACAGATCCCTGTGATACTATATCCCCGAAAATAACAGACATAGATTTGTTGAATATTCTCACTCTTTGCTCTCTATTTGATACCCAATTCTCAATCCATGTCAGTATATTTTACCCAATTTTGTATGCTCTCACCTTGTTCATCTCTTGTGTGGGACCTTATCAAAGTTCAAATATACCACATCCAATGGTTTCCCCCATATCTACACAATTAGAATCACTCCCAAATAATTTTAGTAGAGTGGTCAAGCATAATTTCTTTTCATGAATCCATGCCAATTCTACTCAATTGTATTATTATTTTTAAGATGTTCCTTTAGTTTTGATTCCAACATTTTCCATACAACTGAAATTAGGTTAATAATTCCCTGCTTTCCCTCTCTTTCTTTCCTTAAACAGTAGGATCTTGCTTGCTCTTCTCCAATCTGCAAAAGCAATTCCATAATCTGCAGAAATTTTGAAAGATGATAACGAGAAGACCATTCATTATCTCTATAGCTGCATCCTTCAATCTCTGGGTTGTATATCATTACGGCCCTTGGAATTGACGGTTTTTTTTTCCTCATCAATTTCTCTAGTAAATGGAAATCAAAATAAGATGCAAATGCTGGAAATCGGGAAAAAAAAGAAACATTCAGCAAGCCAGGCAGCATCTGTGGTCAGCAAACCAGGGTTAACATTACAGGTCAAAGACCTTTTATCCGAAAACTAATCTCATACTTTTTTTTTAATGAATACTACTTCTTGCAACTCATTCTTCATGATCTGGAATTATTAATGCTTTTTTTTTGAGGGGTAAAATAGCAGCCATGATATCTTGAGCCATGGTGTAGGCTTGAGCGACCAAACAGCTCACTCCTGCACAATGAAGGGTTCCAATCAGAAATCTTGACCATTGACTCTCTCTCCCACTGAATATGCTCAACTCATCTCCTGCAGCAGATCATTTTTGCTCCAAATTGTAGTGCTCTGCTTCTATTTCCTATGTCCTTACTTTAAGAAAAGAAAGGCCTTAGCTCTCAGTCCATTGCCTGGTTAAGTTAATCATGAAACAGTTTATTTATTTGTGTGTGTGTGTGTGTGTGTGTGTGTGTGTGTGTGTGTGTGTGTGTGTGTGTGTGTGTGTGTGTGTGTGTGTGTGTGTCTGAGTGTGTGTGTGTGTGTGTGTGTGTGTGTCTGAGTGTGTGTGTGTGTGTCTGAGTGTGTGTGTGTCTGAGTGTGTGTGTGTCTGAGTGTGTGTGTGTGTGTGTGTGTGTGTGTGTGTGTGTGTGTGTGTGTGTGCACGCGCACATGCGTAGCACGTGTATATATTAAATACTTGCCCAGCATATCAATTATTTATGTATGTCTGGATGTGTGTCCATGTGTTTTGCACCGAGGACCAGAGAACACGGTTTAGTCAGATTGTGCTTCAAGTTGCCAGGATAATTGATTGTACGAGTACAATCCGACGAAACAGCATTCAGTGCAAAACCTGCAGACACACAACCAGACATAACACATAAGCAGTCAAACAATACATATGCAGGACAAGTATTTTATTAATACAAATAAGTAAATAAATGATGCTTTGCACATATGAGAGTCTCGGATGGTTAGTGTGAGGAGTTCCTTTGCTTGTTCAGAATCCTCACTGACCGCTTATGCAATCATATGACAATAAACCTGACTTAAATTGACGTGACTTAACAAAGTGACTTTGAATCCAACAATACCCCCTTTATCTCCATTGCACTCCCATGTAGCTAAATTTTTCCTTCACCACCTTATCCCTGAACTTTCCCATCTCTCCATTTCTGTTGGAAATCATATACATTGCATAATTCTTGGAACAATGAAAAGCAATGTGAGGATGGCATACTGATGCACCAATTGCAATGTGGCTTCTAGACATCTAGCATGAAGCCTAAATCAAGCTGTCCAATAACTAATGATTTCAACCAGGTAAGGGTGTCCCCTCTGAAGCATGGTGTTGAAAATGTAATATTGAAGTCAGCTTTGGCAAAATAATGTCCTTTGCTGGATCAAAATGGCTGTGGGAGGAAAGGAGACTTCAGTTTCCCACTGAGCCACATTGATTTGAGATCTCAGTTTTCCACTTGACAAATCATAAGGTTCATTGCCTTTTCCAATCAGACAATTCATTAGTTTTATAGCCAATTAATTATTTTTGAAATGCAATTATTCTGCAGGACAGCACGGTTAGCAGAGTAGCTAAAGCAACATTATTACAGTGCCTGCGACCTGGGTTCGAATCCCGTGCTGTTTATAAAGAGTTTGTACATTTTTTCTGTATCTGCCAGGGTTTCCTCTGGATGCTCCGGTTTCCTCCCACATTCTAAAAGCATACAGAGTTTGTAGGATTGGCGTATTTGGGTGGCACGGGCCCGAGGGTCGGAAGGGCTGTATCTCTAAATTTAATTTAATTTAGAGTTCATAGCAACCGATTTCTACGCACTTAGATTCCACAAATGAAGATTTAAATTGTTTAAGCATTAAAAAATAAATATTAATGTAGAACACCAGGAGACCCCGTTGCTCCTTTTAAATAATGCCATTTAGTCATTTGGGTCCATTAGTTAAGATTGATGGGACTTTGATTAAGCTTTGTTTTAAAATAAAGCCTCTAGCAGTCCAACACTCATTTAATATTGAACTGGATTGTCAATCAGGATTGTATGCTTGAGTCTCTGGAGTGAGGTCAGCACCTAAGGCATTCCAATCCAAAGCAAGAGAGTCAAGGAAGGCATGATCTATTTTGCTATGATCTGGTACTTCAGTCAACAATCAATTGAAACTCAATTTGCTATTATTAGTTTGAAATAATCTACGTTTCAGAAAAATAGTCCATCCTTACCAAACTTACAGCAAGAATGTGAATGCTAGTATATATTTCATACAAATTCCAATGGGGTGGCACAGTTAGCACAGGGCCTTTACAGCGCTAGTGATCAGGGCTGGGGTTCAAATCCTGCACTGTAAGGAGCTTTATGTTCTCCCCATGCCTGCGTGGGTTTTCCCCGGGGGCTCCTGTTTCCTTCCACCATTTGAAATATGCTGGGGGTGTCAGTCAATGGGGTGTAAATTGGGCGGCACGGACCCCGTGGGCCGAAATGGCCTGTTACTGTGATGTAGGTCTAATTTTTTTTTATTTAAAAGCCGGAGCCCATGAACTCCAAGGAATAAAGAATTAGGGAGAGCAATCTTTTTGTCCACAATAATCAATTATGTAGCCAGGCAAAACCGTTTGAAAAATTGCAATGTTGCATTTTTAATTGATTATGTATTTTAAAAATTAAAAATTTTAGGACATGATTGGTATCAAATTGTTTTACGAGGTACTGTACTGAAATGTCTCACTCCATGATAGTTTTGCCCTAAATTGTTTTTCAGTTTTTCTTTTCTGCCATTCACACCCATGAATTATTGTGTGCACTGAACAGTTGGTCACTCTCAATAAAAAGTGAAGAAAACATTCCCAATTCATGACCCATCACGGAATAATAGAATAAGGGTATCTGAAGGCCGTGGACAATTAAGTTGCTCCCATAGTCACTTCCTCAATTGATAAAATAGCCTTGCATGAACAATCTCTTCCCTTGTGGAATAAATACCACTCAATACTCTTATTGCCCTCTCTTCATTCTCTGTCTCACAGTAGCCCAGATGTCTGCTCTAGACTTGCCTTGCTGCTTCTAAGACCCAGAGAGATTAATATCTCCTTTAGCTGCATTTCTGGGAAAATTTTCGCTTTTGCGCAATGTGCCAACCCTGAGGCATCCATAAAACTGGCCATCATAAATGGGGATTCTGATGGCGAATGTTTTCCATGGAGTCTAAAGAAGAACTTCCAATCTTTTCCACCTGTGTACCAAAAGCCCTCCCACCTTTCCCCCTGTCGCACATGCAGCTGCCACAGGAGTCAGCCTTAATGAAGAAGCCCACACCTACTTTACTGATTCTGTGAGCCTGTTCCTTGAAGTTCAGAATCATACCCCAGGCTAAACCATCACACCTTCCCATTTTCCATCCATCTCCCTGCTAGCAGCAACTCACTTGGAATGACAAAACCACCATCTTAACCTACTTCAGGTGATTCCGCAGCAGTATTCCATGGAGCTAGAATTGGATACACCAACACCTCATATTTTCAACCCTACAGCTAGCTGCAAATAAACCTTCCTCTTCTCAGACATTGGGATGCTGTTCTATTCCATCATCTTCCCAAGAACCTCAACAATATTGTTCACTTTAGAGAACTTCACGGTCCACACCTGGGGAAAATGGCTTTGTCAGCTCTTACATTCCCTGCTTCCCAAATCTTCATGACCATTTCCTGCCACCCTCACCACACATTCTGCTACTCAGAGAACTTGGCTCACTAGTTCCACCATGCTGGATCACTGTCTCCTTTTACTTTCCCAAGCAGCAGTACCCCAATGCCAAGGCCAATGTGGTGGTCGCTGGGTTTCTTGAATGTTTATGCATTGTTAGTACTATGAATGAGACCAGATAAATCAAATAAAATAATGTGTCAAGATTGTACCACATGATACACTTAATTCTTGAAGGTGCACCTACATTCATATCTGTGCTGCATTTTCACAAGGGTGACAAGGTCAGTGGAGCAGTTAGCACAAAACTATTACAGCACCCGCGACCCGGGTTCAGATTCGGCACGGTCTATATGGAGTTTATACAGTCTCCCCATGGATCCATGGGTTTCCTCCAAGTCCTCAGGTTCCTTCCACCTGTCAAACCTTACTGGGATTGTATGTTAATTGGGTATATTTGGGCACCATGGGCTCATGGGCTCGAAGAGCCTGTTACTGCACTGTACGTCTAATTTTTAAAAAAATAATATACATGATAGTCTCTATTCATTAAGGTCTAACAAAATCATTCAATGTTATGCTGACATATTGGAAGACATCATACAATACCTGTGCTGAACAGATAACCTCATTGTCCATGTAGAAGAACCTGTGCAATACATTCGATGGAGAGAACAAATACCTACCTCATTACTGGCCCTTTAACCAAAGACCCCTGACTTTTACCTCCCCTGTCAGTGGGAAATACTCAAACGAAAACCACATAAGCCATCGATAACCTGGGGCATTTGTTCCAGAGGAGGAACAAAATGATTCAAATTGCAGACTTTTTTTTCCAGATCATGGAACAAATCACATCAAAGTTCATACCTTCGCTATAAGTTTTCTTGCAAGAGGCATTGCATTTTTCATACTTGGCACCTTCGGAGGAGAGTAAGTAATTCAATAGACTGAATATCTGAGGGTGAATCTAATGAAAGAAGGAGATAAAACAGAAATATCACCTGAAGTAATTCTGGGCGTTTCTCAAATGTACTCATTTAGATTCAGTTGGTAGGTGTTGGCAGTTCAGAAAATTCAAGCATAAATTTTGTTTTCTTTTCAAAACTTGCCAATGGGATCAATTATTCCGAAACTGCATTTCCTAAACGGCAATGCAAACAGAGTTCAAGTGACGTTTTCAGATTTAAGGATCCAATAAATGAATCCTAATCCTGGATCCACTAAGAATTTATTCCACCACCATTGTGCTTGACATTAAAATAATGGCTTGCCAGATGGGAATAAATTAAATCAATTACTGCACCCCACTGTTTTAATCCTCATATCTATTTCTCTCAGCTATCTTCGTTTTCTTATAGCCATGAATAGATCCATGCCAAATGAGCCCTTAATAGTAACTGAGAAACATGCAAGATAAATTGAAAATGCCGATTTTGTAATTTTAACATTTTAATCCAGAAGTATCTCCATTGCAGTAAACTTAACTTGCATGTACCTCAATAGTGGGGAATAAAGAAATTTTGAAACTTTTAACTGTTTTGCTTTACAATGAAGTTGTCATTCATCATTTGTTACAAATGAAATATTTTAGGCTGAATTTTTCATTTTAAGCCTGATGATTTAAAGCAGGGACAATGAAATGTCAATATGTGTGACATATCTTTTATTCCAATTCAGCTGTGCTAAATTGCACTGTCTGCAACTTCAGCCAAGATTTTTTTTAATTTTAAAAGTCATAATTTGAATCCTGTGTCTCACTGATGACCAATTCTCTTGTTCACCTTGTCAGAGTAAAATCATTAAAGTACATATTGATACATACAGTTTTCTAATCTAGGAAGTTGTCATTATTAATATTGCTGATCTTTTCCACTGCCTTGTACCATAGAACTTTAATAATGCAATTACATTTTATTTTTCTTCACTGTTATTTAATAGAGCCTAAATATACTGCATCAATCATTGTTGATGTTAAGATATTCTGCTCATAAGAATAGATTCTAAAATTACAGACGACTAAATAATTCAAAATTTATATTTTCTTACTGTAACCAAATAATTTATTGCTAATATTAGCTGGGATAAATCCTACAGAGCGGCACAATCAAGTCGCTGCTCTGAAACATTCAGGAGTATACCAAGCAATGCACATTTAACAGCAGCATTCCTTCTGCAATAGCTACTGGCAACATATGCGACCCTGAGGGAAATCCTGAGTTTATTTTACAGCCCATACCCTTCTTTTCCCCAGTACCATTATAGACAGGAGACAATAACTGTATTTGTTTACTAGTATGGATTTCCCAACAGCAAATAAATCATATTTAATTACTGTTTTTGCAGTGTTATTTTTATTACTTTTGTTTTTTCCCCATGAATTGAGAAAAGGTAAAATAGATTTACTTGGGCTTCCGTTAATCTTCATTGAGAAGCAGAGCTACTGTTTTGCTTTTGAGCTACTTCTATTTGCAACAGTCTTCTTTTTTTAATTTTTAAAAATTTTTCACACTATGAACCACATTAATCAAAATACACACAAACATTTCCCTCTTGAATATACACAGTGTCATTTTCTCCCCTTTCCCCCCTACCTTCCCTCCCTCCTTCCCACCCCCCTCCAAACCCATTAAACGTTCAACATATATGATACATTAAACCCATTAAACAATGTCATCACTCAATGAAAATAAACAAGAAAATTGTGTCATTTACTTTTACTCACTGGGTCAGTTCATTTCATCTTCTTCTCATTCTATCATTTTAGGGGGTGAAGGTCCATGGTAGGCCCTCTCTGTTGTGTTCCATGTACGGTCCCCAAATTTGTTCAAATGATGTGGACTTTATTTTTTTTATTATATGTTATTTTTTTCTAATGGAATACATTTACTCATTTCCATGTACCATTGCTGTACTCTCAGGCTCTCTTCTGATTTCGAAGTTGACATTATACATTTTTTAGCTACAGCTAAGGCTATCATCATAAATCTTTTTTGTGCTTCATCCAGTTTGAGGCCTAATTCCTTACTTCTTATATTACTTAGAAGAAAGATCTCTGGATTTTTTGGTATGTTGCTTTTTGTGATTTTATTTAATACCTGGTTTAGATCTTCCCAAAACTTTTCCACTTTCTCACTTGCCCAAATTGCATGTACTGTTGTTCCCATTTCCTTCTTACAGCGAAAATATCTGTCTGATACTGTTGGGTCCCATTTATTTAACTTTTGGGGCCTGTGTAACCAATTATATTGTATCATATGTAACCTCATGTTTATTGTATTTCTCATAGTTCTGGAGCATAGCTTTTCCCATGTTTCATTCTTTATCTTTATGCTTAGATCTTGTTCCCATTTTTGTTTGGGTTTATAGCTTGTTTCCTCATTCTCTTTCTCTTGCAGTTTGATGTACACGTTTGTTATAAATCTTTTAATTATCATTGTGTCTGTAATGACATATTCAAAGCTGCTTCCTTCTGGTAATCTCAGTCTGCTACCCAATTTGTCCTTCAAGTAGGTTTTCAGTTGGTGGTATGCAAACATTGCACCATGAGTTATTCCATATTTGTACTTCATTTGTTCAAATGTTAGTAAATTATTTCCCAAAAAACAAATTTCTATTCTTTTAATCCCTTTTCTCTCCCATTCTCTAAAGGAAAGGTTATCTATTGTGAAAGGGATTAGGTAATTTGCTTTTTCCTTTCTACGTGTATCTTCTTCCAAATGCTGAGCAGATGGTGCAGTACTGGAAAACTTCTATATTGCACCAGTTTTTCAACCCACTTATAAAGTATATGTTCTGGTACCTTCTCCCCTATTTTATCTAGCTCTATCCTGGTCCTATCTGGTTTTTCCCTTATTTGATAAAAATCTGATAGATATCTTAATTGAGCTGCTCTATAATAATTCTTAAAGTTTGGTAGTTGCAAACTACCTTGTTTGTACCATTCTGTTAATTTACCTAGTGCTGTCCTCAGTTTCCCACTTTCCATAAGAATTTCCTTATTATTTTCTTTAGCTCATTGAAAAATTTCTCCGTTGGGGGAATTGGTAACGATTGAAATAGGTATTGTATCCTTGGGAAGATATTCATTTTAATGCAATTTACCCAGTGTTAGTGGTAAACCTTTCCAATGTTCTAAGTCATCTTTTAATTTCTTCATTAATGGCTGATAATTTAATTTGTATAGGTGGCCTAGATTATTATCTAGTCTAATACCTAGGTATTGGATTGCTTTTGTTTGCCATTTAAGTGGTGATTCTTTTTTAAACTTTGTGAAATCCGTATTATTAATTGGCATCGCTTCACTTTTATTT
Organism: Narcine bancroftii; assembly: GCF_036971445.1. NCBI lineage: Eukaryota > Metazoa > Chordata > Chondrichthyes > Torpediniformes > Narcinidae > Narcine > Narcine bancroftii. The sequence goes on from NC_091470.1 coordinate 31,758,041, forward strand.
GCATTGATCTTGTACCCCGATATTTCTCCATATTCCTTCAATTTCTTATGTAATTCTTTTATTGATAATTCTGGTTCTGTTAAGTATACTATGATGTCACCTGCAAATAGACTGATTTTATATTCCTTCTCTTTTATTTTTATCCCTTTTATTTTATTTTCTGTTCTTATCAGTTCTGCCAATGGTTCTATTGCTAAATAGTGGACATCCCTGCCTTGTTGACCTGCTTAATTTAAATTGATTCGATATATATCCATTTACTGTCACCTTCACCATTGGACCCTTATATAATGCTTTAATCCAATTAATGTATTTTTCTGGTAGGTTGTACCTCTGTAATACTTTGAATAAATAATTCCGTTCCACCCTGTCAAAGGTTTTCTCTGCATCTAAAGCAAAAGCCACTGTTGGCGTCGTATTTCCTTGTACTGCATGGATTAAGTTAATGAACTTACAAACATTGTCCGTTGTTCGTCTTTTTTTAATAAATCCAGTTTGATCTAGTTTTACTATTTTTGGTACACAGTCGGCCAATCTGTTTGCTAATAGTTTTGCTATTATCTTATAATCTGAGTTAAGTAGAAATATTGGTCTATACAATGCTGGTGTTAGTGGATCTTTCCCTGTCTTTGGTATTACTGTAATTATTGCTGTTTTACATGAATCTGGCAAGTTTTGTGTTTCTTCTATCTGGTTCATTACTTCCAGGAGAGGAGGAATTAATAACTCTTTAAATGCTTTATAGAATTCTATTGGGAGTCCGTCCTCCCCAGGCGTTTTATTGTTTGGCAGCTTTTTTAATATATCTTGTATTTCAAATGGTTTTATCAATTTGTTTTGCTCCTCTTCTTGCAATTTTGGTAGTTCAATTTTAGCTAGAAGCTCATCTATTTTGTCTTCTTTCCCTTCGTTCTCAGTTCGATATAATTGCTCGTAGAATTCCTTAAAGTTTTCATTGATCTCTGTTGGGTTATATGTAATTTGTTTGTCCTTTTTCCTTGATGCCAATACCATTCTTTTAGCTTATTCTGTTTTAAGTTGCCAAGCTAGTATTTTGTGCGTTTTTTCTCCTAGCTCATAATACTTCTGCTTTATTTTCATTATGTTCTTCTCCACCTTTACATTTGTAGTGTTTTGTATTTTTTTTTTGTCCGCCAATTCTCTTCTTTTTGTGGTATCTTCCCTTGTTGCTAGTTCTTTTTCTGTACTTACTATTTCCCTTTCCAGCTGTTCTATTTCCCGATTGTAGTCCTTTTTCATCTTAGTTGCATAACTTATAATCTGCCCTCTGATGAAGGCTTTCTTTCCATCCCATAATATAAATTTCTCTTTCACTGATTCTGTATTTATTTCAAAGTACATTTTAATTTGGCACTCAATTAATTCTCTAAACCCTCTTGTCTTTTAAGTTGCATGGAGTTTAATCTCCATCTATATGTTCTTAGTGGGATGTCCTCCAGTTCTATTGCTAATAACAGGGGTGAGTGATCAGATAACAATCTACCTTTATATTCCGTTTTCCTAACTCTCCCTTGGATATGGGGTGACAACAAGAACAGGTTAATCTGGTTTTATGTCTACTCGAATAATTCCTTCTCCTTTGGGTGTTGTCTCCTCCATATATCCAAAAGTTGCATTTCCTGCATTGATTTAACCATAAATTATGCTACTTTGTTCTTTCTGCTAGTCTTTTGTCCAGTTTTATCCATCTTTGAATCAAAATTAAGGTTAAAGTCCCCTCCTACTATATATTTCCCTGCGATCTACAATCTTCAAAAAAATATCTTGCATAAACTTTTGATCCTCTTCATTAGGTGCATATATATTGACCAAATTCCAGAGTTCTGAGTATATCTGACATTTTATCATTGCATATCTCCCTGCTGGATCTATTATTTCCTCCTCTATTTTGATTGGTACATTTTTATTTTTTAATATAGCTACATCTCTGGCTTTTGAATTGTATGATGCTGCCGTTACGTGTCCTACCCAGTCTCTCCTTAATTTATTATGTTCCACTTCAGTTAGATGCATTTCCTGCATGAATGCTATATCTATTTTTTTTCTTTTTTTCAGTAAATTTAATAGTCTCTTCCTTTTGATTTGGTTATGCATTCCATTAATATTTATTGTCATATAGTTCAACATGGCCATTTCATACTCTGTTTACATTCAATTCCGCTTCCTCACCACCACCTTTCCCCTTTTCCCCATTTTCATTTCTCAGTTTTCTTTTTTTGAATGCAATGTATGACAACACTTCTAAAACATAAAATATCTCAACCATTCCCACATCTAAAATTCCCTTAACCCCAAGTGTCGCCCCGTCTCTCAGTCACCACTTGTCCCTTGCCAGGCAACCACAACTCCCCTCTCCATTCGGACTGCAAACCCATTTGCAAGTATCAACTGATTTCGCAGAGATTGTTATTATCTCCCACGCAACCCCCTCCAGAAAAGACTTTTATCTTCACATTACAACAAAGCTCCCCCTCTTTTCTTCTCTTTTTCTTTTTTATTTATTTCATTTTTTAACCCCCTCCTCTTTTTTCCCCCCTTCTCCCTTACTTCAGTTTTCTTCCCTCCTTTAGTTCTTACTTATACATTATTTTTACATCTTTATATGTACTTTGTCATCATTCTTTGTTCTTGTTACATCTCTTCATCTCTCTTTCTGTCTTCCAGGGGTTATGCAAATTCTCCTCCTTTCTCCGGATCCGAGAACAGTCTGTTTTGCTGCCCCGGGATAACTATTTTAAGCACCGCTGGATATTTTAACAGAAATTAATAGCCTTTTTTCCATAGGATCGATTTTGCTGCGTTAAACTCCTTCTTCTTTAGGAGCTCAAAACTTATGTCTGGGTAGAAAAAAATTTTTTGACCTTTGTATTCCAGTGGTTTTTTGTCTTCTCTAATTTTATTCATTGCTTTCTCCAATATATTTTCTCCCTGTTGTGTATCTCAGAAATTTTACTAAAACAGATCTTGGTTTTTGTTGTGACGGTGGTTTCGGGGGTAATGTTCTGTGTGCCCTTTCTATTTTCATTCCTTCCTGCATTTCTAGCATTCCCAGGACTTTTGGGATCCATTCTTTTATAAATTCTTTCATATCTTTGCCTTCTTCATCTTCCTTAAGGTCCACTATCTTTATATTGTTTCACCTACTATAGTTTTCCATTATATTCATCTTCTGAACTAACAACTCTTGTGTTTCTTTAACTTTTTTTGTCACTTTCTTCCAATTTTCTTTTTAAGTCGTTCACTTCCTTTTCTACCACCATTACACGTTCTTCCACATTTTCTAATCCTTTCCCTACATCTGTTATGATCAGCTCTATTCTACTCACTTTCTCTTCTATACTTTTCATTTTTCTTTTCATTTCACTAAATTCTAGTGTCAACCATTCTTTTAATGCTTTCATTTGTTCTTGAAAATTTTTTTAATCTATGTACTGTCCATTCATTTTACCTGTGCAGAAATTGGTCTTCTTCTTCTTCTTCTTCTCCTTCTTCTTCTTCTTCTCCTTCTCCTTCTCCTTCTTCTTCTTCTTCTTCTTCTCCTTCTTCTTCTTCTTCTTCTCCTTCTTCTACTTCTTCTTCTTCTCCTTCTTCTTCTGTGTCTGCTCTTGGATTTGTGTCCTCTTTTTCTCTTCCTTGTATCTGTGTCTCTTCTGACTTTCTTGTTGAGCTGCTTGTCTCAGTTTGTTGGGTTTTTTTTTCCATGGTTTCTTTTTTTTTTTTTTTTTTCCACAGATGATAAAGAGTTTATTGTCATACACATAAGTACAATATACAGATGCACCAAATATCTTACTTGCTGCAGTCATAGAGATATGTAAGATGCACAAATTACATCAGCGCACTTTAAATCAGTGGTTTTTAACATTTTCTTTTCATTCACATACCACTTTTTTTTTTTTTTTTTTTTTCACACCATAAATCACATTAGCCATGATATACACAATTTCTTTTTCACACATATACAGTGACTTTTTCTCCCCCCCCCCTTTCCTCCCAAACCACCCCCCCACCCCCCCTCTCATCCATTTTAGGTATACAATCTAGGTTGCATTAATCCAGTCAGACAATGTTGTCATTCAACAAAATTACACCAGAAATTCTACTGAGTCCATTCTTTTCTTTCCTTCTCCTTCCATCAACTTAGGTAATGTTTGTCCCCGGTAGGTTTTCGCTATTGTATTTAATGTAAGGCTCCTATACTTGTTCGAATATTTCAATATTATTTCTTAACCAATATGTTATTTTTTCTAATGGAATACATTTATTCATTTAAATTTGGTAGTTTATTCCTTTTAATTTGGTTATGTATTCCATTAATATTTAAAGACATATAGTTCAGCGTAGCCCTTTTATATTTTGTTTATCTTCTCTTTCCGTTTTTCCATCATTACCTTTCCTCCTTTTCCATTTCTGTTTTCTTATTTTCAACTCTTTATAAGACAACATTCCTACAACATCCAACATTTTCCTTATTCTCCTATTTCTATCTTATTTATTCCCAATCTCCCATTCACCTCCTGAGTTGTCCTTTATCCCTTGTCGGACAACCACATCTCCCCTCTCCATTTGGATTTGCGAATCCACTCGCAAGCGTCAACTGATTTTGCAGTGACCGCTATTTCCCCCCACCCCGCCTCCCCCAGAAAAGATTTCACTTTTCATATGTCACAAAGGTCACTCTTTTAATTCCCTCCTTATTCTCTCTATTCCATTACCTTCCCTTATTAATTCTTGTCTATACTATCTATATTTTCCTCTAAGTACAGATACATTCACGTATGCTCCTTGTCTCTATTCACTCTTATACCTCTTTACCCGCATACATATCAATCGTGATCATTTTTACTCTCATTACCTGTCTTCATCCCTCAGTCTATTTTTGTCTTTACCCACATACATATCAATTGTGATCATCTTAACTCTCATTACCCGTCTTCCTCCCTCAGTCTATTTTTGTAATTGTTCTGCAAATTTTCGTGCTTCTTCTGGATCCGAGAATAGTCTGTTTTGTTGTCCTGGAATAAATATTTTCAATACCGCTGGATGCTTTAGTATAAATTTATACCCTTTCTTCCATAAAATCGCCTTTGCTGTATTGAACTCTTTTCTCTTCTTTAGGAGTTCAAAACTTATATCTGGATAAATGAAGATTTTTTGCCCTTTATACTCCAGTGGTTTGTTGCCCTCTCTTACTTTTTCCATTGTCTTCTCCAGTACCTTTTCTCTTGTAGTATATCTTAGGAATTTTACTACAATAGATCTTGGTTTTTGTTGTGGTTGTGGTTTAGAGGCCAATACTCTATGTGCCCTTTCTATTTCCATTTCTTGCTGTAGTTCTGGACATCCTAGGGTCTTAGGGATCCACTCTTTTATAAACTCCCTCATATTCTTGCCTTCTTCATCTTCCTTAAGGCCCACTATCTTTATGTTATTTCTTCTGTTATGGTTTTCCATTGTATCTATTTTTTGAGCTAGTAGTTCTTGTGTCTCTTTAGTTTTTTTATTAGATTCCTCCAATTTCTTTTTTAAGTCTTCTACCTCCATTTCTGCTGCTACTGCCCGCTCTTCCATCTTGTCCATTTTCTTTCCCATTTCTGTTAAGGTCATCTCCATTTTATTTATTTTCTCTTCTGTGTTGTTTATTCTTTTTCTTAAATCCTTAAATTCCTGTGTTTGCCATTCTTTAAATGATTCCATGTATCCTCTAATAAGAGCAAGTATATCCTTTACCTTGCCTCTCTTTTCTTCTTCTATTTCACCATACTCTTCCTCTTCTTCTTCCTCTGGGTTGGCCATCTGTTGTTTCTTTGTTGCCCTTTCCTCCTCTTCTTTCTTGTTTCTGTTGTCTTCTGTGGTCTCTTCTTGCTGCAGGTGTTCTGCAGCTGTCGTTGCCGGCTGTGGAGATCGACTCCCCAGCTGGTCCCCCCTCCCGTCGGTGTGTTTTTTTTCATTCGCATCGCGCATGCGCGAAATTTCGCGCATGCGCGGTTGCGCACTTTTACTCGGCTCTGCGAGCCATTTTTGTAGTCCATTATTTACCGACCTGAGGGAGCGGGTTTCTCTCTCCGCAGCGGGCCTCTTCGGACAGGTAAGGCCTTCACCTTTTTCCTCCTTTGTCTTCTCTTCCTCTCTTCTTACCGTTGCTTTCGACTTTTCTTTTTTTGTCGCCATCTTCTTTCCACCTTTATACTCACTTTTCTGTAACTTTTATTTCTGTGCCTTTGTGTTTTTTCTTGTTTTTCCCGACTTTTCTGGAGAGGGCTGGAGTTCACCGTCCGGCCACTACTCCATCACGTGACTCCTCCCCTTTTCCATGGTTTCTTGATGTTGGTCCTCTTCTTCTGGGCTGGTTATCTGTTGTGTCTCTTGCTTCCTTTTTTCTTTCTCACCCTTCCCTTTCCCGTTGCTTTCTTTATCTTCCAGCTGGGAGCCCTGCTGTCAGGCATCTCTCAGCTGTTCGTGCTGTGGAGTTTTACTCCACAGCTAGTCCCCCTTCCCGTCAGTGCTCTCCTTATCGTGAGCAGTTACGCACCTCTGTTTGGCTCAGTGAGCCATTTTTGCAGTCCCGCGGTCGGTGGCTCATTACCCTGCAAGGTTTCCACTAACCTCGGGGAGCGGGCTCCTCTTTCCACGGCGAGTCCCTGCTTTTTCGTGCAGGTAAGGCCTTCACTTTTCTCTTCTGGTGTCTTTCCTTCTTCTTTTCTTCCCGTTGTTTTTGGTTCCTCTTTCTTAAGTGCCATTTTCTCCACACCTTTATTTTTTTATTTATTGTGATTTGTGTGTCCGGGGCTTTGCTTTTTCTTCACTATTTTTCTTCTTTTCTGTAGAGGGCTGGTATTCTCCTACCGGCAACTACTCCATCATGTGACTCCTCGCAACAGTCTTCTTAAGTGCAAGAAGTTCTGATGTGTGTGTACAAAATCGTTTGTACACGGGTGAATGATGTCTCAGGGTGTTACTTACCAGCTCTGTTTATTTAGGCAAGGTAGAGGTGACTTTAAAGTTTTCTTTGCAAATGTTGATTGATGCCCATATTTTTTTTCTTTTTGGAGTCTGCAAAAAAAGAAAGCCAGAGGCAGATAAGTTGAGAGTAAAAAGAATGACCTTTATCAAATTCAGCGGTAGCATAACTTGTGGCACAGTCACACTCCAGATCCTCTGTTAATTCCTCCATAGGTCATACACTTTGTGTTATTTTTCAATTCTCGAAAACGTGTCAAACTGATCGATAAAGGCTATTTAGAGCCTATTGATCCTCAGGGATGCCTCCCTCCACAGCAGGACCACGATGGATCCAGCTGTAACTGTACTTTGTTCATTTTTTCTCTACCTAGTCAAACAAAGTTGCAATTCATAAGGTTTGTTTTTCTCTACAACAGCTCCCACTGAAGTAAACAAGGACACAAAATAATGACCCTTTTTTTTTAAACCTCTGAACTAGTCATTTCCACAAAATGAACCCAGAGTTGCTCCACTTTCACAAAGAAGTAATGGAGTACCACGGAGGATGGTGAGTTTAGTATCAAAGACATTGTACAACGTCCATATGTGCAAAAATATTTTATTTGCTGCAGCCAAACAGGTACTTGTAAAGAAAAACTATAATAGAAAATTAATTAAATTAAAAGAATCAGAACCAGGATTTACTGTCATGAACAAGTCATGAAATTCGATGTTTTGCATAATGCAAACATACATATTATAATCATCTTGACATTACAATAAAAAAAACAGTGCACAAAAAGTAAGGCAGTGTCTTTGCTTCACTGATTATTCGGGAATCTAATGGCAGCGGGGAAGAAGCTGTCCTTGTGCCACTGAGTGCACCTTTTTAGGCTCCTGTACTTTTTCCCTGATGGTAGCAGAGTGAAGAGGGCATGGCCTGGGTGGTGGCGGGGTCTTTGCGGATAGAGGCTGCTTTCTTAAGACAACACCTCATGCAGATGTCCTCGATGGAGTGAGGTCTGGTTCTTGTGATGTCGCAGGCCAAGTTAACAACCTTCTTGTTAAGTTTATTCTTGTCCTGAGAGTTGGCGCCTCCATACCAGACAGTGATGCAGCCAGTCAGAATGCTCTCCACGGTACACCTGTAGAGGTTTACGAGGATTTTCGTGACATACTGAACCTCCTCAGACACCTCAAACAGTATAGCCGCTGGCGAGCCTTTTTTGTGATTGCGTCAACATGGAGGCTCCAGGACAGATCCTCAGAGATGTTGACACCCAGGAATTTGAAGTTCTTGACCCTCTCCACTATTGAGCCCTCGACAAGGATTGTGCCATGTTCCCCTGACTTCCTCCTGAAGTTCACAATCATCTCCTTGGTTTTGCTGATGTTGAGCGCAAGGTTGTTATCATTACACCATTCATCTATCTCCCTCCTATACGCTTCCTCACTGCCGTTTGTGATTCTGCCGACAACTGTGGTGTCATCAGCAAACTTGTAGATGGCGTTGGAATTGTACTGGGCCACACAGTCATAGATGTATAATGAGTAGAGAAGTGGGCTAAGCGCACATCCTTGGGGTGCACCTCTGCTGATAAACAGTGAGGATGAGATGTTTCCAATTCGTACTGACTGTGGTCTTCGAATGAGAAAGTCAAGGATCCAGTTGCAGAGGGGGATACACAAGCCTAGAGATTGTAGCTTCTTGACCAGCTCTGAAGGTATAATGGTATTGAAGGCCGAGCTGTAGTCGATGAAGACCAGCTGTACGTGTGAATTTCAGCTTTCGAGGTAATCCAGAGCTGAGTGGAGAGCCAGCAAAATTGCATCGGCCGTGGGGCAATTGTGATGATAGGCGAATTGCAGTGGATCCAGATCTTTACTTAGGTATGTGTTAATTCTGGCTATGACCAGCCCCTCAAAGCATTTCATCACAGTAGAAGTTAGTGCTACTGGGTGGTAGTCATTGAGCCAGCCCACGCTACTGTTCTTGGATACCAGGATGATCAAAGCTCTTTTGAAGCTGGTGGGAACCTTTTACTGACACAATGAGAGGTTGAAGATGTCTGTGAACACTCTGGCTAGTTGGTTGGCTTAGATTTTTCAGTCCCCTGCCAGGTCTGCTGTCAGGGCCTGAGGCCTTGGGAGGATTCATAATCTTGAATGATGTTCTGACCTTGCCCTCAGAGTCCTTAGCCTTTTTAGGTTTAGTTCTTCTTCCAAAGTGGGCACAGAAGATGTTCAGCTCATCGGGTAGTGAAGCCTCGCAGCCATCTACAGGGTTTGCCTTTGTTTTGTAGGCCGTAATGGCCTGTACTCCCTGCCATAGCTGCCATGTATTTGTCTCTGTCTCCAGCTTCCTCCGGAATTGCCACTTTGCTTCAGAGATGGCCTTCCGCAGATCGTCCCTGGACTACTTGTAAATATCACAATCCCTGGCCTTAAATACCTTTGTTCTCGCCCTGAGGAGGTTACAGATTCTTTGATTCATCCAGAGCTTCTGGTAGGGAGAACACCCACTATTTGCGTGTGGGCATGCACTCATCCATGCAGGTCTTGATGAAGTCAGTGACACCTGTTGCATATTCATTCATGTTGATGGATATGTTCTTGAATTATGTTCCAGTCCACCATTCAAAGCAGTCCTGCAGACGCTCCTCCGCTACCTTCGACCACACCTTCGCTGTCTTCACCACTGCAGCTGTGGTCTTTAGTCTATGTTTGTATGGCAGGAATAGAAGTACAGCCAGGTGATCAGACTTGCCGAAGTGCGGTCGTGGCATGGCTCGGTATGCATTTTTCATGGTGGTGTAGTAGTGGTCGAGTGTTTTAGTTCCCCCGGTCTCGCATGTGATGTGTTGGTGGTAGTTTGTCAGCCTTTTTCAGGTTGGCCTGATTGAAGTCTCCCACAATGACTGGGAAGGCATCTGGATGTGCTGTCTCATGGCTGTTTATCACAGAGCTCAGTCCCACAGTGCCAGCCAGAGACAATAAAAATATGATAGATATAAATATTCACAGTAATTCTGGTGCAAAAAAATGTGACTTGTAATAGGGCAAAGAGTCCTTTTGTGATGTCAGAGCAGTCTATAATTAGTGAACCAAGGGGAGGTTCAAGATTCTGATTGCTATTGGAAAGAAACTGTCCTTGAACCTAAAGGTGCTGATTTTCAGGTGTCTGTACCTTCTGCCTGAAGGTACCTGTGAGAAGAGGTTATAACCAGGGTCCTTTATGATATTGGCTGAAGCAGCACATCACATAGATGTCAGCAATGGATCTAGCTATGTTTGCTTGTCTCTACAGCCTCCTGCATTCCTGGGCAGTCAAATTCTCAAAGCAGGCTGGCATGCAACCAGTCTGTCCATCTGTAGACGTTTAATAAAGTGTCGATGACATGTCAAATCTCCTCAGACCGCGTGATGTGCCTTTTTCACGACTGCCTCAATGTGTTGATTCCAGAAAAAGCCTTGATAAATATGGACTCCCAGGAACTTGCAGGTTCTAATTTTCTCCAGCCCCTTGCCATGAATGCAGGTTATTGTGCGGTCTCTTGGCCTCTCCTTCCTAAAATCAACAATCAGTTCCTTGGTCTTGGTGACTGCAGGTCATAGATGTGAGAAAGCCAAGACCTGTTGACCTGTAATATGACAGCACTCAGCCAGCAATGGAAATGGGGCAATATCACATCATAAAATTCAGCAGGTGTGTCTTCATTATAAATTTCAAGTGTGAAAAACACTAAAAGGTACATTATGAAGAACCATAAATAGACAAGGCAATAAGAATTCCTGCAGGAAAGATATCATTACCATTGTATAAATATGTTACATTTTGTATAATCAATATGCCAGATTGCAAGCTATAAGTATACATTTAAATTTAATTCTCAGTCTGCAATGAATGGGAGCAATATATACACGCTCAAAATATCCACTGGAATTTCTAAGTGTATTGGTGAGAAATCCTTGGCTGCCACGTTGAAAGCCTGCAGCATTTGAAAGGGAATAGGCATTTCAATATGCAAGACATTTTCTTTGTAACCATGGAGAAACTGCAGATGCTGGAACCTTGAGCAATGGGTCAGGAATGATCAGTCAATGTCTCACAGGCTGGGATGCTTTACTGGGACTAAAGTAGCAACTGTATCAAGGGGTGGAAGAAGCTGGAGGTGCTAAGTCGTGATAAAATATGAGGTGAGAGATGTGGAGAGACTGGTAAAGGGTCAGATCACTAGATGGGGTGATGGTTAAAGAGAAAACTAACAAGGACCACAATAACAGAGAGATGGAAATGGTGGAACAGCACAAAGGGAGGGGTTACCTATAATTAGGGACGGCATGGTTAATGTAGTGGGTTACAGTACCAGCGATCGGGACCAGGGTTCAAATCCTGTGCTGTCTGCAATAAGTTTGTACGTTTTCCTCATGTCTGTGTGGGACTCCGGTTTCCTCCCAATCTTCAAAGTGTACTGGTAGGTTTGTCTGTCCCGCATCGGACTTGTCAGCCACAAACGAGCCTGCAGCTGACGTGGACATTACCCCTCCATAAATCTTTGTCCGCAAAGCCAAGCCAAAGAAAAAGACTGGTAGGTTAATTGGGTGTAATTGGGGCAGCACAGGGTCATGGGCTGAAAGGGCCTGTTACCGTGCTGCATGTCTAAATTTAAATTTAAGGCTGTCCAGAAGGAATGTGATGTTCCTCAAGTTTATGTTTGGCTTCACCTTGGTAATGTATGAGGCCGAGGACGGACAAGTGAAAGGAATTGAAATGAATAGCTACTGGGAGTTCAAGGTTCAACTCACAGAGAGAGTGTAGGTGTTTGGCAAAGAAGATATCCAATCTACATTTGAAGTCACCAATGTAGAGGAGACCGCACTGAGTACAATAAATACAGTAGATTAGGTTGAACAATGTGCATGTAAAGCACAGCCTCTCCTGAAGGCACTGATTGAAGATGAAGGGGACAAGTTTTACACTTACAGCAATTACAGCAGGGAGAGCCTAAGGGGTGAAGGGTGGGTGGAGACAGAAGAGCAGACAAGAGGAGGTGGGAAGAAGGCAGAAGTACAAGCAATAGAGGCGATGCGGGGATGGGAGGGTGGTCACAGGCTTTATCAATGATATTGGGGAGAACACATTATTACAAAAGGCAAAATTTATTGAAGCAAGAGGCTATTTCAGATGTCCAGAAATGGAAGGTTTCATCCTCGGAACAGATGCAATGGAATCTAAGGGATCCTGGGAACAAATGCAACAGAGACAGAGGCCTCCACTGTACCTGTTCCAAGGTTGAAGACTTTCCATCCCAGGACATATCTTCAATAAATGAAGATTCTCCTCTACAATCTCCATGAGTACTGAGCACCACAGGGCTGTGTATTAATCCCCTGCTCTACTCACTTAACACCTACGACCGTGTGGCTCGTTACGACAAATTTGCAGACGATACCACAGTAGTGGTTTGTATTAAAGTGAGCAATGAGTCAGCATAAAGGAGGGCGATTGAAAACTTGTCTGAACAGTGTACTAACAGCATTCCAGTTAAACATCAACAAACTGGATGGTCACTTTGAATCACATCTCCATGTCTGCCACTAATGCCTATTGCAAGGTGAATCCAACGTTTCATTTGATATGCTGACTACACAAAATCAGGACATTGTGCTAAAGGAAGTAACTGCAAGGAACATGGACACAATATCAAAATTTTTGTTTGGAGTGCAGTGCTGGTCATTGGCAATTTCTAATTTCTTGACTCTGCTTACAGAAGCAAGCAAGGTAGAGAATTTATGCAGAAAGAATGTTCACAGGCTAAGCAAATTTGTGACATGAGTCTTGTATTTTGCAAGGAGAGTTATAAATCTGTGAGAGGACAAGGGATTGAAAAGAGAGATTGGCCTAAGTCCAGCATTCATACTAACTACTTCTTCCCCTCTTCCATTCATTCACTGGTGATAAATCACAAGCCAAAGCAATTTATTGCGCCAATCCCCCTACTCTAAGGACGTGATAGAGTAAGATATTATTTTGAAAATTGTTGACTGATGCCTCCACTTGCCATTTGCAGACTTTAAAAGATGCCGGAGACATAAAAAGTGAGAGTGAGAGTGACCTTTAATCTAATCCTCAGTGCATAATTTGTGACACTGTCAAATTCCTAATCTTCTTTAAACTCTTTCTGTAGGTCACACAGTACATCAACAGTTTGTTAAATCTAAATTCTCCAAAACATGTCAGATGAATCAATAAGTCTCATTCGAAGCCCAGAGATCCTTGGGGATGATTTTTCCATAGCATGACCACTTCACATTTCATGCTATTATTCACCCAATCACCTGCACACATCTCATGAGCACTGCAAATTATTGCAGTCACTGGGGTTCAAGCCAACAGTGTGCAGCAGAATATTGGTGTGGTAAAGTCATGAGCTGCATAAATCTTGCATTGACTGATGGCTTTGAAATATTTTATTTTGCTCTGTGTATGTGGTAGCATTACTGTCTGAATCAGCCTTAAAGTCACACAGATTTTCCAAATTGTAATGAAGATCAAACTGGTTTAGGTTATTGACAGTGGAGAATTATGAGGCAATGCTTGGTTGATTTTAAAGTCTTTTAGAACCAATTAAAGTCCATCAGCATCAGTATTCGATGGTTTTAGAATCATACTTTGGATGTACTGCAAACAAGTCGAGTTGTGAAACCCTAAACAAATTCTCAAAAAGGGGAGGTGGGGGGGGGGGGGGGGGCGACAAATACTTTTGAGACCTTAAATTCACTGCAAAAAACAGATTGACATCAATTCAGCGTATAAGTCCATGCTGGAAGTACCTCCCCATTGCCGGTGCAGCTGCTTCCCTACACCACCCCACCGCTGGGCGCCGCCATAACCGCTCTTACCTGGGACTCAGAGGTCGCCGTCGCTGCTCCTGCCTGGTAGGCCAAGGTTCCTGTTCTCGCCAGCAGCACAATATGGGTCCTCAAGCTTTGAGGGCCGTCAATGCTCGGTAGGCCAAGGTGTTTTTTTTTACTTACTTAATTTACAGCTCTTTACTCGCAATTGGGGCGTTTTAAATTTTTTTTCCGGTTATTCATGGGAGGCCCAGACAGCCCAAAAAATGGGGGTCGACATACACCAGATATACTATAAAATTAGGCTGAAAAATGTGGGTCGAATTATACACCAGATTTACCACAAAATCCTTAAAATTAGTCTGAAAAACGTGGGTCAACGTACGCCAAAATATACAGTAATTGTTCGATAAGGCTGGAAATCTAACACCCAATTTGCACAAACAAACTGGCACAAATAATGCTGTGGTGAAAATTCAACTGGTTTTTTTGGTGCCATTTATTGAGGAAAATATCATTGGAGAGAATTCTATTTTTTTCTTCAGAACAGTGCAGTGGGATCTTTTATGACCAGCCAAGACCTCAGTTCTGCAGCTCACCTCTATGATAATCCTGAACATTGCACTGGTGTGTTCTAAGCCACCAGCATCAAAGTTATCTGCTCCTTTCCTTTTTAAAACTGGAAACCAACTCATCAGCTCTTTCCCAAGAGCAATTAGGGATGAAGATATATTCTGGATGGACATGTTTTGTAAAAAAAACGAAAATCTCAGTTGCTTCCTGTTTAAAACTGAAACAGTGTTTAAAAAAAATAAAGCCAGAACACCTCTTAAAAGCCAAGTAAATTTATAATTTATAATTTAGTGGTTTCATTAGTAAACATGGACAGGCTTGAGGTTGTTGGCCTCAAGAAAGACTCACTGCAGATAATTTCTTTCCCTCTGATATAATGGCAAAAAAAAATCAACCAAATATTGACTGAAAGCTATTTCACATGGGAACCATGTAGGGATTGAGAGAGGAAACTACTTGTCTGTCAATGAAGAATGGGCGAGCATAGATACCTTCAGGAGTTGCGCATATTAAGAAATGAACCTCTGTAGGAGTAATCTTTCACTTTGGTATAATTGTGGTGTGTGCTACACTGCAGCAATGAAAACAAAATTACCCGTCAGCAGAAATGAAATGATTATACTGGAAGAATAAATGTGAAACAAATTTGTCATATTAAATGCTGATTATATCTTGCTTCCAATAACATTTTTTAAACAGATTTTGGTATATTGAGGATAGCATGTCTCTGCAGGTAAAGAGAAAACTAATGTAAGTGTTCAAGTGTGCGAAACATGATTATATTTATTACAATTGTGCTGCAGATGGAGGAAATTGAAACTTTTTTTTCTCCCAAAACAGTACCCAAGACTATTCCAGAGCTGAAAGCAGAATCAGAATTTATTGTCACGGGCATGTCATGAAATGTGTTGTTTTGCAGTAAAATTGCAGTGCAAATATTGCTATAAATTACATTTTAAATAAATAAATTGGAGCAAAAGATGAGAAAGTGAGTTTGTGTCTGTGGTTCATTGCCCATTCATAAATCTGATGGCTGAGGGGAACAAGTTGTTTTTGGCCCATTGTTTGCCTTCAGGCTCCTGCACCTCCTTCCTGATGGTACCAGTGTGAAGAGGGCTTCGTCTGAGCTTTACATGAATTTGTGCACCTTGCTGAAAAGCTTCTAATACATGATTTTCACCTTCCAATTTGCCCTTTAAAGGATGACATATGTGTCAAAATATATCATTGATAATCTACTGTCTAAATATTCTTTCTTTGGCTTGGCTTCGCGGACGAAGATTTATGGAGGGGGTAAAAAAGTCCACGTCAGCTGCAGGCTCGTTTGTGGCTGACCAGTCCGATGCGGGACAGGCAGACACGATTGCAGCGGTTGCAAGGGAAAATTGGTTGGTTGGGGTTGGGTGTTGGGTTTTTCCTCCTTTGCCTTTTGTCAGTGAGGTGGGCTCTGCGGTCTTCTTCAAAGGAGGCTGCTGCCCGCCAAACTGTGAGGCGCCAAGATGCACGGTTTGAGGCGTTATCAGCCCACTGGCGGTGGTCAATGTGGCAGGCACCAAGAGATTTCTTTAGGCAGTCCTTGTACCTTTTCTTTGGTGCACCTCTGTCACGGTGGCCAGTGGAGAGCTCGCCATATAATACGATCTTGGGAAGGCGATGGTCCTCCATTCTGGAGACGTGACCCATCCAGCGCAGCTGGATCTTCAGCAGCGTGGACTCGATGCTGTCGACCTCTGCCATCTCGAGTACCTCGACGTTAGGGGTGTGAGCGCTCCAATGGATGTTGAGGATGGAGCGGAGACAACGCTGGTGGAAGCGTTCTAGGAGCCGTAGGTGGTGCCGGTAGAGGACCCATGATTCGGAGCCGAACAGGAGTGTGGGTATGACAACGGCTCTGTATACGCTTATCTTTGTGAGGTTTTTCAGTTGGTTGTTTTTCCAGACTCTTTTGTGTAGTCTTCCAAAGGCGCTATTTGCCTTGGCGAGTCTGTTGTCTATCTCATTGTCGATCCTTGCATCTGATGAAATGGTGCAGCCGAGATAGGTAAACTGGTTGACCGTTTTGAGTTTTGTGTGCCCGATGGAGATGTGGGGGGGCTGGTAGTCATGGTGGGGAGCTGGCTGATGGAGGACCTCAGTTTTCTTCAGGCTGACTTCCAGGCCAAACATTTTGGCAGTTTCCACAAAGCAGGACGTCAAGCGCTGAAGAGCTGGCTCTGAATCAGTTGCCCACTGTCTAAATATATGGTCTAAATAATCTACATGTAATGTGACATATTTCTCTTGCTTTGAGGGCAAGAGATTACTAATCTTATACTTAATTGGTAACAGTGCTATATTTTTTTCCAGTATTGAATCATTTCTGGAGTTTCAAACAAATTTCTCTTTAAGCTCCTCAATGTGCACATGAAAAACAAATAGTCTTAGGATAAGGAGGTAACCACTTGTTACTGATATGAGGAGAAATTCTTTTGTGGGGTGGTTGCGGTTCTTTAGAAATTCTTTGGCTCAGTGAGTTGAGTATACTCAGTACGTCCAGACTGATAATGAAAAATATTTGAATAGGAGGAAAAACAAAAGATGTTCTATTAATAGAGTAAGTTTAATTGGTGTTACAGTCAGATAAATCCTTGTGCATTACCACTGAAAGTTAACACACAAGTACAGCAAGCATTTAGGAACGTCTTAAGTTGCTGTAGAATCTGAAGGCAAGAGTAGAGGTGTCCTGTTCCAATTATAACCCAGTGAGATCACAATTCTCATATATATTGTAGTTTAGGAGGAAGCCATTCAGCCCACTGAGTTTATCTCAGCTTTCAGATCAATTCCATCAGTTTCATTCTCCCACTATCAAGATTTCTTTATTAAAATGTAATAGTACAGAACATGAAATATTACACAAAATTGCCTTCTGCACGGCAGACAAAGAGTCACCAGTAGTGCTGCCCAGCCCCTCAAAGAGAGAAGAGAAGCAAAAGAGAATCCTTTCAGAGTCGCTATGTCCAAGGATTCACCTCCAGTAACCTCTACAGTCGAACAGACTCCTGTTCAATTAATCTGCAACCTGAGCTCCAGATTCAAAGCTCCAACACAATCAGGAAGCCTTCAGCATCCAAGGCCCTTTGGCATGAATGCTGCCAACTTGGGCACAGACCCCACAGATGCAGGATTTTAAAATGAAACCCCATTGATTCTTTTTAACAAGTTGTTTAAGGCCTGTACAGAGTCATCAGCATGAGGACCTGGTGTTTGAAACCTTTGGAGCACTCCACTCTCCTGGGTCTGCATCAATGGCAGCACTACCATTACAGCAGCTCTGGCTGCACCTACCTTTTTTCTTATTTCCCTGAAGCCACCCTGATTCTCCTCCCACCCACACATACCAATACTAATGGGGATGGAAGGCTGAGCTGTCATTGGGCAGCTTGTGACATAGTCCAGGTATTGGCCTTCCCGTCAAGCTTGAGAGAAGCCAGCATTAAAACGATCTGGATATGGGCTGTTGGAAATGTGACAGCTACGATGAGCCATCTGAAGTATTGATGAATCCAAAGCGCTAGCCTTTACAATACTGTCTTACACTGCATTTCCTCAGACATCTGGCTTTTGTCCTCAGACACTTTTAGAATACTGATTATCAATTAGTTTCAAGAAAAGTTTGAATGTTCAAAGCTCTCTTATCATTTAAAAACTATTCCCTTTGTAAACTGATAATTCAGATTAAGATTCAGATTACAGATTTCCGATTTATTGTCAGAGTAAATACTTGACATCACATATAGCCCTGAGATTCTTCTTCCTGCAGCAATTGGTAGTGCAAAAATAACTACTCTATCTTTCAGACCAAAAATACAACCCATTATAACCATCAAAATTGTATTTGATAACCTGGCTTACAATTTAATGGACATGGAAACAGGAAAGAGGCAAAGAAAATCTGTGTCAATTATGGGTTTTTTTTTTACATAGAACTTGCATGATTTTTCCAGAATGACCAAAACTCCAAATATCAGTATCACACCACAAGTTTGGACAGAATGCCACCATTGCCAAGGCATCACCCTGAGCCTGTTGAAGTGAAGGGGAGTGCTGGTGACATCCTGTTCATTTAGACTGCAGTTCAGTTCAGACTGCGAGTGATCCGTGAAAATTACTAGGGGTCAACGAGGCATAATGCCGGAACAGGAATGAGTCCTTATTCCTGTTCCAATCTTTTTACATACTGAGATCCGGGAAATTGGGAATAATTACCTGGAATGCAGCGGCTGTGTAAAAAACATATTTGTTAGCTCAGACCAATAGAGCAAGTGAACATGAAAGCAGCACTCGATTAAAAGGAGAACTTCAGTTACTGTTGTAAGTTGCTCAACAGATACAAGTACTGGTAGTTAATTCCTCTGCCATTTTCTTATTGTAAATTCTTCCTTCTCTGAGTGTAACTGGACCCCTGTTTGTTCTTGCTTGCCATTTTTTGCTTTCATACAATTGAAGCTTTACAGTCTGTTGTTACGTTGCTCACAAGTGTATTTTCATTTCTGCCTGCCTTTTTTTTTAAAATCAATGTTTCATAACCATATAACCATTTACGGAGCGGAAACAGGCCATGTTGACCTTCCGAGTCCGCACCGGGTCACTGATTTTTGTGCGCCCTCTTCAGGCATTGGTCCCGGTAGATCTTCATTCAAGCCTTGCTGACGAGAGGGTTTGAACACAGGCATCAGGAAGCCTTAATGCAAATGTGTTAGGCTTTGGTGAGAAATTTCCAAACTTGAAATCATGTCAATCCATAACTGCCATAAGTATTTGTTCCTCTTGCTTTTCCTAGTTCTAAAATATTACCAATTCCCCAGCTTACAACTACTTCTGGCAACTTTGTAAGGGTCTACCTTGGATTAAATGCTATTTTTAATTTTTCCTGTCAGCCAAAGTTGGGCAACTTCCTACTAGATTTTTGTGCCTTAAATTCAAGTCAGTCCCCTGATATTCACATATGGATTCAGTTGACAATACCCAAGCGAAATTATTCAAAATCAGAATATATTTCTGGAAAAAAAATCCCTTATTTCATTAAATACTGACCCTCCACTATCATTCCTTTCATTTGTTTTCTACAATTTACTGGCGCTGTCTGTGAGGAGTTAGTAAGTTCGCCTTGTGTCAGCTCTGGTTTCTTCCTACCCTTCAGAAATGAACAGAGATTATTGGTTATTTGGTGCATTTAGTGGCATGGACTTGGGAGGGAAGGACTGTTACAGAGCTCTAAGTCTACCCTCCACTTAAACATCCGTTGTTTGCTTGGATTGGATTGGACTCTAGTCTCAGTTTGTGCTATATCATTTTCAAACTCAATGTAACATTCTGTCATATTACATTCGCTTTTGTCTAATTGCCCGTATTGCTCAGAAA
The DNA here is from genome assembly GCF_036971445.1 of Narcine bancroftii. Classification (NCBI taxonomy): domain Eukaryota; kingdom Metazoa; phylum Chordata; class Chondrichthyes; order Torpediniformes; family Narcinidae; genus Narcine; species Narcine bancroftii. The sequence continues at coordinate 31,777,835 of NC_091470.1, forward strand.
GCTCGATAGATACAGCAAGCTGCAAAATGGAACATTTATACAATGCAGAATTGTTCAAATGAAAACATTTCCGTTGAGGTGGGTATTGACACACCAATGCTTAAATCTGAAGAATGCCACAATTGGTTTCATACCAAAGAATGTCAAGGCTAGGTGTTGTTTAGCTTGAAAATCTTTGACAGATTTTGTCTTGGGGGGGGGGGGGGTGCGATCACAGCACTCTTGAAAAGAGAGGTCTGGAAAAGATCGCCATATGTGATTAGCAATATTTACCCTTGTTGGCATTTACTGGATATATACTGACTATGAAGCTTTCTTGCTTTCCATCAATGTTTCGAATTCAAGAGTCCCTCATTGTGAGTGAAGAGCCTTAAGGCATTCTGATGTCATAAATATATGTTCTGACATTCTTTATAGAATAATTGGAAGTCCCCTGTTTCATGAAATATTTGATAGTGGACTTGCATTTTGCCAGAAGGTGACTTTGATTTTAGCACATAAATTAGCTTTGCAACACCCTGAGGGAATGATTCAAAGTCAGAGATACCATCCTTCAGATAATGAAGTAGCATCTGCAAATGTTCTTGTTTACCTGTACTTCGACCTGCCTGTCTCAATGATGTTCAGATTCAACTGGACTATTATTGAGTTCTTTCTGTAGTGGACAATATATTTTTTTTCCTCGTAAGTGTACTAAAACATTATTTATTTCATTGATACCTACCAGACAGTCAGACCCCATGGAGGAGGATTGGAAGACATGTCTGCATCTCCCAGGACTGCACCAATGCCACCACTGGTTACCATAGCTGTAGCAGTGCCACCATTGCCAAGGCATCACCCTGAGCCTGTTGAAGTGAAGGGTAGTGCTGGTGACTTCAGAAAACCCTGAATAATGAGGGATGACAAGTCCGGTCAGGAAAAGCAAGGAAGCATATGTCAGGTTTAGGCAGCTGATTCAACCGACCCCCTTGAGGTGTACAAGGGATGGAGGAGTTCACCCAAGAGGGAAATCAGGAGGTTGAAAATAAGATGCGAGATTGCTTTGAATAGAATGTAGGTGACATGACTTCAGTGGTCATTGAAAAAGGCAAGATTACAGCTGGGAAAGTGAGCCAATGAATAGCAATGGAATTTAACTAAGACACGTACTAAGTGTTGCATTTTGGGAAGTTAGGCTGGGGCAAGGCTGACACAGTAAATGGCAAGGCCCCAGAGAGCCTGGCAGAACAGAGACGCCTCCGGTACAAGTAGATAGTTCCCTGAAAATGCTGCAGCTCACATTTGGCATGGTCAAGGCATGAGTACAAAATTTGGGATATTATGTTACAGCTGTACCAAACATTGCTGAGACTGTACCTGAAATACTATAATGCAGTTCGGGTCACCTGGCTATAAGAAAGTATTAAGCCGAAAGGGGTGAAGAAGATAAAAAAAATCACAAGGATGTTACTGGGGCTACAGGGCTTGTGTTCTAGACAGAGATTGGGTAGGATGGAGTTTTTTTTTTAACCTCTGGGGTACAGGGGTCTGTAGAGTAACCTTACAGCACTATTTAAAATCATCATGGCCAGAGATAAATTGAATGGTCACTGTCTTTTTCCTGAAATAGGGTGTCTAAATCTGGAGGAGATAGGGTCAAGGTGAGAGGGTAAATATTTAAAGGTGATCTAAGGGGCAGCTTTTTCCAGATAGAGTTGCTGAAGGAAGTGGTAGATAGAGGTGGGTCTTTTCTTTGGCTTGGCTTCGTGGACGAAGATTTATGGAGGGGGTAAAAAGTCCACGTCAGCTGCAGGCTCGTTTGTGGCTGACAAGTCCGATGCGGGACAGGCAGACACGATTGCAGCGGTTGCAAGGGAAAATTGGTTGGTTGGGGTTGGGTGTTGGGTTTTTCCTCCTTTGCCTTTTGTCAGTGAGGTGGGCTCTGCGGTCTTCTTCAAAGGAGGTTGCTGCCCGCCAAACTGTGAGGCGCCAAGATGCACGGTTTGAGGCGATATCAGCCCACTGGCGGTGGTCAATGTGGCAGGCACCAAGAGATTTCTTTAGGCAGTCCTTGTACCTTTTCTTTGGTGCACCTCTGTCACGGTGGCCAGTGGAGAGCTCGCCATATAACACGATCTTGGGAAGGCGATGGTCCTCCATTCTGGAGACGTGACCCATCCAGCGCAGCTGGATCTTCAGCAGCGTGGACTCGATGCTGTCGACCTCTGCCATCTCGAGTACTTCGACGTTAGGGGTGTAAGCGCTCCAATGGATGTTGAGGATGGAGCGGAGACAACGCTGGTGGAAGCGTTCTAGGAGCTGTAGGTGGTGCCGGTAGAGGACCCATGATTCGGAGCCGAACTACTCTTTGCAGATGATGCCGCTTTAGTTGCCCATTCAGAGCCAGCTCTTCAGCGCTTGACGTCCTGCTTTGCGGAAACTGCCAAAATGTTTGGCCTGGAAGTCAGCCTGAATAGAGGTGGGTACAATTACAAGATTTAACAGACAGTTTGACAGGTATATGAATGGAAAAGGTTTTGAGGGATATGGCCTAAATGCAGGTAAATGAAAGTAGCTCAGGTACACAACTTGTTCAGCATAGACTCTATTCTCTATAGCAGCTCCACACAAAATGTTATGGATTTAATCATATTACATCTTACATTTTTAGTTCTATAGACATTTGACTTTTTAATTGTAAGGCTTGAACCCTCCGTCCCAAAATACGTGAGACCTTTCATGAGAATAGTCAGTCATTTTATTTGATGACCATTACTGTTCCTGTGCATGCATGTTATGTAGTCCAAGGAAGCTCCAATAATGGAAAAGGCTTTAATCTTAACTGATAATTATGTGAAACAAACTGCAAATCCTGGAAACACTCAGCAGGTCAGGCAGTGTACATGTGTGGAAAAACAAACAAGGGTTAATGATTCAACTCGAAGACCCCCTCATCAGAACTGGGAAAGAGAGAAAGCAAGTTAGTTTTCAGCTGATCTTTTTTTCTGTTTCTATTTCAGTCTTCTAGCATCTACATTTTTTGACCATTATACATTTGTTGATTGTATGCTCCTAGCATGTTACCCAACTTGGAGGAATTCCAAATGCTTGCTTTGACTCAATGTGCAAGATGGCCAACCATCATGCTGTATCAATGATATTAAGACACAGACAATCACAGCCGTGGTACAGCAGTTCGACCTCTGGCCACCGCATTCTTGCTGTGTTCCTTGCAGGAAGTACGAAGTCACAACGGCAATGTTGTAACGGTAGTACTGCTGCTGCTCTGGACCCAGGAGAATGGAGACACAGCGCTGCACTGCAGTGTCCTACTACTCAGTCATGATGCTGTCGGCTTCATACAGGTTTTAAACAGCCTGTTAGAGGAACCAACTTTTTAAAAAAATTATTAACATCTTATAACTACAGAGGTCTGCACCCAAAATGGTGGCACCTGTGCTGGGCAGTGAACCTTGATGGGTTGCAAACTCTGGGTGAGGAGCAATTGGTGCAAGGCACCAGAAACAGGGGAAAAGTCCCCACCCCCCCCCCCCCCCACCACTAACATTCAGAAGAGAAGCCTGAGAGATGACCCTACAAGAAGGCGACGATGGCAGTGAACCAGCAATAGGCTCAACGGCTGGAGGATCCACACAGGCTGTGGGCTGCCGATGACTTGAGTTTGAAGGATCCACACAGGCTGTGGGCTGCCGATGACTTGAGTTTGAAGGATTCACAAAGGCTGCGGGCTGGTGGTGACTCACAGGCGAAGGATTTGCACGGATTGCGGGCTGCTGGCAACTTGCGGTCGAAGGACTTGCACAGCCTGTAGCCGACTGGCAGCTGAAGGACTTCCACAGGTTGTGGGCTGTTGGCAACTGCCTCATGGGAACCAGGAATCTGAAATGGGATTAGAGAGAATGGCGAGGGCAAGAAGGGCTTCCAAAGGGGTTCGGATGCTGGAAACTTCCTGACGGTATCAGAGTTTTGGATCTTGAGCTCAGGTTGCCAAACAGGAGTCTGAGGGAGCACTAGAGGTGAATCCATGGACACTCAGTGACTCTGAAGGGACTTGCTTTCCCTCCTCTCTCCCAATATCTGATGCACTGGCGATGCTAATGGCAACTCTGCCTTTTTGACAGGCAAAAGTTGAAGTATATTGTGCATATCACATTTTTTTTGTATTATTAGATGACAACTTGAACCTTTTATTCTTCAATAAAAGAACATTAAGCATTAACTATCTTATCTGACCTTCCCCTCTCTGAGTCAGAATGCTCGGTCCTCAATAGGGGCCTCCTCTACATCCCCCTCCGCCCACACCTCAAAACTACTCCATCCCATCCTCCCACACTCCTCCCTAATCTATCCCCCATCTTCCCCTCTATGCCCCCTCTTCTCCCCTACCCCAACCCTCATCTTTTCCCTTCCATCTCTCCAGCTACCCCTACCATCCTCTCTCCTCCCCCACCCCCCATCCCCCCTCTGAACTGCCCTACCCCACCCTTCTGACATCTCCAACACTCCTCCCCCTGCCAACCCCCCTCCTCCTCCCTCCAACCTCCCACTCCACCCTTGGACCACCCCAATCCTCCTCCTCCCCCTCATCCCCTCTCTAACCCTTGCTTGATTTTTATTACCCCCTCTGATCTTCCCCTCTCTGAAACGAAATGCTTGGTCCTCACTAGAGCCCACACCTTCATCCCCCTCTGCCCACAACTAAAAAAAAACTCTGCTGCATCTGTTCCCAAGATGAGGTCTTTCTGTCCAGAGCTTCTGAAATGTCAGCCTTCTTCCACAAACGTGGGTTCTTCTCCACCACCTCAGCCCTCACCCACATCTCCTCCATTACACGCTCATCTGCCCTGGCCCCCCTCAGTCCCAGACGCAACAAACTTAGAATCACCCTCATTCTCACCTACCAACCCACCAGTCTCCACATCATCTGTTCCAGCACTTGCTACAGGATCCCACCACCACCTCCCCTCTAGGCCTTCTGCGGACTGCTCCCTCCTCAATTCCCTCGTGCACTCATCCCTCCCCACCCATCGCATCTTCCCCTGTGCCCGCAGGAGGTGCAACATTTGCGCCCACACCTCCTTCCTCACCACAGTCCGGGGCTCCGAACAGGCCTTTCACATGAAGCAACACTTAACTTGTACACTCAGAGGACTGATTTCTCTATGTCAGAGAGACCGGTCGTAGACTGGGAGATCACTTCGCTCAGCACCTCCACTCGATTCGCAACCACAGCGACCTCCCAGTGACCAACCACTTTAATTCTGGGTCACACTCCCATGCTCACATGTCTGTCCATGAACTTGTGTACTGTCCCACCCTAACCACCCTCAGATTGAATGAACAACCCATTATTTTTGGTCTGGACACCCTCCAGCCACATGGCATGAACATCGGCTTTAATGCTTTCCATTCAACCTGCTTGCCTTTTCTTTGTCCCCGCTCCCCTTTACCTGTCCTTCCAATTCTTTCACACACACAGCCCTACCATCCTCCTTCCCCCTCATTGCTGCTGTCCTCTCTCTCCTTTCTCCACCTATCATCTCCTGCCTTGCCAACCCCCTCCTACTCTTAATGCCTTTGGCATTTTCTCATACTTTGATGAAGGGCTCAAACCTGAAATGTCAGTTAATGCAACCTTGCTTTTGCTACATAAAGGACCCTGTTTGACCAGCTGAGCTTTTCCAGCATTTTGTGTTTTTACTTAAGCATTGACATGACACAGTGACAACTCTGACCAGAAAATTTGTTCAGTGATACTTTGACGAAGCCTAATGTCGAAAGCATCACTCTAATTTTTCTTTTATATGTTGACCATCCAACACTTTTCTCCTCATATTCATACAATGATATATTTTTACGAATCTATGGCTCAAAACCAGCCATTCTCAATGTGGGGGACACCCCTGGAGAATCAGAGTACATTTAAGGAGGACCACGGACTGAAATATTACATTTAAAAAAAAATATTTTTTATGTCATCGGTAGGAGAGAAGTACGAAACTTGACGGCCTCACACGGAAGGGGGCCCATAATCTTTGAACAGAGTCCTTGGGGGGGCCATGACCATGAAAAGGTTGAGAATGGCTGCTTTAAACAACACATTATTCAGTTGATGATGCCACAATGGCCAGGATTGCAATACAAACACAAGATTAAAAAAGGCTTATTGAATTACAAATATCCTTTTTATCATTGTTAAAGGTCAGCAAACTCGTGAGTGATGAAATTACAAATGCAAAATGACAGAAGTTGGTTGTTTAAAAAAAAAAGAACTTCTGGACCTCTCAATCTCTTAAAATGCAATGCCGGTGCTCGGGATATACCATATATGTCAGCCTATAAGGTGGCTGGTGTATAAGACGACCCTAGAATCTCCACTTAACATGTAGGTTTTGAGCTACATGGCACTTGCCACTGAGAGCTTACTGCCCCAATAGTTCTTCACTGACAAGAGGAGTGATGCTGTCACCTGGCCTTGGCAAGGTAGAGGTCAGTACACCTCAAAAGCACCACCCTTGTCACCAGGTTTGATAATGAGGTTGTGATTGATGCAGAGAGAGTGGAGGGCTGTGCATACTGAGGGCATAAGATTGGCATAAGTAGGTGGAGTGGTGAAGTTGAGATAGTTAATGTCTTGGTGGCAGTTGGAGATAAAAAGATCCATAACAAGTAAAAGGCTAGAACGAGGAGGACCATAACTAGGGTTATGGTGGGAGATGGGATCCTTAGTGGGGGATTAAAAAAATTCTTGTCAAAGAAATAGGTTCAGGTAAGGAGATGGCAGAAGAAGAGTGGAGAACTCATTGAAGAATCAGGGGATGAAGGTAAGGTCTTTACTGAGGACAGAACATTCCATCTCAGAGAGGAGGAAGGTCAGAAGAGATGATGAAAATCTGGCATGGGTTTGACTAGTGCTCAGTGGGCTGCAAGAGGTCAGCGGATGGAGGAGGGTTGAGGGGATCAGTGGGGGTAATAGAGAGTTGAGTGGCTCAGGGGGTGTTGAGGAAGGGCGAGTGTCAGGGGTATGGAAAAACAGGGTTATGGGAAGAAGGGGGAGCACGAGGGATGAGGGTAAGGAGAGATGTGAAAGAGCAGGGAAGGGAAAGAGGTAGGGGAGATGGGGCAGTGGGATCCAGCAGAGGCAGAGTCCATGATTCTGGCCTAAGCTGGCCATGGTCAGGATAGGAACTGATGATCCAAATTTCGACCACCTCCACCACTCACTACATTCTGCCCCGCTCGTTTACACCATCAATACCTAAATGCATTCCTGTGTTCTGACATCAACACCGACTCCAGGTATGAATCCCTTCACTACCACTCTCCTTTGCATCACCAATCCTCTCAATTCTTTACTGTCAGACAAAACTGACATCAGACCTGTCCTGTTCAGTTTAATGGGTCTTATCAAAAGCAAGTTATTTCTGAGTCCATTTCAGTACAGATATCAGAGTTGATTCTTTCACAGTGGGAACAAGATAGCTACATGAATTGGAGCAAAGAACTTGAATCTTTCCAATCCTGTCTCTATCGTTTCCTGAGAATCGTAAGTATGCTGGCTTACGAAAGTGGGACATACAGTACGTCAAGTAATTTCTCACCTTATTCACTCAGGATATCTTTGATATAGAGCTCGGGTGCAGTTTCTAAGACAAAATTTAACAAAATTATATGAATCAGAGTAAAATAACTCACTTGCAATTAATGCATGGAGACTTTAAGGATGTCAAATCTCTTTGATTAATCTGTAAAAACACAATGCTGGAGAAACTCAGCAGGTCAAACTGCACTTTACATAGGTAAAGATAAAGGTACATAACCAAAGTTTTGGGCTTCAGCCCTTCATCAACGATACCCTGATGAGGGCTTCAAGCCCAAAACATTGGACATGGTACCATTAATCTTTGCTACGTAAAGTGCAGTTCGACCTGCTGAGTTTCTCCAGCATTCTATTTTTACTTTAACCACGGTGCCTGCAGACGTTCATGTTTTTTTTAATTCATCTGCACTTTGGTTTATAATTCAGCAGAACCTAGCACAGTTGGAATTTTGTGACATTGCATCGAAAACAATTGTTTGCATCATGCAAAGAAAAAATATATATATTTTGCTTATATTCAATTTTTTAAGATGTCAAAATTTTCAGCTTGTTAGAAATGATTTCACAAATGGGAAAAAAAAGCACTAATTGCATTACCATGAAATAGTGGTTTTGCAGATAAATGTTATTTCCTTAGTGAATCCTAAGCGATTACCATTGAAGAATGTGTAATTGGAATGAGTTTAGAATTGAAAGCACAACATAACCATTATCATGTATTAGTTTCCTCGTGATGAATTAATAACATTGGAAGCTCATTATTGCTCAACTGTCTGAACAAGTGATAAACATTTACAATAAGCAGAAAGCACAAGAGCCAAATAGGATTTTTTTAAATGTTTATTAAACTCTGAGAATTTACATTTTGTGACAAAGGGTTTACGCAAAATCAATTTTATCGGAAAGATAATTACAAGCAAAGGATTTTTAGGATCAAGAACAAAATTAAATGAGTGAAAAAAGGTTGGATTATCAAACCTGAGGGATAATGGTATCCAGATATTGTAATTCTAAAGGAAGGGACGATATAGGTTTCAGTACTGAACATATATCAATCATAGAATTACATCCACATAGAGTGAGCAGACAAGTATTATCTGTAAACCTAATTTTCAAATAAACGATACCGAGCTTCTTGTAATGTCATGGCTATGATACTTCTAAAGCTTTCAATATATGAGGCATTCACCATACAAAAGCATCAGCATCTTAAAACCAAAGAGAAGTAAGACAGCCAATCATTTCATAGCTTTATTATCAAATAATGATTTATATAACAGTTAATTTCAGCTTGGTATATACGTTGTTTAAATCCCCACAGTCATTGCATGTAACCTATATCTCAACCTACATGAATAATACATTGAAATTGCTCCAAAATATGCATATGGAAGAATGCATGTTGAAAGTCACCCAGTGAAAAGAAATTTGTCTGCTTATTTTTCCGACCACTTGCCGAAGACTTCACATACCGCTGGTATACTTAAGCAGATTAAATTCTAAGTAAATACAATAAGATGCAATCTGTTAGTTCTTATGACGATAAAGATATATAACATTTTTCAATGAAAATTCCACTCCGCTGTCATCTGTGGATGGTTATGAGCAATACCCTAGCACTTTATTTTTCCAATAGATGGTTCTCACAGACTGGTGCACAGTGCCCCCTAGTGCAATCTGCTAGCAACTGATCTTCCTGTCAGTTCATTACTGTCGTGGGGAAGAGGTCCAAACTAACGATCCCTATCCCTTCTGAGGGATAATCATGCAAACACAGCAATTCCATATTTCCCAACATGACTGCCTTCATTTTAACTCTGCTCTAACATTAAGACACACAGTGACACAGTTTGGGCACAAAGGTAGATCATCCTATAAGACAAAATAAGGTAATACCATCGAAGGTAATAATTTATAGTTTGAAGACGGGATCAGGCCCAATACATGGGTAATATATCTTTACCTCCTATGGGCGCTGCGAGACCGGCTGAGTTCCTCCAGCATTTACTGCGTGTTTTTAAGGTAATACTATTAATTGTGATACTTCTCTTCTGGATGAGTTCAATGCCTTCTATGCAAGCTTTGGAAGGAAAATCAATGATAGACCATCACAAGCTCCCACAGCTCCCAGCAATTCTGTGCTCCTTGTCTTTGAGGCTGACGTGAACAGAACCTTCAGGAGGATGAATCCTCGAAAAGCGCTTGGACCCAACATTGTACCCGGCCAAGTCATGAAAACCTGTGTGAACCATTTGGCTGGAGTTATTTTTTGCAGGCATTTTCAATCACTCACTACAAAGTTCAGAGATTTCCACCTGTTTCAAAAGGACATCCATTAGATCGGTGCCCAAAAAGAACAAGACAACGACTGTGAGCCGGTGGCATTGACATCTTCTGTGATGAACCTACTCTGAAAAGGTTGTTAAGGAGCAGATCAACTCCGGTCTCAGGAGGGAACCTGGATCAATTCAATTCATCATTTGTCACAACAGGTCAATGGCAGATACCATCTTGCTGGCCTGCCACACTACATTACATCAGTTGGACCACAAGAACGCCCTCATCAAGCTGCAATCAACACAGTCATGCCAGTAAAACTGAGGGAGAAAAACTTATGACTAAACTAAGGGATCTGGGACTTTGTTCATCTCTGCAACTGGATCCTCGACATGCACATTGGTGGACCCCAATTAATGTAAATTGCCAACAGCAGCTCCTCCTCACTGATGTAGACAGAGATATAGACATACAGCATGGTGCCCATGCTGTCCAATTATACCCAATTGACCTACATCCTGGTATGTTTTTGAATGGTGGGAGGAAACCGGAGCACCCGGAGGAAACCCACAAAGGCATGGGGAGAGCATCCAAACTCCTTAAAGACAGCATGGGATTTGAACCCCAGTCCTGATCACTGTGCTCTAACTGCTACCCTAACCACGCTGCCCCATCAACACAGGCATGCCAAGCCTCTGTGCTTAGTCCCCTACTCTATTCACTGTACACTCTAGACTGTGTAGCTTCAACTCAATCTACAAATTCACTGACAACATCACCATTGTTGGCCAAATAACTAGAAATGATGAGTGAGATTACAGAATGGAGATCGAGAATATGATTGGATGGAGCTCAAACAACAGCCTCTCAGCGTCACCAAGACAAAGGAGTTTATTGTTGATTTTAGGAACAGGAGGCTGAGGGAGCATGTACACTTCAGCATTGATGGGTCAGAGGTGGAGAGGATTAGTACAGTGCAACTTCGATTATCCGAAATGGTCAGGACCGGAACCATTTCAGATAAACGTGTTTTTCAGAGAACCGTTCATTTTTTCAAAAACAGCCCAGTAGCAATAGCAAATCACTTGAAAAATTATTTAAACAACAAACAAGGGAAGACTTTTTAAGCATTAAAATTATGTTTAATTCTCACCAAAATAATGCTGGGTGCCACCAATCACAGACACCTCCCAATCGAGGGCCCGCTCGTGACCAGGGGCCTGAGGTCTGCTCCCGCCAGGGACCTGAGGTCCCCGGTCAGTTCAGCTCCAAAATAAATTTCAGATAAATGAGGATTTTGGATATTTATGCTTATCTGAATTTTTTTAACTGAGGATTTTGAAGTATCAGTGTTGTACTGTATCTTCACGTTGCTGAAGATCTATACATTAAAAAACCTCTCCTTCAGCTAGCACATCAAGGCAACCAATGAAGATGTCACACCAGTGCCTCCATTTTCTAAGAAGTCTGAAGAGATTTGGCATGTCGTTCAAACTTCTACAGATACATTGTGGAAAGTACATAGGTTCCATCAGACTGGTTTGGGATTTCAGCTGCCCAGAAATGTAGAAAGCATAGCCAGTTCCATCACAGGCTCTGACCTCCCATCCATTGCACACATGTATGTGAGCCATTGCCTCAAGGAGGCAGCCAACATCATCAACCTGGTCACAACCTCTTCCCACTGCTACTTTTGTGTAGAAAATACAGACGGCTGAAGATATAGCAGGTCATTACATCCTACAAAGCTTAGCTGAACTCCATAAATGGCTGCATACTTCACCATGGGATGAACTGAACACCTTTTATACTCAATTTGAAAAAGAGAACTCAACAGTACCAATGAGAATCCCTGCAGAAGCTGACGAACCTGTGATATGTGTCTCTGAGGCCAACGTCAGAACATCCTTCAAGAGGGTAAACCCCTGTCTGGTATCAGGCCCTGATGACATTCCTGGAAAGGTACTGAAAATCTGTGCCAACCAACTAGTCGGAGTGTTCAGAGACATTTTAACCTCTCAGTGCTACAGTTGGAGGCTCCCACCTGCCTCCAAGAAGAGCAGCGTGAGCTGCCTCAATGTCTATCACCCAGTAATACTAACATCTGCTGAGCTAAAATGCTTTGAAATGTTGCTCATGAACTTGTACCTAAGTAAAGATCTGGACATATTGCAATTCACCTACCATCACAATCGTTCCACTGCAGATGCAATATCACTGGCTCTCCACTCAGTTCTAGATCACTGAGACAACAGCATCCCCTACATCAGGCTACCCGTCATCAACTACAGCTTGGCTCTCAACTCCATCATACCCTCAGTGCTGGTCAAAAAGCTCCAAAAAGCTGTGCCCCGACTTCCTCATTGGAAAATCCGTCAGTATGAATTGGAAACAACATCTTCTCCTCACTGATAATCAGCTCAGGTGCATCTCAAGGGTATGTGCTTAGCCCACTGCTTTACTCGCTCTGCACCCATGACCGTGTGGCTAGGCACACTTCAAATACCATCTGTAAATTTGCCAGTGACACCATGGACATCAGCAAAATCAAAGACAGCAATGAAAAAGCATACAGAAGGGAGATAGATCAGCTCGTTGAGTGGTATCTGTGATAGTACAGATCTATCACCAATGTACATAGTGTATATAGTTACTGTATCTAGACTGTGCTTACAGCGATTGGCTGAGAGCTAAGCCACACCTATTGTCTGGGCCTTAAAGGGTTGTGTCACTAGCCAGGTCGGATCATTCCGGATTGGTCGGCCACCTGTGAAGAGCTCCTGTCTTTTGCTAATAAAAGCCTTGGTTTGGATCAACAAGTCTTTGGTTCTTTCGACGAGCTCTACAATTTTATTAGCAAAAAGAATTTTTTTTGAAGGGGATGGAGCGTTTAACTCGGCCAGAAAAACTTGATATCGACCCACAGTCAGCTACAGCCTTCAAAGCCTTTAAGTTCTGGCTGCTGAACTTTGAAAACTTTCTGAGATTCATTGAGGTGGAGGAGGATAACCAGCGTCTAACAGCATTGCTGTCTATGGTGTCCTTGAGAGTCTACGAGAACATCCAGGATGAGACCACTTACACCGCAGCCATAAAGGTACTGAAAGAACTGTATAATCAACCGGTGAACAGAGTTCATGCCCGGCTCCTGCTTGCTTCGAGGAAGCAACAGCCCGGCGAGTCCAGCAGGGCATATTTACAAGTATTAAAGGCATTGGGCAAGGACTGTAACTGTGTGGACAAAACTGCTGCTGAGATCACAAATTATCTCGTCCGGGATGCCTATGTGGCCGGGCTCCGATCGAATTAAGTGAGGCTGCGCTTGCTCGAGCAAGGGGTAGAAAAACTAGAGGACGTGGCCCGGATTGCAATCACAATGGAGGATGCAGCCTTAAAGTCCACCGAGCTCTCTAGGGACTGGACCCCTCGTTCTGATGTGAGTAGAGTGCCCTTCTTCCCTACCACCCCTCGAGATACTGACGGCCTGTCGGCTGAACCTGACTTACAATTTGGACAAGTGTGTCTTCCGGACCACACGATTCGCTATTCTAGGTTGCGTGGTGGAGAACGGGATAGTCATGCCAGATCCTGACCGCATGCGTCCCCTCATGGATTTATCCCCCCCCCCACCCCACCCACATACCCAGAAAGCTTTCAAACGCTGCCTGGGTCTTTTCTCGTATTACGCCCAATGGGTTCCACACTACGCCGACAAGGCGCGTCCTCTTATCAAGACCACCTCCTTTCCCCTCTCGACCGAAGCCACAGCGGCTTTCGATCGAATCAAATCCAACATTACTGCTGCAACGCTGCACGCGATCGATGAGTCTGTCCCGTTTCAAGTCGAGAGCGATGCATCCGACTTCGCCCTGGCAGCCACCTTGAACCAGGCCAGTCGGCCTGTAGCCTTCTTCTCCAGAACCCTCCAGGGTCTGGAGAGTAGACACTCCTCGATCGAGAAGGAGGCCCAGGCCATAGTTGAAGCGGTGCGTCGTTGGAGACATTACCTCGCTGGGAGGCACTTTACACTGTTGACTGATCAACGCGTGGTCTCCTTCATGTTCAGCAACACCCAGCATGGTAAGATAAAAAAATGACAAAATCGCCAGATGGAGAATCGAACTCTCCACCTTTAACTATGACATCCTGTACCGGCCTGGTAAGCTCAACGACCCGCCTGACGCGCTCTCCAGGGGGACGTGCGCCAGCATACAGATGGACAGACTACGGAAACTCCATGAGGCGCTCTGTCATCCAGGGGTCACTAGGTTTGCTCACTTTGTCAAGGCGCGCAACCTATCCTACACAGTCGAGGAGATCCGCTCCATGACCCGAGCCTGTTCGGTGTGCGCTGAATGCAAGCCCCACTTCTTCCATCCGGATAACTCCGTTATCAAAGCCACCCGCCCCTTCAAGCGTCTTAGCATAGACTTTAAGGGGCCCCTACCGTCGACCAACCGTAATACCTACATCCTTACAGCCATCGACGAGTACTCCCGCTTCCCATTCGCTGTGGCCTGCCCAGACACCACTGCCACCTCAGTGATACAGGCCCTTCACAGTATTTTCGCCATCTTCGGGTACCCCAATTCCATCCACAGTGATAGGGGGTCCTCATTCATGAGTGCAGAGCTGTGACAGTACCTTCTGGAGTGTGGTATTGCTTCAAGCAGGACCACGAGCTGTAACCCACGCGGTAACGGCCAGGTCGAGAGGGAGAATGTCACCATATGGAGAGCAGTTACACTGGCTCTCCAGTCTAAAGGTCTCCCCACCTCTCACTGGCAGGAGGTTCTCACTAGTGCCTTACACTCCATCCGCTCCCTCCTATGTACTGCAACAAATGCCGCCCCCCACGAAAGGATGTTCCTTTTCCCGAGGAAATCCGAATCTGGAACCACTGTACCGGCATGGCTCACTGTTCCTGGCCCCGTCCTTTTGCGACGCCATGTCCGGCACTCAAAGAACGACCCCTTGGTCGACCGAGTGACTCTACTCCACGCGAACCCACATTACGCCTACGTTGAGTTCCCAGACGGGCGGGAGGACACTGTTTCGGTGCGGGACCTAGCTCAGGATGCAGTAGACCCAGCAAACCCCCCAACCCAACCTTCCCCAACTCTTTATTCCCCAGGCCCCGTGCCACAACAGAAGGACCAACAGCACCCCAATGACCTGGGCCAGCCTGCCGACAACACGACTGGAGAATTGAGCGACGGAGCAGTCGCACCCGATGAGCCCGCTGGCGACACCACTCCAGCGACCCCAATCCTGGCACCACGGCGGTCACGCCGGATGGTCAGACCCCCTGACCGCTACAGTTCTTGACCTATCCCTTCCTTTCATTCTCTCCCTCGTTTTTGTTTTTTTTTCCCAGGGTCAGTTCTCCAAGGGGTGAATGTGATAGTACAGATCTATCACCAATGTACATAGTGTATATAGTTATTGTATCTAGACTGTGCTTACAGCGATTGGCTGAGAGCTAAGCCACACCTATTGTCTGGGCCTTAAAGGGTTGTGTCCCTAGCCAGGTCGGATCATTCCGGACTGGTCGGCCACCTGTGAAGAGCTCCTGTCTTTTGCTAATAAAAGCCTTGGTTTGGATCAACAAGTCTTTGGTTCTTTCGATGAGCTCTACAGTATCACAACAACATTGCACTCAATGTTAGCAAACTTAAGGAGCTGATTGTGGACTTCCAAAGGGAGAAATCACACGAGCACAAACCAGTCCTCATCAAGGGGTGAGCAGTGGAAAGGGTTAAGAACTTCAAATTCCTGGGTGTCAACATCTCTGAGAATCTGTCTGGGGTCTCTATGTTGATGCAATCGTGCAGAAGGCTCGCCAGCTGCTATACTTCATGAGGGGTTTGAGGAGATTCGGTATGTCACCAGGTGCACCATGCAGAACATTCTGACTGGTTGCATCACTGCCTGGCAATGGAGGTGCCAATGCGCAGGACAGGGGAAAAAAAAACTACCGCGAGTCATGAACTCAGCCAGCTCCATCAAGAGGCGGTGTCTTAAGAAACTAGGCCTCTATCCTCAAGGGCCCTCACCACACTGCTACATCAAGGAGCAGTGTGCCCAAAGACAGCTTATTCCCCTCTATCATCAGATTTCTGAACAGAGACAATGAACCACAGACACTACTTTAGTTTCTCTTCTTTTGCAGTAATTTTGTTTCATTAGTTTAGTTAACTTAAATGTATTTAAATTTTTAACTTTGGTACATTCCAATCATTTCATTGCTTGTGTACTCTTACTGTTTTATTTATTTTTGTTGTCATTAATATGGTGATTTTGAAAGGTTTTTTTCATATTTTGACATCTGGCAAAGCCTTGGCAGGCATAGCTAGCTGAGGCAGAGCCTGCTACTTACGGCAAGAAGGTCCCTGCACTGTGTGTAAAAACACAGAAATGCTGGAAGAAGTCGTCACATTTAGACTTAACTCCTCAGTCACGTGTTCTTCCTGGCTACTCGTCTCTGTCGCCATCTTGTGCAGAGTGGATTCCAGCTCTGGTTCCAGGCCACCCAGTTTGGCCCCGGGATCTCAGACACTTGCGTTGCATTGTCTGTTGCTCTCTTTGCTTCTCTAGTCATAACCTACGCCCCATCCTCGCCTATGGACTCTGAAAGACATAGAACATTACAGCATAGTACAGGCCATTCAGCCCTCAATGTGCCACCAATATAGTCCTATTAAAAAATACCTAAACCCCTTTCCTACCTTGAAATGCTCTATTTTTATTCCATCTCCATGTGCCTTTCTAAGAGTCTCTTAAATGCCTACCACCATCCTTGGCAAGGCATTCCAGCACCCACAGTTCTCTGTGTAAAAACCTTCCTCCCTTTAATTTGTAGCGATATTCCCTGGTGTTTGCAATTCCTGCCCTGGGAAAAAAGGTGCTGGCTGTCCACCTTATCAATGCCTCTCAGAATCTGTGGACATCTACTAACTATCCTCTCATCCTTCTTCCCTCCAAAGAGAAAAGTTAACCTTGCCTCATAAGACTTAATTTCCAATCCAGATGACATCCTGGTAATTCTCCTCTGCACCACCATCCACCACTCCTCCAACCTTCGTATAATCTGCAAACTTATTGATGCATCTTTCCGCTTCTTCATCTAGGTCATTTATAAAAATCACAAGGAGCAGGAGCCCCAGAACAGAACCCTGCAGAGCTCCACTACTCACTGACCTCCAGGCTGAATACATTCTGTCCATTATTACCCTCTGCTTTTTACATGGAAGCTAATTTTTAAACCACACAGCCAAGGCTTCATGGATCCCATGTCTCATGACTTTCTGAACAAGTCACTCAGAAGGAGACCTTGTCAAATGCTGAGTTGCTCCAGCATTTCTGTGTTTTTACTAGAATCACAGCATCTGCAGATTTTCGTTTTTCACGCCAGTGTTGTGTGCGCCTTGCCAGCCGAGACTGGGCTCTAGAAACACTCTCGGAGAGTGAGGGCAGAAGGGAGAGGAGCACAGATGCGTAGAGTGTGTGACCTGTTGACCACACATTTGTGCACAGTTATTATTATATATGCCATCAGCAGATGGCAATCCCCAGGGACACATGGACCAGAAATGTGTTTACATATTGCAACATGCAATGATTTTGCACGTAAAAATCAAAATAAAACACAATTTGTGCAGCCTAAAGTACTGCACTTGCCATTTTACATGCATTACAAACCAGTGAATGCAAGACACTCAGCATGTAGAGTATAAACATGCCAATTGTTGCTCACTGCTTGCTTGAAATGTTAAATCAGATTATGATTTTTCTCCTGTTTAGACTATTCTAATTCTCTATATACGGGAATTAGTCAGTTGTCATTATCCTGTCTGCAACTGATGCCGAATGCTGCAGCAAGGTTCCTGACAGGAGCCAAGAAGAGGGACCACATCACCCCTATTCTGGCCTCCCTCCACTGGTTCAGTACACCTCAGAATAGATTTTAAAGTCCTCCCTTAATGGACTATCCCCCTCTGACATCACTGATCTCCTAATACCCTACTCCACTTCAAGACCCCCTTAGATCGGCCAATTTAGGGCGCTTGGTTGTTCCACGCTCACATCACAATCTCAGGGGAGATCGCGGCTTCGTTATTGCAGCCCCCAGACTGTGGAACAACATTCCTCCCTCCATCAAATCAGTCCCTTCCATCAACTCTTAAATCTAGGTTGAAGATGTATTTTTACTCGCAAGCATTTTGAGGTAATTGTTGATTGTTACCATGTTGTACGCACAAGTCAAAACTTCGGGTACCTGTTTAATACTGCACTTTAAATATCTGCTTAAGTCAAGATGTAATTTATGATCTCTACAGCACTTTGGTCAACATGAGTTGTTTTAAACGTGCTATATAAATAAACTAAATCAATGATTCACTGATTTAAAACATTGTGAGGCACTCCAAGGAATAATCTTGTTCAGATTGTCTGTGCTATTTAAAGATTCATTCAACTACTTCTCCCTGAGGAGTGCATTGAGCTACTCAGGTGCTTCAAGGCTTATTGGGCCTAGTAAAAGGTGATCCACCTGCTACAGTGAGCTGTGGTGAGATGCAAAGTCTGGTGGCGGGCACCATCAAGTCCAAAAGCACATTTGCAGTGGCGAATGAACACCAGGAAAAGCAGGCACAGATTGCCCATGCAGTGCCAGTCTGGGTGCAGCTCTTTAGAGGAAGAATAGCTCGCCTTCTGATCCATTTTCTGATGTCTGCAATGGTTCGCTGCACGACGATAATTTGCAAGCGGACATGTTTGGCAGTGTAGGCCAGATGGTTTTCTTGCCACGGAGCCTGTAATTCATGGCTTATTAGATGTGTTTCTGTGCTTTGAGTGGAACATTGCCAACATTGCAGGAAAGATGGGGTCACACAGGAAGTAAACAGGCCCTTAGCTCTCCAAGTCATGCGGATCATCAAAACTTCCATTTACACTAATCCTATGCATATTTTATTCTCCACTCATCCCCATCAACTTCCCAAAGAATCCTCCAATTAATTGCATATCAGGGACAATTTACAGTAGTCAGTTAAGCTTCAACCAAGCAAGTCCTTGGGATATGGAAGGAAATGAGAGAGCATATGTGTTCACAGAGAGAATGTGCAAACTCCATGTGTGTAGCACCTGAGGTCAGGATTGAACCTGGGTGGTTTGAACTAAAAGGTAGCAACTACGTCACTGTCACCCAGAACCTGGGACACCTGGTCTGATCATCTCCTAAGCAGTTCAGTCAATTAAAGCACTTATTAATCATTTTGGGTTATCTGCTTAATTACATTGCAGACCACCCATGAGGTTTTCACTTTCAACAGCTTCTTCCTGTGGTCAAACTGCTAAAGCTAAAGGTTCCATTATTGTCTCGTTATACTACATTTAGAATGTTACATATATGAAATTCTTTAACTTCTGTCTACCATAAGGCAAACAGAGAGTCGTCACTTTGTCCAGCACCCCTCAGAGAAACCCA
This sequence comes from Narcine bancroftii, assembly GCF_036971445.1. Classification (NCBI taxonomy): domain Eukaryota; kingdom Metazoa; phylum Chordata; class Chondrichthyes; order Torpediniformes; family Narcinidae; genus Narcine; species Narcine bancroftii. The sequence continues at coordinate 31,797,202 of NC_091470.1, forward strand.
TAGCACCTAGTGTTCCCAGGTGGTCTCCCTTCCAACTACTGACCAGGCCTGAGCTTGTTTAGCTTCTGCGATCAGACAACTTCAGGCTATTAGGTGCTGATTGGAATGTCCCCAAAGAAAACAAAATGCATTTATATTGCAAGTTAAATTTCTCAAATTAATTCATGGAAATACCATGAAAGAAATTTGACATTAATATTTTGGATCAAGTGAACAAAAGCTTGGTTAGAGAGGTGGTCCTTAATGGGAGAGGTTGGAAGGCAATGTGGGTTAGGAAATTAATTCCAAAGCTTGGAGTCTCAGGAGGTGAAGGCACGCCATCAAAGGTGGAGTGATTAAAATCAGAGAATGCTGAAGGGGGTCAGAATGAAGAAACACATGCCTTTTTTGCATCAGAACAATACATTTTACATGCACCTACAAATGTGATTTTTGTCACTATTCTTTCTGATAAAATCCTTGTCACTGTACAGATAGCCCCCGACTTACGATTTTTCAGTTAGTTTCAAATCTGTACTTTCGATTTTGATCTGTCCCCACATTTACACTACTCTCTTGTGATGCTAGGCATTGGCAGAATCACGCAAGAATTTCGTACAGCATATTGCAGTCTCTGTATTCAACATCAAATTAATGGCAGTTGCAGGATTCTTCTCGAGTTACGATTTTTTCACGGAGGGAGTGCCAGAAAGTAACCCCATCGTATGTTGCCGACTAGCTGTATTCATTGTCTGGCTATGGATGTTCTAACCCAACTTGCATAATCTTTTTTTAAAATTCTGGCTTGAAGGTTTATTGAATGTGGTTTAAATATGTTTTATATAGTATTTTGCGAATCATGGGTCCTCTACCGGCATCACCTACGGCTCCTAGAACGCTTCCACCAGCGTTGTCTCCGCTCCATCCTCAACATTCATTGGAGCGCTTTCATCCCTAACGTCGAAGTACTCGAGATGGCAGAGGTCGACAGCATCGAGTCCACGCTGCTGAAGATCCAGCTGTGCTGGGTGGGTCACGTCTCCAGAATGGAGGACCATCGCCTTCCCAAGATCGTGTTATATGGCGAGCTCTCCACTGGCCACCGTGACAGAGGTGCACCAAAGAAAAGGTACAAGGACTGCCTAAAGAAATCTCTTGGTGCCTGCCACATTGACCACCGCCAGTGGGCTGATCTCGCCTCAAACCGTGCATCTTGGCGCCTCACAGTTTGGCGGGCAGCAACCTCCTTTGAAGAAGACCGCAGAGCCCACCTCACTGACAAAAGGCAAAGGAGGAAAAACCCAACACCCAACCCCAACCAACCAATTTTCCCCTGCAACCGCTGCAACCGTGTCTGCCTGTCCCGCATCGGACTTGTCAGCCACAAACGAGCCTGCAGCTGACGTGGACATTTACCCCCTCCTTAAATCTTCGTCCGCGAAGCCAAGCCAAAGAGAGATATAGTATTTTGCTCAATCGCTCAGAAGATTCCTTACAACTTCATACAATTGGAATTTTGGGACCAAGATTTTTAAACACAGTACTTAAATGTTAACTTCCATTGTTTAGACCTCCTTTAGAGTTTGTTCGCATTCAATATAATTTGTTTTCTGCAATCTGCAAGCATGTCTCCTTCAACAACTTGATCTTTATCACACTTCACTGATCATGAATGACATGCAGGCAAAACCCCAGTGGCGGAGATTGAGGCTGCATCATCCCGACAATAACAATCTCATTGTAAAAAGCAAGCCAGATAGTGAAAAATCTATATGATGATAACTCAGAGATGGATGTCGAATTGAAAATACCTGCCTTACAGCAGTCATTGACACATTACAATCTATCTTCCTTTATAATAAAAATTCTGACGCCTGTCACGCACTTGGGAACTCGAGCCAAAAACTGAAGCTGCTGGAAATATTCAGCAGGTCAGCTGGCATCTACAGTGAGGGAATCGGGTTGATGACCTTTCACCTTCTAAAATGCTGCTGCCCCTAGCTGCTTTCAAGTAATGGCCACAACAGTGGACAGTCACCATCCATTTCAAAGGAGGGTGCTCATAACAAATGGTATTCATGTACCCTGTAGTTTGTCCCACAACTGTACTCAAAGTTCAACCTGAATTTATTTGGGTGAGGTAAAACCAATCAAAACTTACAAAGTAGCAAAATCCAGAACTCTTAAAAGGCTTATTAAGATTGAGAAAATATTACAAAAAATTCAAATAAACAAAAACGTGACTATATATAATTACAGAAAACATTGGTATTATTCTAAGACCACACTTAGAATATTATGTTCAGTTCAGGTCACCTCATTATAGGAAGGATGTGGAAAATATGGAGAAGATGCAGAGATTTACCAGGATGTTACCCGGATTGGAATATACATCTTATGAGGCAAGGTTAGCAGAGCTAGGGCTTTTATCTTTGGAGCGAAGAAGGATGAGAGGTGAATTAGTAGAGGTCGACAAGATTATGAGAGACAGCTAGCACCTTTTTCACATTTTAGATTTATTGCCAGAGCACATACATGACATCACATACCTCCGAGATTCCTTTCTCCTGCAGTCACGGCAGAAACACCCCTAATTGGTAGTGCAAAAAAATACTGGACAGTTTGTACAGATGTCCTCTGGTGTTTGTACAAAGTGAAGGAAGGAAAGTTTAGGGGAGACATCAAGGGTAAGTGTTTTTGTTTATATACACAGATAGTTGTGGATGCCTGGAATGCATTACCAGGGTTGATAATGGAGGATGGAACAAAAGGGGCATTTCAGAGACTCTTAGACGGACACATGGATGAAAAAAGAGGGTTATGAGGTTGGGAGGGTTTTTTTCATGGGTCAGCACAACATTGTGGGCCAAAAGGCCTGTACTGTACTGTAATGTTCTATGTTATATTATTCTGCACCTTACACAGCTTTAACTTTTCACTGTACCTGTGACCTCCACTCGCACATACTTCTCTTCTACTCAAAAGTCCATTACTTTGAATGAACACATTCTCAGTTGTGCACAGGTAACCAACTCACGCAAGCTATCATTTAAAGTTTACATATTACTCAGACTTATTTGGAAAAACTTGGACTTATTAGCAATAGTCAGCATGGCTTTGGGAAGGGAGGGGCCTGTTTGACAAATGTGATCGAGATTTTTGAGGAGGTGGGAAAAATGATTGTGAAGTCAGAAAGTGCATGCTATTGACAAATATTTTTTTTAAAGTATTTGACAAGGTCCCTCATGATAGGCTGGTCCAGATTAAGTCACATCAATGGTGAGTTGGTAGGTTATTGGCTTGGTCACAGAAAATGGAGGTGATGGCATTTGATGGTTCTTTTTCTGGGTGCATTTTAGAGGTAAAATCATCAGTAAATGGTAGGGCCCTTATGTTTTCAGTCCCATTCATTTCTCCAGCACTTTTTCCTTGTTAAAATAAACCAGTCTACTAGTTGCTGCACCAGCTGTGTATCATTCGAGCTTTGGAGATAGCAATACATTTTGAAGAAGACGTTAATTTTTACTTTAATGATGCAACACAGTAGAAGGCCCGCCTGGCCCGTCAAACCCCTACTGACCAAATACACCCAATTAACCTATAAACCCCCTCCCTACATTTTTGGAGGTTGGGAGGTAACCGGAGACCCTGGAAATAACCAATGCAGACAAGGGACGAACCAACAAACTCCTTAGAGATAGCGCTGGATTCGAATCTGAATCGCTGGCGCTGTAATAGCTTTACCGTATCTGCTATGCTAACAGTACCGTCCAAATTCAGTGTGAAGAGAAGGTATCAAGGCACGGCATCAAGTAGGCATAGTTTAAGAAGAATGGCGATGAGAGTAGTTTCGTAAAGGAGAGAGATAGGGCCTACGGTCAACTATTTAGATTGACAGTGAATTTTTGACAGGAAAGAGCTGTCATGTTTTACCATATTGGGTTTACAATAGCTTGTACACAGGGATGTCCAAATACACTAAAACCCCTGGTATCTGGCACCTAAGGTGACTGGTAGATGCTGAATAAGCGAGTTTTCTGGTTGTTTGAGACTGCGTGCTGCTTGAATGCAGAAATAACGGCGAAGCATGCCAATTTTCAACTTCCCTATTTTTAACCATTTATTTTCCACAATTTTTTTTTCTTCCGGTTGATTGAATTCCGGATAACAGGGATTTTACTGTATATGGGGCCTTCCCTGTAGCAAATAAAATGGAAGTTCAGTATTTGGAAACAAGAATCAAAAGTTCTGGAAAATATTCAGCAGACTATCCAGCGTCTATGGAGAGTGAAACATTATGTGCAATGGCCTTTGATCAGCCTAGTGAATTGTTTGAGCATATTTCTTTTCATCCCTGTTGGCCAGTGCTTGAACAACATCTTTTATTTATATTTTACCACATGTGGAATAATCTTATAATCCAGGATCATAAATAAAACATAACCATTCTCTGAAGCCAATGGTCATTCTTATGAAAGGCCGCCTATTGAATCATACTTAAGGAAAAAAATTACTTGTGATCAAAGTATAGATCGCAAGTTCATAATATCACTTTTGCATATTTTCATTTCTGTTGTATGAAATATAGCAAATGAGGTTTTCATTGATAATCAGTTTAATATTCCCTTTAGGCAAAATATTGCTTTAATTGAGAAACTATGACTTACAGGAGGATTATTGAAACACAATAAGTGCAATTTAATCAAAGATGCATCTGATCCATAACACATTTGCAGATGCGTCTGCTTTAATCCTTTCCTCACGGGACCCATGTTGGTTGAGATTTAAATGCTAATCTGCTGCTAGAATTCATTTAATAGTCTTAACCATTGGGGATTTGGGTTATACCCTATTAAGAATGTGTGTAATATTGTCTTAATGGTACTTGTGAGCTCTTGGTGGATGAGAGGCAGTATCAATGTTGCATTTAAAGCAGGATTCATTCAAATGGGTCACAATAGTAAAATTACAATATCATACTGCAGAGATATTACAATGGGACATTTTAGTGAAAACACAAACCCACTATAGTTTGACATTGGCCTTAGAATGAGTAATGAACGAACTGAAATGCATTCAAGTCTGAATCATGAATAGTAGGCAATTTTGATGCCTCTAGCCCTTTAGGAATAATCAAACTAAAGAAACATCATTGTGAATGCAGGAGTCATTGTTTCGGGTGATATCTGCCATTAGGTTAGGATTCTGACTACAAGCAGAAAATAAAATTCAACAAACAAAATATTAACTTAAAATGATCCACTCGGAGGGATATTAAATTGAACTTGTTGCCTAACAAGGTGAAGGCATACAGCATGGTAACAGGCCCTTTCGACCCACGTGTCCATATCGTCCAATTACACCGATTGATCTCCAACATTTTGAAGGGTGGGAGGAAACCGAAGCGCCCACAAAGACATGGGGATAAAATACAAACTCCTTACAGACAGCGCCAGATTCGAGCCCCAGTCACTGTAACAGCGTTGCACTAACCGCTATTCTAACAATGTAATTCCCATCAAAAATATTTTAAAATTAACTTAAAATTATCTAATTGAACCCATTTCCTAACAAGGAAAAAGCATCTCTCAGTATCGCAATGCATCTTTGTCAATACTTAGGTTAACGTTGAGCTATACTTCCTAATAAATATGTCGTAGGTAATGTTGTGGGTTTGGAACAGGGTAACAATAAAATACACCCACACAATACGCGCAGAAGTGAGGTCATCTTTCAGAGTCATGAAGTCTACAAGCCAGAGTTATGAAGGTCACGTGGTTTCCAAGAAACTGGAGCTGGCAACTGTTAAAGATTCCAGTAAATAGTTTCCAAGAATTGAGACTGATCTAATTGATGATGTCGCATCACACGATGTCAGAGAACCATATACTGAAGGCAGAGCGACACTTTGAATCAGAAGGCAGAAGAGGCTGAAGAAACATGGACCTCCTGGAAAGACAGGACTTCTATTATATCCTTATCACAGGAGATACACAAGTAAGACCACTTCTAACTACCTCAAAGAAGTTTCCAAATCCTTTGAAAAGAATCCTCTCTGACGCTGGATGATCCCGTGGGACTTCATCTTTTTCATGTCACAAGTGACAAGAAATGTGAAGTTAATGAATGTAGAATACAATTATGTATCTTTTATAGCTACGTAATGAAATATTTTGCAGAGCGTCTGAGAAGAGTGCCAACATACTGCGGCACCTGCAGCCTAGCCAATGTACTTACATAATGAATTTTAAAATTATTTGGTATGCATCATGGCACCTTTTTTATGCACTGGTTCCCCCTGATTTTAGAACCTGGGAACAAAAACAGCTTCTTCCCCTCCGCCATCAGATTTCTGAATGGACAATGAACCCCAGAGACTACCTGATTTATTTTAAAATGTAATTTATAGCAATTTTTGCACCTATAATGCGGTCACAAAACAAATTTCATTTCACGCGTTCACGACAATAAATTCTGATTCTCCTACCAACTATTAATGGCACATCTTACACAACCCATTTTTTGAACAGTGGCTGCCAACTTTCCTTGAAGTTTAGCCTATGTTTTTGATATATTTATTTTCAGTATATTTATAATAATTTTGGGAAGGGCCACCGTGACAGAGGTGCACCAAAGAGGTACAAGGACTGCCTAAAGAAATCTCTTGGTGGCTGCCACATTGACCACCGCCAGTGGGCTGATATCGCCTCAAACCGTGCATCTTGGCACCTCACAGTTCGGCGGGCAGCAACCTCCTTTGAAGAAGACTGCAGAGCCCACCTCACTGACAAAAGACAAAGGAGGAAAAACCCAACACCCAACCCCAACCCACCAATTTTCCCCTGCAACCGCTGCAACCGCATCTCCCTGTCCCGCATCGGACTTTTCAGCCACAAACGAGCCTGCAGCTGACGTGGACATTTACTCCTCCTTAAATCTTCGTCCCCGAAGCCAAGCCGAAGAAGAAAAAAAAGAAGAATTTATTATAATGTAATAATGAGGTGCCAAGAAAACAAAATTGTTTCGCATGCTATTAAGGCAAGTCATCCTTTACAGAATATAGAAGATAGTTCCACAATAAAATAGTGTTACAATTAAAGTGCAGGTATACTGTAATATTAGAGAGATATAGATAGGAGTGTATAACAATTAAAATGAACACAAGGAGAGGACCTTTTTTGGAGCATTTCACAAAATGTCACCATACTCTAGTGCGTTTTCCCCCCCCCCCCATGAAGCTTTTTTTTTTGTTTTAATTATTTGATTATTTTCATTATTTAAATAAATACATTTCAAATATCTTTAATTATGAAAGTCATTCAAAAGTAATGGAACAGAAGTTGCAGAGTGCGCGTTAGGTTTGGAATCTTGGGATGCGACACCTAGAAGGCTGGTCAGTCACAACCCAATCTGCTTTCACAATGGCCTTGGAAATTAGGTTTCTAAGTCATCGGCAGCTGCAACAGAATGTGACTGCAGGATCAGCACTGGGAAGGGTGCACTGAACCTCAATCAGCCCGAGCTCCATAAAATTATGAATGGGTCTGGAGAGGAAGAGAATACTTCCACTTGAAAGGCACTCTAAAATGGGTGGTTGTAAATACAAAACAGGTAATCAATCTCAGAGAAATAACTTTGTCCTAAGAGTGATTGGACATCAGAGCTTGTTACCACAAAGTGAAGTACAAACACAATGCTGAAGAAACTCAGCAGGTCAAACAGTGCACTTTAAGTAGCAAAGATAAAGATACATAACTAATGTTTCGGGCTTGAGCCCTTCATCAAGGTATGGAAAAATGTCAACAGGCGTCTGAAACAAAATGCGGGGTGGGGGGGTGGGTAGGGGAGGGGAGGGGGCAAGGTCCCAAAGGCAGGAGGTAATAGGTGAAAAAGGAGGGCACATCAGCAAGCGGGGGAGGAAGGACGGCTCTGTGAATAGAGAGGGAAGGGGATTGGAGAGCTAAGCAAAAGATGACAAGGGGAAATGGAAGGGAGAGCAGGTTTGCCTTCCCTCCTTGATCCACCTATTAACTCCTGCCTTTGGGACTGTGCTCCTACCCCTCCCCCTACCATTTTGTACAGATGTTTGTCCATACATTGATGAAGGGTTCAAGTCTGAAATGTTGGTTATAAATCTTTATCTATACTATTTGACCTGCTGAGTTTCTGCAGCATTGTTTTCACTTCAACCACAGAGTGCAGACTTTAGTGTTTTACTTCTTAGCACAAATTAAAGCGGTTCAAGAAAACTGGGTATTCATGAAACTCCAAGGGCGTGCAGAAGACAAAATTCACATAGGCGTTGTTGCCTCTGCTCAGCAGAGACTTGATTTTTTTTAATGTATAACTGGTCTTCTTCACCCGCAGCAGACTTGTTCTTGCATAATCACCTAATTTGACTGCTCAGAATATGCTCCTGCTCCATCACCTGCTCTGAGTGGGCATGACTTAATATTGCAGTCACTTTCATCCCGTGCACACTCTAGTATTGCATCGTTTCCCCCCCCCCCCACACAGCACACAGAAATGTTTCTTCACTGCCACTGTCGCGCACTCGGTGTGTACTTAGTATTTGCAGTCACTTTCATCCCATGCACAGACACTCTATTGCATTGTTACTTTCACCAGGTGCACAAAGGTGATGTTACTGTCCCATCACATACACATGGTAGTGCAATATCACCTTCACCCATTATGCACACATAGAGTACAGCAATATCCTTCATCCACAATTCACAGATGTGGTACAGGTATTCACCAGAGTGCATAGCCTCAATGACTTAACATCTACTGTGATGAAATGCCTTGACAGGTTGATCTTGTCAAAGAGACTGGATCCACAGCAATTCACCTCCTGTCACAATCACTCCACAACAGTCACAATCTCACTGGCTCCTCTGACAGAATATATTGAAATATTTTTGGGAGATAACTTGGGAAAGGTTAGAGTAGGTTAAATACAAACACTTTAAAACAGATCTTATTTGAAATACTGGAGATTTCATGTCCACCAGTGACTTTACAGAAACTTTGAAGAATACCTATGGAGACTTCACAATGCGGTGCGCTGATAGCCAGAATCAGACACACACAAGGTTGTGATAGTACAGATTCTATCACCAATGTGTATATGTACAGATGGTAGTGTAGGATGACTGTGATTGGCTGAGAGTGTAGCCACACCTACTGGCAGGCCTTAAAGGATTGCTCCTAGCCAGACCAGGTCATTCTGGACTGGTCGACCTACATGTGATATGCTCCAGTCTTTTAGTTAATAAAAGCCTTGGTTTGGATCAACAAGTATTTGGTTCTTTCGACGCACACTACTAAGGTAAAGACTGCACAACAGGCTTTAATCCACAAAGACTTCCACAGAGCCAGGCTGGCTGAGGCTTCAGCAACTCTGAGTGAGGCCTCAGGAGGCCGGTGCAGGCTTATATCCCAGAGGGTGATTGACACCCAACCAGGTGGGGCTTGATCCATTCAGGCCGACTGATTGATAGCCTGCCAGGTATTGTCCTGTCCCCTTACACTCCTGCAGGTACAGAGGTTGCCCCCTGCAGTAGGCCGGTGGTGTACCACCACACACAAGTAGGTGCTAATTGGATTGACATTGTGGAATAAATGGACTATTGTCTTTTAAAGCAACAGAGGAGACATAGTGACTTCTCACACCTTCTTGCAGGAGCTTTGACTGGAGTTCTCAGAGTGTTCACTGATGGGTTCTTGTTTATCCAAAAGCAATAGATGAAAGAGCAGGCTGGTGCCCTATTGTCTACAGACTTGCTGCTTGGTTTTGGGGTCCTTTGGGCTCGTAACATTCCACATTCAGCTGCGGATCACCAAGACAACAGCTCAGTCTTCACCACCATTATTCCCTCAGTGCTGGTCAACAAGCTCCAAACCCTGAGCCTCTCCAACCCCCTCTGAAACTGGATCCTTGACTTCCTCATCGGAAGACCACAGCCCATTTGAATTGGAAACCTCTTTCCTCACTAACGATCAACACAGGCGCACCTCAAGGATGTGTGCTTAGTCCACTGCTCAACAGCCATGATTGTCTTTCTTCTTTGGCTTGGCTTCGCGGACGAAGATTTATGGAGGGGTAAATGTCCACGTCAGCTGCAGGCTCGTTTGTGGCTGACAAGTCCGATATGGGACAGGCAGACACGGTTGCAGGGGAAAATTTGTTGGTTGGGGTTGGGTGTTGGGTTTTTCCTCCTTTGTCTTTTGTCAGTGAGGTGGGCTCTGCGGTCTTCTTCAAAGGAGGTTGCTGCCCGCCGAACTGTGAGGCGCCAAGATGCACGGTTTGAGGCGATATCAGCCCACTGGCAGTGGTCAATGGAGCAGGCACCAAGAGATTTCTTTAGGCAGTCCTTGTACCTCTTCTTTGCTGCACCTCTGACACGATAGCCAGTGGAGAGCTCGCCATATAACACGATCTTGGGAAGGCGATGGTCCTCCATTCTGGAGACGTGACCTACCCAGCGCAGTTGGATCTTCAACAGCGTGGATTCGATGCTGTCGGCCTCTGCCATCTCGAGTACTTCGATGTTAGGGATGAAGTCGCTCCAATGAATGTTGAGGATGGAGCAGAGACAACGCTGGTGGAAGCGTTCTAGGAGCCGTAGGTGATGCCGGTAGAGGACCGATTGGGAGCCGAACAGGAGTGATTTTATGGCTAGGCTATCTACAAATGTGCCAATTACACCATGGTTGTCTGCAATGAGGTAGCATACAGAAAGGAAATAGATCAGCTAGTTGAGTAGTGTCACAACAGCAAACTTGCACACAATCTGAGTAATACTAAGATCATTGTGGGCTTCAGGAGATAATCAGTTCTCACCAGGGTTCAGCAATGGAGAGGGTCAAGAACTTCAAATTCCTGGATGTCAACATCTTGGAGGATTGGTCCTGGAGCCTCCATGTCAATGCAATTATGAAGAAGGTCCACCAGCAGCTATACTTGCTGAGGAGTTTGAGGAGAATTAGTGTAAAGGTTAAGTCTTATGCTTTTGATTCTTAGTTAATTTTGTGCCAATCTCTCTCAGAAAAACTATTGTTTGTAATGTTACCATAGTGACAATGACATAAAATGTCATAATATCCTCGGAGACTAAAAGCTTGCATCTCATTCTTCTACAAACTATGAAGCGAGCATAAGCTCAAGATCATTTTCTTTGAATTTGTCTTATTTTTTCTTTAAAGTTGAATACTGTTATATTTTTTAATACAGTATATGCTTCGTTTATTCATCGTTATGCAAAGTTATGCAAAATGTTTATCCACTTTATCAATTAATTAAAGCTACATCAAGCTGCATCTACCAAATTTGGTTTATTGGATTAATAAGACAGCAATTTGGAATATCGTCCCTATGTTTCCTTGAAGATGACACAAAGGGTCGTCTATATTAGTATGTTACTAAAGACTCTCGAAAACTTCTACAAGCGTCCCGTGGAGAGCATTCTGGCTGGTTGCATCACTGCCTGGTATGGAGGTGCCTGCATTCAGGACAAGAAAAAAGCTCCAGAGGCAGTTAACGGGGACCTCATGGGCATCAGTCTTCACTCCATCGAAGACATCTACAAGAGGTGGTGTCTTGGGGGTGTGGCAAGATGGCGTAAGGAATAGACGTGCCTTCCAGTCCTCTCCCGACTCTTTGGTGTTGTTTTGTCTTTAAATGCCCGTTAAAATCTTTTCAAGGTTAGATATAGTTAGAGCTGTTAAACTAGTTTCCAATGGTACAATTGTTGAAAAAAAGCAAGAAAAAACGGCAACAGATTGTTAAGAAATTACATTTTCCGAAGATATCAGAGCCTACTTGTTTACAAGAAGCCAGGACTCAGCGTGGAATGGATCCAGGAGGAGAAGCACAGGAATCAGCAGTGGAGCTCCGTTCTCTGCCGGTAGGGCTCTTTGAAAATGGCACCCGGCAGCCCTTAGAACAAAGGGCTAACCGGGTGCGTGTATTTCGGTCAATGCCCGCTATGAGTGCTGTCACAGAGCCTTTGACAGCTGAAACAGCTGGGAAGCTGCCAGCTGAAGGCTTGCAGTTAAAGGGACGTCCACTGACTGATGTAGTGGTGGCGCTGCGAAGTGCACCACCTGAAATGAAGATTCCTATAGACCTCGATGTGTCGGAGATGCTTGACAGAATATGGCTTGGGGATAACCCTCGCCATCAACCTCCAAATATTACTGGGGAGGTTATGGCGGGGGTTTCTACACGAAGTCACACTGCAAGAAAAGCAGTTAAATTAAGGGAGGGAATACAAGACCTTTTGGCTATTCAGAAACAACTGGACCCTACTATGTCTGAATCTACTTCAGTGGATAAGTTTCTTAAGAATCTTGAATCTAAGTTAACTGCTATATTGAAAGAATTTGTTAAAGCTTTAGATCAACTTGATACTAAACTTAATACTCAACAGATGGCTGATTATGGAGCTTTTAAGCTTAAAACGAGTGAAAGACTTGATTTTTGTGTCCAAGGTTTAGTTGAGGTACAAGGTGTCAATAAAACAATTGAAACTTTACAAATTCAGAATAAAAATTTAATGAAAAAGGTTGATTATTTGGAGAATCAGTCCAGACGGAATAACATAAAAATTGTTGGTTTACCAGAAGATATGGAAGGATCAGATCCAAGAAAATTCTTTACTGAGTGGATTCCGCAAGTATTAGGACAAGATAAGTTCCCGGAAGGCTTAATACTGGAACGTGCACATAGAGCTTTGAGAAGAAAGCCTTCTTCTGGACAAAAGCCACGACCTGTTTTGGTTTGTTGTTTAAATTATTATGATAGAGAGACAATTTTGCGTGTGGCCATAAGAAGTGCACAACAAAGAAGATCTCCTTTGATGGTTCAGAATAATCGTGTTTTTTTTAAATCCAGATTTGAGTCAAGAAGTTATGTCTCAACGACGTGAATTTAATTCTGTGAAAGAAGTGTTGTGGAAAAAAGGTTATAAAGCAACATTTAGATATCCTGCGGTACTGAAGATTTTTCAAGATGGTTACCAATCAAAATTTTTTGATGATCCTAAGGAAGCCATGGATTTTGCTCAATCGTTACCAATTATAAAATTTCAGGAAAGAAAGACGGTCTCCAAAGAGAGTGGAGATACAAGATGGGAATCGAATTCCAAGGAGAAATGGAAATAATGGTGGTTGAAGTGATAAAGTTGATTAAAAAATACTAAAAAGAATTTTTTTTTCCTCTTTTTAAGAAAATTTTAAATAATGATGATAGTTTATGTGAAACGTGAGTTGGGAGAGGGAGCTGGGTGGGCACTATTTTCCAGAAGTCATCAGCTACATGTGAGTTATCTCACACCCGATATTGTGTGGGAGATACCGCAATGAGCGGTTGACCCAGGAGGAGGTAGCAGTTGCCTCCTGCCTGTTTTTTTTTCTTATTAATTTTTGGATTGAGGAATGAAGGGTTTTATTTATTATTTTTAAAAAAAATTTTATATATATTTTTTTGTAGTTTTAGGAGAGGATAAGGGGAGTGTTTTTTTTCTTTCTCTCTTTTTATTTCCTTTTTTTTCCATCTCTTATGTTTGTATGTTCTTTTAAGTAATGTTTAAATTTAAATTTGTTTTTTTTTAATACTTACGGTTTTAATAATTTTATTAAGTATAAGAAAGTATTTGCTTGTTTAAAAAATTAAAAGTTCATGTGGTTTTTTTTGTAAAGTTTATTTAGTAGATAAGGAATATTTGAAATTTAAATCTGAATGGGATGGATAAGCTTTTTATTTTTTATTTAACTTCAAGGTGAAAGGAGTGGTAATTCTGGTGTAAATTATTTTATTATCTTAGTTACAGAACGAAGGGAATAATGGTGAAAGTTATAAATTGAATTGTACAATTCTTAATAAGGCTTGAATTTTGTTTGTTGTTTATGCTCCATTTGTTGAAGATATAGTTTTTGTTGTAGATGTGTTTTTATTATTTGAATATGTGAATTTTAAAGTAATGATTGGGGATATTTAAATGTGGTATTGGGGCTTTTATTGGATAAGTATTCAAGAGCAAAAGGGAAAAATGGTGGAAGAGTACTAAAATTGAATTGTATAATGCTTAATGTGGTTTGGATTTTGTTTTAAGATGGTGGTTTATGTGACTAATATGATGATAGATGTGAAGTTAGTTGATATTTGGTGAAGGTTTATTTTTATAGAGAAAGTTTTTTTTTAATCTTTTTTTCTCATGCTACAATTCTTTTATAAGAATTGATTATTGTTTAATATTTTTGTTTTTTTTTGTAAGTGGGTTTTTTTTCTCTTACATATATTACTAATCTTATTAATCCTTCACTCTTTATTGTGGGGGGGGGGAGAAGGAGGGGGGGGGTTGGATTAATTTGAGTCGGTTTATTAATGTTGTGTAATAATTATTGGGGAGGTATAGTTTCTTTAGATTACTGATGTTGAATTGTAATTTCATTATTTCATTTTTAAATTTTTTAAAAATGTAATCTTATATCTTATTCATGTTATAAAATCTTAAATAAAGTTTAAAAAAAAAGAGGTGGTGTCTTAAGAAAGCTGCCTCTATGCTCAAGTAATTCCCATCCAGTGAAGGCACCAAGGGGGAGAGGGGGCATATGCCCTCCAAATGAGGTGTTATGACCCCCCGCCCCACCAACACAAGGATGGCCAGATGTCTAGTTTTAGGCCAGACACTCTGGCTGCATTGGGGGGTGGGGGCGGGTAGGGGCAGAAATGAGGCACTTACCATATTAAATGGCCACTTTTCTAGTACACATGTGCTAGTGCGGGCTGGCTTCTGTCGGATGGAGGGGTAAGTGGCGCTAGTGGCCCCTGTACTCCAATCCAATGCACATGCGCCAGCTGGCACTCGCGCATGCACACAAGAAACATGGCCTCACACGGCCTACCAACCCAAGGACGCTGCATTTATCATGGTAAATGCTCCCTTTCTCTCCCCCTCCCCACCACATTGAGTGGGTTTTTGAGTAACGTATTGTACCCCGCCAGTTACCCTATAATGCCCCCTGCTAGGGCTTGTTCTGGCACCAACCCCGCCCCCACCATCCGAGCTACGCCCTCTTCACTCCGCTACCATTGGGAAAAAAGGGAGCACGAGCCTGAAGACAAGCACCTAGCAGAACAAGGACAGCTTCTTCCCTGTTGCCATCAGATTTATGAATGGACAATGAACCAGAGTTGCTACCTTACTTTGTCTTTTCTTGCGCTACTTCTCTTTATTTTGTAACGTGGTTTATACAAACTTTACTCTGTGATGCTGCTCCAAAGAACAAATTTCATGGTCTGTTCATGACAATAAATTCTGATTGCACCACCACCTTCAGCCGGCGCGCAGGTACATGGTAACACGCCACTACCTTCACCCAGCACACAGATACATGGTATCGTGCCACCACTTTCACCCGGCACGCAGGTACATGGTATCACGCCACCACCTTCACCCGGCACGCAGATGCATGGTATCGCGCCACCACCTTAACCCAGCATACAGATACATGATATTGCACCACCACCTTCACCCAGTATGCAGATGTATGGTATTGCACCACCACCTTCACCCCGTATGCAGATGCATGATATTGCACCACCACCTTCACCCAGTATGCAGATGCATGATATTGCACCACCACCTTCACCCAGTATGCAGATGCATGGTATTGCACCACCACCTTCACCTGGTATGCAGATACATGATATTGCACCACCACCTTCACCCAGCATGCAGATACATGGTATTGCACCACCACCTTCACCCCGTATGCAGATGCATGATATTGCACCACCACCTTTACCCAGGATAGATACATGATATTGCACCACCACCTTCACCCATTATGCAAATACATGATATTGCACCACCACCTTCACCCAGGACACAGATACATGATATTGCACCACCACCTTCACCCATTATGCAAATGCATGATATTGCACCACCACCTTCACCCAGGATACAGATACATGATATTGCACCACCACCTTCACCCATTATGCAAATGCATGATATTGCACCACCACCTTCACCCAGCATGCAGATACATGGTATTGCAAAGTCACCATCACGTGCAATTTACAGAGGTGATGCTGCAATATCTCCCTCACTGATGTGTCACAGACGTCTCTTTCTCCCAGTCCTGACGTTGCAATATTCCCTTCGCCCAGCACACACCGAGCCGCGGACTTCCTGGTGTCTCGCGACGCGAGGCCGGGTCAACTCGCCACGCCCACCCTCGCGACGCTGGCGTGTGGGTCAGGTGACCCGGCTGCTCGCTGGTGTTGCTGTCATGGCTGCGCTGCCCCGACGTTCGGCGCTGGGGTTGGTCTTCATGTGCTGCGCCTTCCTGCCGCTGGCCGGGACCGCCGTCCACGTCCTGGGGGACGAGAGGGGCCTGGGCCCGGAGTTTGATGGCATCGGCGGCCTCAGCGGCGGTGGGGTGAGTTCGGGTGGAGAATGAGACTTGATATGAATTAGCGCAGCGTGAAAGGCTGTTCAGCCCATCGTGTCCTTGCAAGCCCCTTGCTCCTATTTATGACCCATTAAAGACTTCAAACGCCCTTGCATTTCACACCAGGTTATTGTAACTGGAAAAAAAAAGTTTGCAAGTCTGGTTGTTCCTTTCAAATGCGTTAACCCACTATATTTGCTAAAACATTGGCAAGGCTTTATTTTTAAAAAAAAATGTCATTCAGAGGGCATTGAAGGTGCTTACAAGCATTTATTGCCCATCTCCAAATGTCTTTATGAAGTTAAGGTTGTGCCTCACAACCCTGTTAAGTTTTTTGAGGAGGTAACAAAAGAAATTGGTTAGGGTAGGGCGGTGGATGTGGTCTATATGGATTTTAGTAAGACATACTGAGATACTCATTCTGAGAGTCATGAGGCATGGGATCCATGGAACCTTGGCGGCATGGATTAAAAAAAAATAATTGGCTTACATGTAGAAAGCAGAGAGAAGTAGTGGAAGGAAAGTATTCTGCCTGGACGTCGGTGACGAGTGGAGTTCTGCAGGGATCTGTTCTGGGACCCCTGCTCTTTGTGATTTTTTTATATACCAATGACCTAGATAAAGAGCCAGAAGGATGGGTCAGTAACTTTGCGGATGATACAAAGGTCAGAGGAGTTGTGGATGGAGCTGAAGGTTATGCATTTCGGAAGGACAAACCGGAAGGCTGAGTACAGGGTTAGTGGTCAGTTACTTAAGAATGTGGATGAACAGCTGGACCTTGGGGTCCAAATCCATACATTTATGGTTGCTGTGCAGGTTGATAAGATAGTTAAGAAAGCCTGTGAAATGTTGGGCTTCATTAAAAGGTGGGGGGGGGGGGGGGGGTGGTGGTTGAGTTCAAGAGTCAGCCAAGAAGACATGTTGCAACTCTACAAATCTCTGGTTGAGACCTCACTTCGAGTATTGTGTTCATTTCTGGTCACCTCCTTATCTGAAGGATGTGGAAGCAATGGAGAGGGTACAGAGGAGATTTACCAGGTTGTTGCCTGGATTAGAAAATAAGTCTTATGAGATGGGACTTTTCTCTTTGGAGTGAACAAGGATGAGAGAAGACTTGATAGAGATTAAATAGAGAAACAAGATTATGAGAGGCATCGATAGGGTGAACACCCAGCACCTATTTCCCAGGGCAGGAATAGCAATCACCAGAGGGCATGGGTACAAAGTGAAGGGAGGGAGGTTTAGGGGAGACATCAGGGGTAAGTTTTTTTTTACAGAAATGTGGGTGCCTGGAATGCCTTGCTTGTGATGGTGGTGAAGGCTGAAACGTTATGGACATTAAAGAGACTCTTAGGCACATGGATGGAAGAAAAACAGAGGCTTACAAGCTAGGGAGGGTTTAGTCCTATTTTTAATATAAGGAATATATGGCTCTGCTCAACATTGAGGCTGGTGGGCCTCTACTGTGCTGGTGTGTTCTGTGCTGGCTTGAAGGGCTGAACGGCCTACGCCACCTATTGTTTATAAACTCCTCACAGAGTGATGGGAGTGTGGAATGAGCTGCCAGCTGAAATGGTGAATGTGGAGTCAATTTTGACATCTAAGAAAAACTTGGGCAATTACATGGATGGGAGAGGTATGGAGGGCTATGGATTGGGTGCAGGTCAGTGGGATGAGACAGAATAATAGTTTGGCACAGACTGGAAGGACCCA
This sequence comes from Narcine bancroftii, assembly GCF_036971445.1. NCBI lineage: Eukaryota > Metazoa > Chordata > Chondrichthyes > Torpediniformes > Narcinidae > Narcine > Narcine bancroftii. The sequence goes on from NC_091470.1 coordinate 31,815,361, forward strand.
AGGGACATTTTTTGTTCTGTAATGTTTTATAGTTCAAATGTTCACATGGGTTTATCTAGAGTCCCTTGTATGCCTGAACAGATAAGTATAGTACCTGAAGTTAACCAGGTGCCCTTTTAGGTGAAATTGTACGTTTTTATCTCAATTGCTGGTATTAGTTTTTTTTCTGGTAAAGTTACAAGTTTATTTAAAATCTTTTGTTTGTATTCTCTAGATCACACAGTCAAATTCAGGCTATAGTGCAACACTTGGTAGCACTATCGTGTACAATTTATAAATAGCATGGCAGAAAAAGCGATCGCAGACCTGCCCTCCCAGAATGCCGTGCATCAGAGAAAGGCCTGTATGCATAGTTGCATGCATGGAGCTTTCAAGGAGGGGGTTTCTCTGTTGCATGGCACTCTGGGAAGTCGGGTCCGCCATTGCTTTTTCCCATGGTCTTTATAAATTGTGCACTATAGCGTTACCAACTTTACCATGCTGTTTAAAAATTGTCCATTATTGTCCCTCCACTGCGACTTTTCCCACAGCAAAGTTTATACCTTCATTTTAATCTTTTCTTCCTTCATATTCCTGAACTCATTCAAAAACCTGGGTTATTTCAATCCCACAATGCATTTGACCATTTCACACTTGCCTAATTGCAGCGCCGGTGTCTGCAGATGTGGGTTTGTACCGGGGTCGAGGCTGTCAATCCCTAGCATGAGATGGCATCATCTGATGCCAGTGTTGAGCTGATTTTGCTTTCACACTAGATAATTTAAAGGCCCATTGGCTGTTAATTCCTGGGATCATTTGCGAGTGTGTGAAAGGGGCTAATAAATTTCTGTTATTTTAATTTTTGCTCATAAGAATTGCACGATTATTTTGTTGTAGGCAACTTCTCGACTTCTTGTAAATTACCAAGAGCCATATCGCAGCCAAATTTTGGACTATTTATTCAAGGTAGGAAAACAGATTGGTAATGCTGTGTATAACTTATTTTAGTGTCTGATAAGGGTGTATTTCTACTGATCTATTTGCAGCTCAGTATCAAGCCAAATAGTTAAGAGCCCCATGATTTCATTCAAAACATTTATTGTGGAATTTTGCATATCTGGGTTGACACATGCACACGCTTCTCTCCAGGCGAAGAAAGAGGAGTTAAAACTTTGGGTATGTGGTACACATTGGCAAATTGTGCATGGAGAGTTTTGGTATGTTGTGTATTTTTTAATATTCTATTTTGAGAAATTCAATCAACATCCAGTCAAATAGTAAAACATTAAATATTAACAAAATGCCGATCTGCACGTCGATATTAAAGAAAAAGAATTTTGGTAATGTTGGTTCACAAAACACAAAGTTGGCATGCAGTTGGAGAAATCAATATTCAAACCCGTCAACACAATTATCTTGTGTTTCTTTCCATTTCATTATTCAATTTCAACTTTTCCAAATGATCCATTTTCAATAAACTTCGATACGACCAGCAATACAAGCAGTGGAGTCTACCTGTTCCTGACATTATTTCGATCATTGTGAATCCCCCTGGCTGAATTTTAGTGTGGACTAATGTTCTTGGGTTTAAACGTCAGTGTCCCACAGCACCATGATTTACCTCAGCACATTAATTTGTGGAACGGACACAGTAGAAGAAATGGAAATGACCAGTGCTTATGCTACTTAAGTGAGTAATAAATATACAGGGGCCCTATGATAGAATTTTCACATTGGACAAATAAAAGATATTCCTAGAATTCAAGAGTCCCAGGACTAGCGGAGATGGATTGAACATTCTCAGGATATATGAAAAAAGGGGTTTTTTTTAAATGCAGAGAAGGGAAAATTAGATTAGAACATTCCAGCACAGAAACAGATTATATATTTTCTCTGCCAAGTATACTTGAATATCGTCAGGAACACAATTTTTAATCTCCTCAATCAGAATGATTTCCCTCAATAAATCAAAGTTATTTTCTGCTGACCTGCACCCAGCCCATAGCCCTCCATTACCCTTCCCATCCATGTACCTGTTCAAATTTTTCTTAAATATTGCTCCACATGTCAATGTTAAAGAAAAAGAATTTTGGTATGTTGGTTCACAAAACACAAAGTTGGCACGCAGTTGGAGAAATCAGTTCATTGTTGTAAGAGGTTTGGGTGCAAAGTATTCCTTTTGCATTTTAAGACTTTCCTGAGTTCGTACCTGGATTTTTCATCTCTGCATTTCAGAGGTTTACTGGCCCTGTTACAGATTCGTTCACTTGCTTTATGGAATGAGTATTCTATGCAGAGAAAATGAGTACAATTGACCAAAATAGATGAGTCCAACCGCACGTTGAGGTTACTTACTTTAACCTCCGCCACTGGTGCCAGTGCCTATTTATCTCACTCTCCAGTTCTTCGTTTCTATTCTGTTTCATATTTAAATTTAGACATACAGCACGGTAACAGGGCATTTCAGCCCATGAGTCCGTGTTTCCCAATTTACACCCCCGGTACGTTGTACAATAACTATGATGTCTCCATTTGTCCCACAAAAAATGTACCTAATACTGTACTATTAACTTGAATGGTTTTGACAAGTAAAATTCCTTTCCTGAAGTCCACAAAGCAAGAGTCAACACAAGACTTTGTGGTAGGAAGTGTGAAAGTGATTGTGGCTCAGTGAGCTTGTCTCAAAAGGAAACGGAGAACTTGAAATACAGAATCTGAGAGCTGCCCTTATCAATGTGAGGAGCAAATGATGAAGGCAGGGCATGAAATGACAACAATGCTTTAATCATTTAACTACATAAAAGGGTGGGAGTCTCATTCCATATCAAAACATTTTTGTAGTAGTACCGACTTACTTGGTAGAAATAAATGGATTGCAGGAAAAGTTATTTGATATGAAAATAGTTGAACCAGGCAGAAGATTGTGGTTATGGTTGATAAGGATAAATGTGGATTTGATTTAAAGATGTTTCAAAAATGCATAAGAATTGTTAGAAACAAAAATAACAGTGGGCAACATTTTTTACCAAAAGGTTTGCTTCCTGAATATAAATGGGGAATTATTATAGACAGCTTCAAGCCAAACACAAAGATAATTTCAGTTTTGCAATATCACTTCGGAAGTTGGAGAAACATTAAAAGAAACATTGATTGAATTTTTCATGTTTATTCACATAATGATGCTGACACATTGCGTTCATTCAACTGACGTAAAAAAGTTTTTCCACTTGTACTCCGTGTCAATGTCCAACAATTACATAACTGCCTATTCACCTAAAAGTTTAGCAGTAACTGTAGACACCATGATCAAAGTAAAAACATGCTGGAGAAACTCGGCACATCAAAGTGTCTTTTATGTAGCAAAGGTTAAAAATACATAAGCAAGGTTTATGGCTTGAGTTCCTCATCAAAGTATGAGAGAATGTCAACAGGTGTCTGAACAAAAAGATAGATTGGGGGGGGAGGAAATAGGGGTGGCAAAGGCAGGAGATGATAGGTAGAGAAGGGAGGGAGGGGACAGCAGTGATCGGGGAAGGAGGGATAGCTAGGTGCGTAGAGGGGGAAGGGAGGGAGAAGACTAAAAAGAGGGAGGGGAAAGAAAAGGCAAGCAAGTTTAGCAGAAAGCAGAGAAGTCTTTAGGCCCTTTTATAGTGAAAATTAGCGATCTGTGAAGGCAGGTTTCCACTGCCTTTAAGATGCTCCACTTACCTGCATGGGGTGGATTGGTGGGTCCAACTAGCTCCAGGTTCCCTCCACCAAGGATGGTAGTGTCAGAGGTGGTGGGAAGTTGCTCCACCTCCTGTGTAAAAGGATTGCTGCTGATAGCAGCTCTAAACAGAAAGGTAAGATGATTGACGCTGCACTGACCCCATCGCTCCGCTGTCACAGAGCGGCCGGTGGAGCTGTCGGGCTACGCTCCTCACCCTCCCCTACTCCTGACAAGGCTGTCAGGCAGCGGCAGCAACGGGGATGACAGGCAATGGGACGGTGGGATCATGTGGGGAGATGAGAGAATGGAAGAGAGAGGGGGAGGGGAATGGAGGAGGAAGGGAGTGGGGTGGCGAGGCTCAGGCAACGGGCTGGTGGCGCTGTCACGGGGCAGCTGCACTTCCCATACCCTTTTGCCCTGGGAAGCCAGCATGTTGCTCTGGGCCTCAGTAAAGGACTGCGCAATCCATCTTTTCAGTCGTCACCATAAATGGTAAATCCACCTTTTTTAAAAAACGTGAGCAGGCAATAGCGCGGCTTTTGTGCATTAAAAACCCCTAATGTTAATGGCATCTGGCAGACAGAAATAAGATGTTGTACCTCCAATCTGAAGGTCTAGGCCATGGACAGACACGAACGTGGGAGTGTGACTCAGAATTCAAGTGGTTGGCTACTGGGAGGTCTCTGTTGTGGCAAATGGAGTAGAGGTGCTAAGCGAAGTGATCTCCCAAACTTCGCCCAGTCTCTCCAATGTAGAGAAGGTCACAAAGGGAGCATCGGATGCAGTAAATCAGTCCTGTGGATATACAAATGAAATGTTGCTTCACTTGAAAGGTCTGTTTGGGGCCCTGGACCACGGTGAGGGAAATAGTTAGCTACCTCCTAGTAGCCAATAATTTCAATTCTGTGTCACACACCCGCATTTACATTTCTGTCCGTGGCCTAATGTACTACCCCACTCTGATCACCCACAGATTGGAAAAACACCACTTTATTTTCCATCTGGGCACTCTCAGCTTGATGGCATTAATATTTCTGCTAAATTTGCTTGCCTTTATTTTCCTCTCCCTCTTTCCAGTTTTCCCCTCCTTTCCCCCTCTACCCAGCCATTCCTATCATCTGCCTCCCCCCCCCCCCCCCATCTTTTTGTTTGAACACCTGCTGACAATCTCTCTTACCTAGTTGAGGGGCTCAAGCTATGTATTTTTGCCTCTGCTACATAGAGGACACTGTTAACCACCTAAAAGGCGCTACACAATCTCTGTAATTTCAGGATTTTCTATCTGCATGAGACAGTTTTAAATTTGCAGCATGGTAATGTCATTTCAGCCCACAAGCCAGTGCCACCCAATCAACGTACAACCCTTGATAGGTGGAAAGAAACCGGAGCCCCCGGGGAAAACCCATGCAGACGCAGGGAGAATGTACAAACTCCTTGCAGGCAGTGCGGGATTCGAACCCCAGTCCCGATCGCTGGCGCTGTAACTGCGGAGTAAATGGAAATACAATTCTTGCATTTTAGAACAATCACTTCAGCCCATTAATATTTATTTTCTGTTGTCAGCCAAACTTCGGTGCTTCTTTGCATATTTTGAAAGTAGAGATTGGTGGCGATGCCCAAACAACAGGTAGGAATTATTTCTTGTCAACTACTGGTCTCTGATATGCCCTGAGTAATGTACATTATTGTAGGTGTGTCTTTCTGCCAGTGTTTTCACAATTGTCCCGTGTAGCCTGGAAGATCTGCCAAGCAGTTTTGTTTGCAGCATTTCTATATGATTTCTGCTAATCAAGTGTGAGCCATTGGAATCAGAATTCATCATCATGAACATGTCACAAAATACAGGTTTTTTTTTGCTGCAGCGTGGCAGAGCAAACATTGTGAGAAAAAATTACAAAAATAAATGGGGAAAGAAAATAGGAGAATGTGAGGTCGTGTCTGTGGTTCATTGTCCATTCAGAAATTTGGTGGCAGAGTGGAAGTAGCTGCCCCTGTGTTTTTACAGGAAGGACAGAAAGAAAGACGTGGAAGCAGTGTGTGAAGAATGGGTAGTGGGAGGAGAGGTGAAGATGCAGAAATGGTGAGACAAGATGAGGGGGATGAATATGAACAAAACCTGCTGGGTTTTTGGAGGTTGAGGTGTAATGGAACATGATCATAGTTTTTTTTTTTGTTAATGCATAATTTAAGTTGGGAAGCGAAAATAAGAATGCAAGCATGCGAGAGAACATCCTTAAAAGCGATTGAGACATTATGACCTCTGATTAAGCAAATATAATCAGTCAATAACTGTACTTGCAATAATTTCTTGTCCTGTCTGCATAGTTAAGTCCATGAGATGGGAAGTGGGTATCATCAATAATAACTCGATTAGCCTGCTGTTTCTAGTTCTAAAGTACTGATTTGGTTGTTTCTTTGTTCTCCTTCCGCCCTCCTTTTATTTTGTAATTTCATTTGTCTTTTGCTTTGTCCTATGCACCGTCAACCTGAGGCATTGTCGTGTTGTTTGGCAGGTGCCAGTTAATACTTGTCCATCTTCCATCTCATGGCCCCTGATAGTACAGGAGTCCAGCTTGCTTTAAAAAAAAAATGGGTAAGAAGTGATTTGAGGCAAGTGATTTGGGAAAAGGCAGAATACAAAAGAGGGAGAGGTGAATAAGGTGAGAATATAGAGGAGGGGGAAGGAATATGAACAAACGCTTGCAGGTGAATGGCTCTGACGGAACATTTTGGTTGTTTATAGGCTATGCAGCATTTGCTATAATTTTGGGCATTGCTCTATTATTTCATGTTTCTTCCATGCCCGTGCGCCCACATTCAGGCTGGTGATCTCTGGTAATGATTTTCTTAGTTCACCATGTCCCTTCCTGTACATTCCTTTTATATATTTATATATTTTCTCAAGCACACATCAACCAGCAGAGATCCTATGAATTAATTTGAAAAGAATTTTCATTTTGCTTTTTAAATGGAATTTAAGGTTTAAATAATTTTTTTTGACTGACAGAGTTTTCTGTTTATTTAACTGGGGGATTCTGTCAATACCTTATTTTTGATGTACACTTTTTTTCCAATTTTTCTCTCTGACCACCGTTATCTGTTCAAATCACCTTCAACATAATACTGGGAGGGTAAAGAAACAAATTGCTGGATGAACTCAGGGGATTGAGCAGTAACCGAAAAAAAATTATTGACATTTCAGATCAAAACCAGTCTTGATTATAGCTATCTATCTGTCTGGTGTGTTATCTGCAGGGGTATTTCACAGCTTAAGAAGACCAGCTTATTTTAGCATGACAGTTGGATATCTTTATTAAAATACAATGCAGAAGTGTCTATCAAAGATATTTTCTTTCTTTACAGATGGGACAGAACCTTCACATATGCAGTATGAAAATGATGAAAATTATTTCCGAGGATACGAGTGGTGGCTGATGAAAGAAGCAAAGAAAAGGAATCCTAATATTAAATTAATCGGTATATATAATAACCGTGTTCATTTGTTCAAAACTAGGAGTTGATCTTGGGACCTGTTCCACCTGTGGTATTAATGATAAATGATTCTTTGGGTTTTGAAATTTACAGTGAAACAGGTTTCTTTCATTGATTAATTGTTGTGTATTTAAAATTCCTGGCACCCACATGACAGCAAGCTATGTATATAATTTGTACGTACTGATTTGTGCATAATTAGTGCCTGTAATAAAATGTTCTTGGACTTGTGGTTTCTTTTCACCACAACCATTCGAGCCATCTCTTCCCTTCAGTAAGATCATGGCCAATCTTTAACTGCTGTGGCATGTATCGTCAGTCACTTGGCATCCCTATATCTATATATCTCTGTCTTAAGTGTTGAGGGACCACAGCCCTTTGGGTACAAAATTTCAGATTCATAATCCTGTGGTCCACTTTTCCATTCTATACACTTAGCAATTCATTCCCTTGCTAATTTTAAAAATAAAAATTATTGTTTCAATGTTGCTCTAATTGTTACTTGTTTTTAAATGAATGTGTTATTTACTTGTCAGGGCTACCTTGGGCCTTCCCTGCTTGGATTAGTGATGGAGAGAACTGGCCGTACAGTTACCCAGACAGAACAGCCTATTACATTTCTTCATGGATTCATGGCGCTAAATTGTATCATAATCTTGATATTGATTATGTTGGGGTTAGTAGAAATATTTGCTTGGTTTGTGATAACTTTGTAGGGATGGTAATTTCTAGATGATATTAAAGCAGAATTACTTAATTAAATTTATTGTTTCAATTATCCACTTTTTATATAAAAAAAACCAGAAAGCTGAATGTAGCGGAAGACTATCTTTCAAACTCATCTTTAATTAGCAATTTAAAATCTTGATTATTTTGTGTTCTTCAAATAGTTTCAAATGTCAGGAGAATATAACATTGAATACTCAGTGGGCTTTTGCTTTACTCTCCATGAAAATTCATAAAATTATCTAAGAAAACAATCAACTTGCCCATGTGACGACTCAAATTTTAGTCGTCTTGTGGAACTTCAAATCAATTCAAAACGTACAGTAGTTTGGACTTGCATGCTTTATTCAAAATTTATTCATACTGGTGAAATAGCAAGATTCTTTCATAGAATGCAGAAAAATAATGGAGTAAACGTGCGAAGAGCCACCTATAAACACTTATAGAATGGAAGTACAGGATTGCAAAGGGACAGTTGTAACTTTTTTTACACTTTTTTCAAGCAATAGGAAACAAAGGGCAGAGTTGAGTAGTTGGTTTTCTGTTTGAAGATCATTGTGAAGTGGAATCTCCCAGTGATCAATAGAAGAGCAATTCCTTGTCTAATGCAAATGATGTGGAATTGGGTGCAGCAAATTCGATTTTTAAAGTTTGTGAATGATGCAGAACTTGGTCATGGAGCAAAGATTGAACAGGATGTTGGCAGCCTTTCCTGGGAGTAGACTGGTGAAAGAGGCAGCAGCATGGTGAATGCATTTTTATGGCTCGCATGAATCAACGTTGAGAGTTGGTGTTCCCAAAATGGCATTATTTTTAGTGAGGGACATGCAGAAGGACTTTGCTTGAAATATTCACTAATCCTTAAAAGTGGTAGGTCAACTTGATAAGACATTGAAGAAAGTCTGTGATACTTTTATGCTTGTGTGCTAAGCCTATTAGCATATGGTTAAGATCAAGTTGTAGAGGCAGTTTCTAATGGCAAATGAGCTGATAATCAAAATCCATTGGAATAAATAGACAGATAAGAGAATTTGAGATTTTTTTTTCACAAGCTTGTTACATGAGAGGATGGTGAAATTGGATTTGATGTGAACTTGAAAAGTAATTGGATATGGTTCTGAAGAGAAGGCTGGGTTATGAGATAAAGCTTGGATACTAGTCAAAAAATGAGCCAGTAAAAGCACAGTGGGCCAAATAATTCCTTTCAGTGCTGTGAGGTTCTAGAAATAAGAAGCAAGAATGCAAATGAGTCATTCAGTTGCTTGAGCAATAAATTCACTTTTTTGTTGAACACTGCAAGACCTGCTGTAAATACTAATCTGGAGTTTTTTTTGTGAAATAACACTATGATTTTTGTGTTTTGTTCCTGAAAACTTACTCGTGCAATGAAGTTTCACCTGGAATGAAAATAATTTAGTGTTTCGAGTTGTACCTTCTATGTTTTGTCCTTAATGCAAGACAATTGGTGGAAAAATGTATGTTTGCTGAAATGGTTGGAACAAATTTTTATAAGAATAGTTTGGGAAATCAAAATAATAAGGTTCATAAATTAAAATGATAATTTTGCATTTCTATCCTAGATTTGGAACGAGAGGAGTTATAACAAAAAGTACATCTTGGTAGGTTTCTCATTTTTCTGTTATTTCCTCTCGACATAGAAGGAGGCCACTCTGTCCATCCAAACCACTTTCTGTCAGTATTTGCATCAGTCCTATTCTCTCATTTATTTCCCAGTAACCTTTTCTCTCCCACCTGTCCATCAACTCCTCTTGCCACCACCTGTACTACCACATCTTTTATATATGAAAGGAAAGCAGAATATCTGGGCTTGTCAGCAAGTGGGCTCGAAAAATACTTTTTGTTCAAATATATTTTGGATGTCATATTCACTAAAAAAAACCTGATGCAGAAAATTCAATTCGTATTGTATATATTTTGAACAACTGCATTGTTTTGTGCAAAATCCTATTTCAGTATAACCATTTATTAAAATGATGCAAGCAAAATATTTAAACTAATTAGAAAAAATTAGTTTCACATGTTAGCATGGTACAAAATGATTTTTGGTGTGATTAGTGTTGTGTCAAAACTACCATGCATTTCCGCTTATAAGTCAAGTCTTGAAACCCAAAAAACTCTCATAAAATGGAGGTCGACTTGTACGCCGGATATACTTTTGAGACCTTAAACTCCACTGAAAATCCAATCCAGGCTGGAGGCAGGGGAGGTCTGAAATGAATACTTTGCTTCAGTGTTTACCAGGGAGAGGGATTTTGGTGAAAATGAGATCAGTGTAGATCAGACAAATGTACTGGTGTATTTTGAGGGTAAGAAAGAATAAATGCTGGATCTTCCTTAAAAACATTTGAATAAGTAATGGCCCCTAGACTGATAGTACATTAAGGAACAGGCTGCTGAGGCATTGGCAATGATCTTTGCATCTTCCCTGGCCGCAGGTGAGGTCCCAGAGGATTGGAGAATGGCAAATGTAGTACTCTTACACTCTTGGAGAGGATCCTTTGGGACTGGATATGAGCATTGAGAGAAGAAAAGTTTTTTTCAGGAATAGTCAGTGTGCTTTGAGGGACAGATCATGCCTCACAGGGCTAATGGGGATTTTTCTTTTTAATTGAATTTAAGGCAGTGGATGTGGTGTATATTGATTTTAATAAGCTGTTTGACAAGGTCCCCCATGGTAAGCTCAATCAGAAAGTTATGAGGCCTGGAATCCTTGGAACCTTAGCGGTGTAGATTCAGAACTGATTTGCCTGCAGAAGCCAAGGGCAGTAATACATGGAATATATTTTGACAGGAGATCAGTGACTGGTGGATTTTTACAGGGATTTGTTCTGGAACTTCTGCTCTTTATGACTTGGACGAAATAGAGGGATGCGTCAGTATATTTGCAAGTGACACGAAGGTTAGATGGTAGTGGATATGTAGAACAGCCTCCCTAGGGCCCTGCTCCAAGTTTATGAGCATCCTTCCCAATGAAACAGTCAAGTTTTGGTTTCTTCCATACTTATCTCCTACAGACTACATTAAAAAAAAATTGTGAGCTGAAAAGAAAGCTGCTTTTACTGAAATGTTCTGTGGCCTCCAGGAAGGCTGTAGGGGAGCCCCGTTGAGAACGGTTGGTGTAGAAGTTTGTTGTATATTGCAACATAATGTTGGTGGATGCAGAGTTTGATAGAGAAGTGGCAGATGGAGTTCAATCTGAATAATTGTGAAATGATGTGCTTTGAAAGATCAAACTTGAAGATGGGGTACATGGTTAATGGCAGGATTCAAAATTGGAGAAACAAAAGGATCTTGGGGTCCAAGTCCATAGATCCCTCAAGTATTTAAGAAGGTGTATCCCCCTTCATTATTTGGGGGATTGAGTTTAAAAGCCAGGAGGTAATGTTGCTTTTCTCTAAAACTCTGGTTAGACCACATTTGGAGTATTGTTTTCAATTGTGGTCACCTCATTACAGGAAAAATGTAGAATTTTAGAGACTGTGCAGAGGAGATTTAACATGATATTGCTTGAGTTGGATAAAATATCTTAAGCAGGGTTGACTGAGATGGGGCTTTTCACTTTGGAGAGACAAAGGATAATGGGTGACTTAATAGGGGTAGTAAACATGGAGAAGCATAGATAGAGTGGACAGCTGACATCTTTTTCTGGGGGTGGGGGGGGAGGCACAATAGCAAATACCAGAGGACATTTGTTTCATGTGAGTGAAACAAAGTTTAGAGGAGATGTTAGAAGTAAGTTATTTACACAGAGAGTGGATGGTGCCTGGAAGCCATTGGCAGGGATGGTCGTGGAGACTGGTAACAATAGGAACATTTAAAAGACTTTTGGGGGGTACATTAATGTGAGAAAAATGGAGGACTCTATGGGGTAAAAAAGGATTGAGTGTGTCACGGAGTAGGTTTATATTGATCAGCATATCATCGTGAACGGTAGGGCTTGTACCATGTTGATACGTTCTGTTTTAAATTCTCTATATATTTTCCTTAGTTCAATGCATTGATTTGATATAATTCATAAGATAAGTTGCGAGATATTTCAGATGAAAAGTTGTGCTTGTTATGCCTTTTTCTGTCTTAACTAAAATTTTGGCTGAAAGATCTCAATAGATAATTATGAATTTTTTAAAAAGCCATAATTAGTGGACAACTGTGATTTAAGAAATTAGTATTTTTTTTGGATATATAACAAGCGATTTCTTGCACTTGCATTACAATTATCATGGCATTGACTAACTTTGTGACATACCAAAAAAAATTTTAGATTTGGAATCAACCACCAGTTTTTGTATAACATGCGCTTCAGAAAAAAATAATGTTGCATGCCTTAACTCGTTTCTGTGCAAGCTTTGTAACATGCAAACTCCTGGAATTTGTGGCAGCCTCTTTTAACAGCCCAGATCCCTTCAAAGAAGGGCCAGTATAGCAGGTTCTCCAAGGCATGAACTCTCCAGCCCTGCACGCAGATTATTGAGTCAAAACCCTGGAGTGCCTTCATTGTACGAATGATATAGTTCGAAAAGACAACATAGTCACAGTGGATAACAAGAAAGTTTGCTTCCTTAAAAAAAAATAGGGGAATTATGATAGACAACTTCAAGCTGAACACAAAGATAAATTTGCTGTATCACGTAAGAAGTCAGAGAAACATTAACTTTTATTGAATTTAGCATGTAACGGAATGTATCACAGCTGTGGTGACATTGATGAGACATTTCTGCTGTATTGAATCTTCCTGAAGACCATAAATGCTATTGTTAAGTACACTCACTATGCTATTGCCTGAAGAACATCTGCATTAACATTTGTTCAATCTATATCAATGTAATGCACAGTATCTGTAAATGTGAGCTGCTTCTAAAGCCTGTCTGCATCAATCCTGACTAACCCTGCCCAGGCCTGAGACAACATTTGCATAGAACCTGCACTTGGACTGCTTGGACTGACCAAAAATAGCTTGCTTTGTGGCCAATATACTAGTAGACTTAAAATATGTCAGGAAATCACAAAAATAGGTTATATCTAAACTAAAAAGTTATAGGAAATTTTTAAGGTGATTTTTATGATCAGCAGCCCAAAATCCATAAAATACACCCAAAAGTGTTCAGGAAGCCAAATCTTCATTCACCAGTGGTATTGAGTCAATATCCTGCAAGTAGTGAGTGTTTGAGTACATTCATCTTATGAACAATACCATTCAAAAAGACATCATTGTGACGGAGTTGGAGTGAGTTAAGAATGGTCAATGAACGCTAGCCTTGCTAGAGAGATCCACATCCATAAGATTTATAAAAGAAAAAAAAGAATTTGGATTAGATTCATCCTTTCATGGTGACATGATGTGCTGGCTCATTTTCCATTTAAAGGCGAGACAGCAGAGTTGAAGCGGATAATGGTTAAGGTGCGGTTTTTTTCTGTAGTACAGATCTTCAGTGTGGCCAGAATGATACCCAGCGCTGTGAATGTCAAATTCTCATGAGATAAAAATGTGAATTAGATGACCCTACTCTTATTCTATCTTCCAGGCTATCTCCATTACAGCTGTCTTTCTGTCGGTCAATTTTTATTATAGACACTCTACTGAACCGTTTACCTCATTATGTCTAAGTTACTATGCCAGTCTTCCTTCATAACACGGAACAAAATCATCATTGAAGTCTGTAATTTTGCCCAGAACAGTAAAATCACTGTTATCTGGAATTCAAGCAGCCAGCAAAATAAACACATGGAAAATAAATAGTCAAAGAATACACCAGTTTAAAATTGGCACCCCTAACAGTCCGTTTGCCAATCCATCCAACATGCAATCTCAAGCAACCAGCAAATTCACTTATTTGGTATCTACCAATCCTGATTGGTGTCGGATACCAGGGGTTTTGCTGTATTTCACAACAGTGAGACTCCTTGCTTCCTTCCCATCACCTAACCTGCAATCTTCAATCTTTTTGGGTCCCATATGTTGCTTAATTCCTACTTCCTCACTTGCCTTGTTTTTTTTTTGGTCTAACTTTGATGGTGTGCCTTGACTTAAAGTTTAAAATTCTGTCTGCCTCAAAAATGTGTAACTTTTTAATTGCTATTTTCTTTTGTAGTCCAGTGATTTTTGTCTTTATCTGTTGAAAAGGTACTGCGCCAATCACTGGATAAAATCGGTTTAAAGAATGTTGGTATTATTGCTGCAGATGGAAAGTGGGGGATCACAAATGATTTAATGATTGATCCATACCTAAGTGATGCAGTTGAAATTGTAGGGTAAGTTTTTTGGGACTAAATTATGTAATGAAATTTCAGCGCTCGTACTCCTCTTCCCTTATCAGTGGACTACAATTTCAGAAAGGTGAAGGATCTTGATGAGACCAGTCTTGGATTGTGGCCATTTTGTTTCATTGACAACATTCTGATTTTATTTGTAGTTTTCTTTTGATTTTTAATTTTATTGTAAAAATTATTTCTGCACTACAATCTTTTGATTGAGGTAGAATAGAGACTAAAAGAACTAATAGGACTGAAAATGAAAAATGATAGTTTGAATCATAAAGGGGACAAAATCAGGAGTGTTCCTCGGTTTTTGTTGAGTTGTGAAAGTCAGAATTTATTGTCACAAAATTCAGTGTTTTCTGGCAGCATCACAGTACAAACGTTCACATAAACCACTTTTACAACCATAATTTTTTTTTTCAGATAGTGCACGAAAAGTAAGGGAATGACTTTGGTTCATTGATTATTCGGGAATCTGATGGCAGCGGTGAAGAAGCTGCCTTTGTGCTGTTGAGTGCTCGTCTTTAGGCTCCTGTAGTTTTTTCCCAATGGTAGCAGAGTGAAGAAGGCATGCCTGGGTAGTGGGAGTCCTTGGGGATAGAGGCTGCTTTATTAAGACACCGCCTCATGTAGATGTCCTCGATGGAGTGAAGTCTGGAAAAAGTTTGTAAACTGTTTTAATCGTATCTAACTGACTCGTTATGTGCACAGTTTCATTACTCCAAAGGAAATTGGCCAATGACAGTTTTTCTCATGCAAAATATTTCTGTCACAATTGGGTCTAGAGCAGTGATTCTCAACCTTCCCTTCCCACTCACATACCACCTTAAGCGATCCCATAGCATCAATGGCATAGAGATTATTTAAAGTGGTATGTGAGTGGAAAGAAAAAGGTTGAGAACCACTGGGTTAATGCAGATATGAATTGAATCCCAGAATAAATGGAATAAGAACAATGTGGGATTCCTGGAAGTCTAAAATTGTTTGTGTCTTGTTTAGTCATCTTACTAACTAATCCCTTGCTCTTTATTCAGGTTGGAGCTACAAATTTTAATATTAATAACTTTGCTTTGACTAGAATAAATATTATAAAGACTTTTATGAAACAGTAAGCAATTGCTTGGATGTTCGATGGTGCCTGTGGTGATGTTTTAATTTGTCAGCACATGGCACAACAGCCATTTTGATTTGGGACAACCCTTCAAAATTCTATTGTATTTCATTACTGAATCAATTGAGATGCAATCTGTCCTTTGCTGCACCAGTAGAGAGCATAAGAATGAAATAGAGTCAGTGACATAACCAGGTGGTGATTAGAAGGAAAAAGGGATAGTGGGAGAATCAGTGTTCAAAAAGAACTTGGAGCTCAGGTTGGCTGCTTTTGTTGATTGCAGGGATTTGTGGGAGGGGGGTGGAGGGGTGATTATTATTGCGAAAGCCACAGAACCATGGGATATTGCCAGTCACAGAATGTTGCTTTTGCTGGGTGTAGTGTGCGTCGAAAGAACCAAAGACTTGTTGATCCAAACCAAGGCTTTTATTAACTAAAAGACTGGACCATATTTCAAGTAGGTCAACCAGCCCGGTCTGGCTAGGAGCAACTCTTTAAGACCTGCCAGTAGGTGTGGCTACACTCTCAGCCAATCACGGTCATCCTACATTACCATCTGTACATATACACATTGGTGATAGAATCTGTACTATCACACTGGGCTGTCACCAGTCTGAGTTGTAATATTAATAATATTTTTAATTTTAAAAATTTCCTCATTCTGATTGAAACATGATCCTGAGGCATTTTAATGGTTGACGTGGCAAAAATCTTTCCCTAGTAGGGGGTAATCTGAAACTTAGGAGTCACTAGACCCTTTCATGCCGGGCCTCTACCTGGAGGCTGGCTACAAGCGCGGAGGGAAAACATAAAACTTTCATGGAGAGGCCCTAAAAGGCTGCTCTGTGTCACATTAATGTCCACTATTCTAATTAGTGTGATGGTAAATATTGAGGCTAAGGACTACAATTAAAAATAATTACTCAATCCAACCCTCACTCCCTCCATGTCTCGTGTTTTTGTAAAGTGATAGGAAATCTAAGCATTGAATTTTGGATTTAAAAACAATTGGCTTTTTTTTCTAACTATGACATGTTACCCTGTGCACCTAAAAGATAAATGTGTGTCAGGAGTAAGAATATTTAATAGAATAGGAATAAATTCCTAGTCAGACAGGTAGAATTTGCAGAGCAAATTTCAGATCAATGACGTGTCATCAGTGTGAGGCATGTTTAGAAATCAAAATTGTAAAGAAAGCGGGAAAGTTGAAGAGGAGAGGCTGAAGAAAATGTCTGTGCTAGAATGGGTGGACAAACTGAATGCCAGAAGTGGGGGTAGTGCCTTTGGGGGAGAGTCACGAAGACTCTAATCATAGCTGACGTGCCTTGAGGAGTTGTCAATGCAATGTACTGGAGAGGGAAAAGTAAAACAGTGCTAGAGATATTAGGTTCAAAACTATCCAGTTGCTGAAAATGCCCAGATGGTCAACATCTCTCCAGAAAGAAGACAGTTACTCATTGTCCTTTCTTTAGAACTAACCATTGTCATCACAAACTGGAAAAGCTGAGTTTTTTGAATTCTGCACAGTTTTGAAGTTTCAGTATCCATGGCAACATTTTTAGAGACAAAAAGCAGAAAGGCCAGAGGGTGATTTAGATAAGAATTATACTGAAAATGTTCCAACAAAGCCCAATTGCTAAGCAGGAAGAGTGTTATCACAAACTAACATGGCATGTTGTGACTCTCAGGACTTTGGAAGTGTGATTATCCAATATTGTTGAAATTAACAGTCTACATTAAACACCTAGTTCTGATGAAAGAGCTGATGTTTTTCTCACTCCAAAAAATGTCTGAATGGCTGAAAACAGTAAAACCCCTGTTATCCAGTATTCAAGCAACCAGGGGGGGGGGGGAATGCAGAAAATAAATAGGTAAAAAATACATGTTTAAAATTGGCACAGCTCGCCAATGCAACATGCAATCTCAAGCAACCGGAAAATTCACTTATCCAGCATTTACTAATCCCCATAGCTGCCGGATACCAGGGGTTTGACCGCATTTCCCTCATTCTCTTTTATTTCATGTTTCCAGTATGTGCAGCATTTAGAATCTCAGTACTAGCTTTGTGTATATTTTGTCACTCCTGTTGTTATCATCCTCTTTCCCATCTCTTCCAAATGAACCTGCTGCAGAGAAAAAATCTGCACCATTCATTATCTGGCTTCACCATCACCATTTCTTTCATTCAGTGTCTCTTGGTCACAAATCTCTCCACTCCTTCCCATTCTCTGCAACTTAAAGCAAATTTTACTTCCGATTGTTCCTCATTCTGATTGAAACATGATCCTGAGGCATTTTAATGGTTGACGTGGCAAAAATGTTTCCCCAGCAGGGGGTAATCTGAAACTTAGGAGTCACTAGGCCCTTTCATGCCGGGCCTCTACCTGGAGGCCAGCTACAAGCGCGGAGGGAAAACATAAAACTTAACTTTCATGGAGAGGCCCTAAAAGGCTGCTTCTGAGTCATATTAATGTCCAGCAGCACCTCGTAGCGTCGTCCAGAGCCCATGGAGTTGGGGCAACAGGTGCCGTAGCGCCACCCATCATAAATACGCGGCAGAACAATGGCCATCTTCCCCACCCATAATCCCCCATGCAGCTGGAACCGCTCTGTTTCCCAAAAGAGTTCCAGCTGCGAGGGGGATTATGGGTAGGGAAGACAGCAACTTCCCGACCGCATTTTGAACCACCGAGACTGGCCCTAAAGGCTGAAGCAGCCCGGTAAGGTGCCAGAGCGGCTGGCGGAGCTGTCACACTGACCGACCCACCCCACCCCCGACCTGATGGACCTTGCTACCTGCTGGCCACCGCTGACCACCCCTGCCTTTGGGGGTCATGGAGGGAGGGGTGAGTGGGTGGGAGAGAGTGGGGAGATGGATTGCGAGTTGACTGTGTCATCAGCCCAACCAAAACCACCCACTTGCAGTAGCCCTACATTCATGTGAGGCGGTGGAGCGCAGCGCCCCACAGATTATCCTTTCCCAAGAGGGATTGCAATTGGCGCTTTGGAGCTGGCTAAAGGGCATTCAAGAAGCTAAGTTTCCCAATTAACCTGCCTTTACAGTTGGGCTTTTTCTTTGCATGAAAGGGCCTACCTATTTCAAAATAAGTGCCAGCCATTTAAGACATTGGCCAAAATATTTCTGTGAGAGTTGAGTCTTCCTTGGTAATGACTTGAAATATTTTTCAGTCAGATTCTTGATTAATAATGGGGTGAAAGTTACCAAGGTAAACAGGAATAGGGAATCGATGTTGCAGTCAGATTAACTCTGATCTTATTAAATGCAGAGTGGGGTCAAGGGCCTCTTTCTTGTTCCCAAGTCAAATGTTTATACTTCACAACTTTATATTTTGATTCAACATTCCATTTACACCCTTTTCATCATTCAGTCCAAGTTTGTTTGGAATTTTGCAACTCTAGTAATTGAAAAGTTTTTAATTATTTTTCAGCAAATTTTTTTGACAGCTATTCTTTTCATCTTCCTGTTGAAATTGCAAAATTGACAATTGTAATATATGAACACCAGTTCAGTTTGGATATTGGAAGACTGTATCCGCTCTTAAAACTTCAATTTGCCAGAAATGATTTGTTTTACAGAGCTGCATTCTGTATGTACACTCCTGAATAAAAAAACAAGTGTAGTTTGACCTGTTTTCAATCTCCCATTTAATGTATCAGCAAGCAATTTTGATTGTAATTGGAAGCAGGAAATCAAGTTGTCATTGCAGGATGTTACACAGGGAGCGACATGTGCTGAACAAGAATTTTGTACCTCAAAGCAACCTTTAGTTGTATTTATTTCACATCTTTAGAAAGTGCAGTGTCGACACACTGATACCCTTCAAATTCCGGCAGCTATGTTGCCCCCACCCTCCCCAAACTGGCTTTATCTGTCTTTTTTTTATGTCCTCTGCCTGCTTTCACCTATCGTTCCCTTGCCTTCTCCAAATTTTTAGCCTGAAATCTCAAAACATCGACTATTCTCTTTTCTACCACTGATGCTACATAACCTGTTGAGTTCCTCCCGCAGATTTATATTTCAACTTAGACATAAAGCCCTTTCAGCCCCCGAGCCAGTGCTACCCAATTAAGCTACAGCCCCCATGCGTTTTTGGAGGGTGGGAGGAAACCAGTGCAGACTTGGGGAGAATGTACAAACTTTTTACACGCAGTGCCATATTCGAACCAGGGTTGCTGGCAGAGGAGCAGCATTGCGCTAACCTATCTGCCATCCTTCACCACTCCTCGGTCCACCTATCATGCTTGGGCATCTTTCTCAGCCCTAAAAAGTCAACAATTCCTCCCTACCTCCCCCCATATGCTGTCTGTCCTCCAACAGCTTCTATTTTTGCTACAATCTCTTGTGCCGCACCCCAGAATCTGTCTCAAAGTGTTTTTCTGTTTCAATCTCAATGGTATGAACATTTAAAATACTAATATTTCCTATGATTTTCTGTCTTTTTCTGCCAAGCTGCTGAGATATACCATGGACAAAATGGGTCTAGAGCAGGTGAAAATCATAGCCAGCGATAATCTTTGGGAACCAATATCTTGGTCTGTGCTTCACTCTGAGCTCAGTGATGTGGTCGACATTATAGGGTAGGAACTTGTGCCCTTCATTCTCAGATTGTATTTAAAAAAAATATATATGTAATATTAACATACTTAGTGCAGTTTTCAGGAAAATTTTATAGCAGTGTCATTTCTATCATTTTTTTTTCACCATGATCATCTATATATGTTAATATTGCAGATCATGGCCTTTTTTTAAAATCTAAACTTTTAAAAGAAATGTACCGTTTTTTGACTTTTTAAAATTTCAACAATACAGCATGGTAGAAGCCCACGAAGCCCGTGTTGGCTAATTAACCTACCAATCCCATATGTTTTGGAGGGTTGGAGAAGACTGGAGAAAATCTCCACAGGTCACCAGGAGAACATAATAACTCCTCATAAACAGTGCCAGACTCTAAACCTGTGTTTGTGCCACTGTAATGGTGTTGGCCTAACCATTTTACACACGAGTACTAGTAGTAATCACGTGGGAATTCACCCACAGTTGATTGTGATTGCTGCATTGCATGACAACGTCAGAAATGTACTCTTGCAACCCTTTCCATTGTGGTCAGACCTATGCCGATGTGACTCTGTAGTGGGTGTATTACTTTGAATCAAGAGACAGATTGTAAATGCAAGATAATTGGGGGGGGGGGGGGTGGTGGGGGGGGGGGGGAAGAGCAAGAGAGATGAAACGATAGTTTGATTCTGTTATTCTCGTACTTGGCACTCCAATGCCATGTTTTATTTCTTCGCTTGTTGATCCTTTTTGCTTTGGGCCATCATCCATTTTGTCATGTATTCTCCCTTCCCTTCCACGATCACAGGCCTTACCTTTCACTCTCTCTGCCTCCCTTCTCTGCACCTTTAAAATTATCTTGATCTTGTTCAATTTCTGATAGGAAAATCGTCATCCTGAAATGTCAGCCGTGTTCTTTGGTGCCAGTGACTAGTTTCTAACTCAGCCACCATGCCGAGTTATGCAAGTCCGTGAACAGCTTGAAAAGGAAAATGATTTGGAAAATAGGATCATTTTGAATTCAATTTCAGTGACCTAACACTGTCTTGTAGAGAATGGGCAGATGAAACTTTCCCTGAAGGAAATGCTGTAATCCTGTACACTTTAAAAGCAAATTGTTTAAAGAGTTGAAAAAAATAATGTTTGCTATAAATAGTAACAGCAGAATTATTTAAATTTAAATCATATAACTTGTTTTTAAAGTTAATAGACTTTTCATTTACTGAAAAAAATTGCTTAATTATCAGATTGACATGGAGAGATGATGCTTTCTTATTAGATTTCTCTATTATTATTATTTGTTACCTCAGTTCTGCCGATCAAACAACCCATGACCTCACTCAACATTCTCAGCACTTGTCATTGGTTCTGCACTGATTTCATCTAGACTTTATTGGACCTTTATCTGGAAAACTCCAGTTTTCCCACACATTGTCTCTGCTACTGATGCATTTCAGAGTGTACATTTCACGATTAGGTGTGTAACTGCACATCCATAATGTAATTTTCTGGTTTTATTAACAATCCAGTTTTGAGTGTTACTGCAAGCTGGAAGCCATCAATTTGCATTTTCATTTATTTTTAATTTTATTTTACGCCTTCTGAGAATTATTTGTGTCCTACCTAAGCTTTAATTCTCATCTTTTATTCTCTACTATTGTTTCTTTCCCTTTTAAATAGTTCTTTCCTTGGCATCCAAAAGCTCCACAAAGGGACTTGTCACTGGCACTTGTGTGGCAGCAATGCTATTTGCTCCATCCTGCACAACCCCTCACTATCAGGGTATATTCATGTTAACTTCCTCATCATTACTAGTTCTAAATGTGTTGATTACGTACCATGCCCCCACTGTAGCCCTCAGCCCTTTCTCTTTCACTTGAAAACATAATGCACCATTTATCATCGAGAGTTTTTTTTTGTAAGTGATCTGAACAAAATAGATAGTCTGAATAGAGAAAAGGGTAGAGGAAGGTGATGTTTTTCCCTATTATTGAGACTTGCTACTACTTAAGTTGGTACAGTGATAATATCTCATTATTGGGGTGGCTCAGTTAATGTAGCAGTTAGTGCAGTGACCAGGTACAGGGTTCAAATCCGGCACTGTCTATAAGGATTTTGTGCATTCTCCCTGTGCCTTCATGGGTCTCTGGGTGCTGCAGATTCCTCCCACCATTCCAAAGGTGTACCATGGTTGTAGGTCAATTGGGTGTAATTGAGCTCCATAATTGTTGGCCAAAAGGGTCAAATGAATTCTTCACATTCACTCACGACCTCCCACCTCAAACTATTGTACTTTTAAAAATATTTTCATGTAGTTTGAGCACATGACTAAACCTAGGATGTGTTGCCCTACCCAGTATTTGTATGTCATTTGGTTTGGGAATTGGCTTTGGAATAGTTAAGCAATCAAACAGATCATTGTGTGGGCCAAACTCCATAGTTAGATAATTTTGTGACCACCATTGTTGACCATAATATTTGAATTAAGAGCTTCACTAGGATTGGAGGCGTTGTGGACAGCGAGGAAAATTTTCAAAGCTTGCAGAGGGATCCGGACTAGATGGAAAAATGGGGCTGAAAAATGACAGATGGAATTTAATGCAGACCAGTATGAGATGTCGCGTTTTAGGACGATAAATCAAGAAAGCACATGTTCGGTAAATTTTAGGCACTGAGTGGAGCAGTAGAACAGAAGGATCTGGAAATACATATGCATAACTACATGAAAGTAGGGATCTAAAGAGAGCTTCTGGCATACTGGCCTTCATAAATCAAAGTATTGGGTGGAGGAGTTGGACGTTATGGTCGAGTTGTATAAGAAGTTGGTGAGGCCAAATTTGGAGTATTGTGTGCAATTTTGGTCACCTAACTACAGGAAATATATCAGTAAGATAGAAAGAATGCAGAGATGATTTACTAGAATGTTGCCCAGATTTCAGGAAAAGTTAAACAGAGTAGACTAAAAGATTAAATGGCACTTAATTCCCTGGAACATAGAAAAATGAGAGGAGATTTTATAGAGGTATTTAAAATGATGAGGGGCATAGACAGAGGAAATGCTTTTTCTACTGAGGGTAAGTGAGAACATGGGTTAAGGGTGAAAAGGGAACAATTTAGGGGGAACTTCTTCACACAGTGGTGAGAGTATGGAATGAACTTCCAGCTAAAGTGGTGAATGCCGGCTCAATTTTAACATTTAAGAATTTGGACAGGGGAGAGATATGGAAGGCTATGGACTGGATGCACATCATTGAGTCTAGGCAGAAAAATGGATCGGCACAGATGAAAAGGGGCTGTTTCTGTGCTGTACTTCTCTATGGTTCTAATTCCAGATTTATGCCAAATTTATGGTGTGATTTGAGCATTAATCTAAGTCTCTATTACCACTGTACTTCAGATTTCACACCAAGTTTCATGCAGAGATATTTTCATTGCTTTTCTACTGAATCACTTCATATTGTTGGTGATTTTAACCTGACCCAGCCATTCTCAACCATATGTTTTTGACTATGGACCCTTAGGACTGCTCAAAGTTTATGGGACTCCTTCCCTGTGAAGCAGTCAGGTTTTGGTAACTTGCGTATTTCTTTCCTACTGATGACATAATTTTTTTTTTAATGTGAGGTGAAAACAAAGCCTTTACTTAAATATGCTGTATTCTCCCAATATTTATCTACATTACACAGCTGAAAGGGAAGATGCCCTTGAATGTTCTTTTCAAATATTTGCAGTCCAATAGTTTAATAGTACCCAATTCTGCTTATGGACCCTTCTTTCATTTTTGTATTTAATTAACTGAATTTGAGTTTTTCAGCTGGTCTCTTCATTCTTGAATTTGTCTTTCTGGGTCATTAGCCCAGATATTTATTTATTTTTATTTAGACATAAAGCATGGTTACAGGCCAGTTTGGTCCATGCCATGCCATCTAATTTACACCCCATTAGCCTACACCTCTGGTAAGTTTTTTTTTGAATGGTGGGAGGAAACTGGAGCCCCTGGAGAACATACAAACTCCTTAGTCAGTGCAAGATTCGAACCCTGGTCCAGTCCCAATTGCTGGTGCTATAAAGGCATTGTGCTATCCACTATGCCAGCCTTGCTGCCCTGTCCAGTATCTGCAGTAATACTGTCTCTTTTGTTCACAATCTTTCTCTACTTCTCTGATCATTTCTTTGTTTCATTTGCTGCACACATTGTTCTTCACTCTTCCTATGTGAGGCAAATGTTATATTTTCTTGTTGCTATATTTTTAAGTTTGTGACCATCTAGCTTTGTCCTCCAGTTCAGAGTGAAATTTGTGCAAAATTTATTAGATGTAACCCTCATCAATTTTGATGGAACAAAGAGAAGCTGGAGGGACTCCCCAGGTCAGGCAGCCTCAGTGGGGAGAAATGATCGGTCAGCATTTTGGGGTGGGACACTCTGTAGAGGAAGTATCAGGAATGCAGAGAGAGGATAGGAACGAGCCAAGAAGTAATAGGACATTAGCCAGAAGAAAGTGGGAGGGGCAGAGAAGCAGATAGGGGAGGAGGCCCCAGGGATTGTGGGGAGGAAAGGTTGGAGAGAAAAATGAGAACTGGAGTAGGTGAAAGAGAGATGGAAACAGTGAACTGGATGGGTGGTTTACCTAAAATTGGAAAATTCAGCATTCGTACCATTGGGTTTAAGGCTGAACAGGAGGAATAAGATGTTTTGTTCCTCAAGTTTATATTTAGCCTTGCCCTGGCAATGTATGAGGCTGTGGACAGACATGTCTGGGAATGGTGAGGGGAATTAAAATGGCTTGCAACCAGGAGTTCAGGCTTGGAACTCCCGCCAACCAATCCTCGTTTGTTCTCACTGACATAAGGAGACCACACTGTGTGCACAGAACACAGTAGATTAAGTTTCTATGTTCGCTTGACAACACCATCTGCTGTTCTTATGCTTCACCAATACTGATATCCTTGTCTCCATTAAAATTACAGCTCAGTCTCGTGGTCTCACCCAAACACTTCCAATCCTCTCGTCCATAAGGTGCATTTAAAAACTTTTTTAGCCTTTGTAGTTCAATGTCCAAATATGCTTAATTGACTTCTGCTTATTATTAATTAGTTTGTGGTGTTCTGCAATGAACTCCTGATTCATAACAAATGTTCCAATTTGTACCTTAGAGCCCATTATCCTGGAACCATATCAAGCAGCAATGCTAAGAAGACTGGGAAGAAGCTATGGTCATCTGAAGACTACAGCACTGTTAATAATAATGTAGGAGGAGAATGTTGGGCTCGGATACTTAACCAGAATTATGTCAATGGCAATATGACTTCGTAAGTACCATAGATAAAATAAACTGAAAACTATTATATACTCCTGTGTGACATTCAGAATCAAATAGGCTTTCTGGATGTAGGCAGTGATGAAAAGACTGCATTAATTACACGGGACACCTTTTTTTTCCCCCAAAAGGTTTGCTTCCTGTAAAAAAAAAAATGGGGATTATGATAGACAACTTCAAGCTGAACGCAAAAGATAATTTCAGATTTGATGTATCATGCAGGAAGTTGGGGAAACTTTTCTGCTGTATTGAATTTTCCTGAAGACAATAAATGCTATTAAGAATACTCGCTATGCTATTGCCTGAAGAGCATGTGCATCAAACTATATCAGTGTAATGCACAGCATCTATATATGTAAACTGCTTTTATAGCCTGTCTGCATCTATCCTGACTAAGCCTGCCCAGGCCTAAGGCAACACTTGCATAGAACCTGCACTGAGTGCATGCCCAGGGATGCTTGGATTGAACAAAACAGCTTGCTTTGTGGGCTATGTTCTAGTAGGCATAAAATATGACAGAAAATCACAAAAGGTTATATCTAAAAAACAGTATGTGCTAGGAAAATTGGTGATTTTTTTTATGAACAACACCCAAAAGTGTTTAGAAAGCAACATCTTCATTGTCCAGTGTTATCCAGCTCTGATTGTCCTTAAGAAGTCATCATTCATTTCCCTTGCAAACTTTAGCAGGTTTTATGATGGTGTGTTTCCACAAACGCATTAAGTGTAGAGTCCAAGAAATGGATGTCAAGAGTTGGAGGCAATTAATTTTCAATACATCACTTCTTGTTCTCATAAGTGGCAGAGATTCCAAAGCTGAGATTGTTTGCTATATCTAGTATGCAGTGGTGATGGAAGGCTGGATGTGTTAATGTTGGCCTGCACTGTAATAAAACAAACAGCAGAACCATAGAGCATACAATTACTTCTTTATTGCATTTCATTAGCAGGAGTGAGGGTTTTAAGGAAAGAATTTACAATGCAAATTTTTCTCTGTTCTGAACCCCATTCAAAGCATACAGAGTTTAGATCCCCTTTTTATACTTATTCAAGCCAGTGTCTACAGGCAATTTTAATTAGTTTCGCACAGCTGGCAATTCCTGTTATCGCAGCAATATGTCCTTGTGGTATCTCTGGACAAGGTCGTTTGTGCTGAGTTGACAACAGGATGTTCTTATCTTAAGCAATAGGTGCCATTCTGTGGGTGTTATTTTCTTTTCCTTTGTTTATCCTGCTATATCCTTGGTGGTTTTAGTCATTATCACACAAGCACAGAAAAACAAAATGCGAAACAGTTATGTTTCACATAAATCATTAACCCCTTGCTAACATATTTCACAAATGTTGCAGGCAATGGTGGCTAAACCAGCAATTGTTTATATATTTCTAACAGTAAATTTATTCATCTATACTAGCCAAGGTGCCTTCCTTTGCTAATCCTATTTGCCTGTATTTGGCCATATCCTACTGAACCCATGCCTGTCCATGAGCCTGTCCAAATGTCTCTACCACTTCTCTGGCAGCTCATTCCTTATACCCAGCACCTTATAGGTGAAAAAGTTACCCCTCTGATCTCCTTCATATCTTTCCCCTCTCACCTTAAACTTATGCCATTGAGGTTTAGACCTCCCTACCCTGGGCAAAACACAATGTCTTCCCACCTTATCTATGCTCCTGATGATTTTATAAACCTGTCTAATGTCATTCCATAACCTAGTTTGTACCAGGGAAAACAGTTGCAATCTATCCAATCCCTCATAACGAGTTATAGTATTTGCAACATTCTTGTGAATCTTTTCTGTAATCTTCTTTAATCATATTCTTTCTACTAAGGCAGGGATGTCAAACTCAAATTCATGGAGGGCCAAAATTAAAATCTTGGACTAAGTCGAGGGCCAAACTAAATATTTATTGAAAATTTTCAACAACATCTGCATGTTTTCTCTTCTTTCAACATATGTAATGTTAAACTTTTTCTTATTAAAATAAATGTTTAATAATAGTTTTGGATAAACTCTTTCCAGAAGCATTAACAAATGAGAAATAAAATATTCAATAAATAATATTTCTCTATAGAGGATTTGTCAAATGTTGCTAGTGTGCTGTCGAATAGTAAAATCTGAGGGCTATTGAGAATGTGGGAGAATAACATGATTCCTGAAACAATCAAATGGGTGACTGATTGTGGGCATGAACTCTAGCAGGGTTATTTGCCATGCCCTTTTTCCATTGGTACAGATATCGTTTGATTTACACACTTTTCAAGTTTTATGCCTAATGAGCTTGTATCCAGGTGCAGGACCATTTTTAACCAAGGATATATTTATCACTGTGACATGAAACTATTGGAAGATCGTTTTATCCTGAGATTAAAGTTCATAATACTTACTCAGGCCTGTGTGCGGGAGGGCGGGGTTTGCGGGCGATCGGGTTAGACAACAACAGTGCGGGGGCATCGGCTCTCGCTGCAGGGCGGCATCTCGGCCGATCAGCGGCCCTGTCACCATGAGTCGCGGATCGGCCTGCAGCAGGGAAGGGGAGTGGGCAACGGTCCTGGCGAGGTCAGGCCCGAGGCCTCCGGTTCCGGGCGCTGGGAAGCGGCCTTGGCTTCCCCTGACACCGGCCAGGCCCCCCAAAACCAGAGACCCTGCAACGTAAACAGAGGAGGTGGGGGCGATTAGCAGGCTGACGCCAATGCATTCTGGAATTTGTTGTATTACTCTGCATGCGCTATACTGGTGCGGCGGCCAGCGGGCCACCTCTAATACATTTTTGAAATGATCTTGCGTGCCAAATATAATTATATGGCCCGCGGGCCAGAGTTTGACAAGTGTGTACTAAGGTGACGAGATGCACACAGTATTCCAGGTACATTCTGATATTGAATTGCTGTAACATGTCATAACAACTCGAGCTCCACCAAATGAAGGCAAGCATTCTACGTGCCTTCATATTATCTATGTTGTCGCTTCCAGGGAAAAATGTACCTTTTGGAGACTTTTTCTGCAATACTCCCCAAATCACTGAGCAAGTCCAATCTTGATTTATCTTCCCAAAATGCATCACTTTGCAGTTAGCTGAGTTGAATTCAATTTGCCATTCCTTTGCTCACATTCTCAGTTGATCAATATTTTATTAACCCTTGGACAACCTTCATTGTCTACTTTATCGCCATTCATTGTCATCTGCCAGTTTACTAATCATGCCATCTACATTGCCATCAAGATCATTTTAAAAAAAACAATTGCATGTATGTGTGGCATACAACAAAGTACCCAGTACTGGTCACGGCCTAAAATCTGGAAAAAAAAAAGCCTTCCACTGTTGCCCTCTGTCTCCTTCCACCTAATTAATGTAGTAAACTGCTCACTCACTTTGTATCCTACATGACCTCACTGATAGCGTTGAGGGGAAAAATGTGTCAGCCATGATTTGTATGGGGAGGAGACTCCATGGGTTGAATGGCTTAATTCTGCTCCTACATCTTATGGTCTTCCAGACCAGTCATTTCTGTGGCGCCTTGTCAAAAAACCTTGCTAAAATCTATGCAGACAATGCCCTCATCAATCCTCTTTGTCGATTCTCCTAACCAAAAAAATCAGATTTGTGAAATATAATTTGCACAAAACCATGCTGACTATCGCTAATCAGTTGTCAAATGTTAATCCTGTCTCTCCGAATCTCCTCCAGGAAATTTCCCACTACTGATGTTAGGCTGGCTTGTTTCTTGGCTTGTCCTTACAGCGCTTCTTAAAATGAACTTTACCCATCCTCCATTGGGGATTAAGTCATGGACAATGCAAAAATCTTTGCCAGGACCCCAGTTATTTTTTTTCCCCCTTCTTGTATCATCCTCAAATATAATTGATCAAGCCTTGGGGATTTATCACCTTTACGTACCTCTAGACCAGTGGTTATCAACCTTTTCCTTTCCACTCACATATCACTTTATCAGTGTTCTATGATTAGTAAGGGATTGCTTGATGTGGTAGGTGAGTGGGAAGGGAAGGTTGAGAATCACTGCTCTAGACCCAATTATTACTGAAATATTTTGCTTGAGAAAAATTGTCATTGGAGTTATGAAATCATGCACATAACGAGTCAATGAGGTACAATTAAAACAGTGGTTTTCAAACTTTTTCTTTCCACCCACAAACCACCTTAAGCAATCCCTTACTAATCACAGAGCACCTATGGCATAGCGAATACTTAAAAGTGGCATGTGAATGGAAAGAAAAAGGTTGAGAACCACCGCTCTAGATTGCTAATACCTCCCTTTTTGTCAAACAGTATTGATAGATTTCTGTACATCACAAGTTCACTTCCCTGAATTCCTGCTTCCTTGGTCTCCTCTATAATAAATGCAGACAAGAAATATTTGTTTGAGACCTTTTCCATCTCCTGTTGTTCCTCTTTCCTTAGGTACCCTTTTTCTTTTCATTTTGAATCTCTTCAATTTCTCCTTTACCCAATTTGCAAATGATATGTCATGTCCCCTTTTTGCCCTCATTTCTTTGTGTACTCCTGCATCCTTTGTAGTCCTCAAGGGATTTGCTTGATCCCAGCTGCTTAATACTTAATATGCGCCTTATTTTTCTGGACCAGAGCCTCCATATCCCTGGTGAGCCAGGATTCGCTAATCTAAGCTGATTTGTCCAAGCCTAATTTAGCAAATGGAAAACTAGTGCACACCACTGCGCAATATTCTAAAGCAAACTGTTGCACCCTAGTAGCATAGAATTAACGCCATTGCCTCTGTTGCAGGGTCCCAGGTTTGATCCTAAGAACTGCTTGTCTGGGGCGTTTGCTCATTGTCCCTGTGACTACATAGTATCCTTCAGGGACCCCAATTTCTTCCCACATTCCAAAGACAGCAGTAAGTGGCAACAGCAAAATACCCTTTAATGCACATCAGTAGCAGACAAATGGTGAGGGAGTTCAAGGTCAATTGAGAGAGAAGAGGAAGGGCTACAGGGAATAAGGCAAAGGAGAATGGCACTTGAGATTTGTGTTATAAGAATGAATGGGTTGAGTGATTTGTTATAGGTAACTATTTTCAAATTTAATTATTATGTAAATTCTGAAGATGCTTACATAATAGAATAAAATGAGAATGTTAGACCTGTCATGGATAAAATGTTTATTGTGAAAATAAGTTGGATTCCTTCATGTTGTTCTTTCTGTGCTAGCACAATCGCATGGAATCTGCTGGCAAGTTACTATCAAGAGTTACCATTTGGTCGGGATGGGCTGATGACAGCGGAAGAGCCATGGAGTGGGCACTATGAAGTACAGTCACCGATTTGGATTACAGGTGAAGATTAATGCAAAGTTCAAACTTCATAGGATCTAATAAGTCTGCATGTCACATATTACAGCTAACTGGATGAATTGTCACATTTCACTTTAAACCCCAATACATTTTCTGCTCAATATGTTGAACTAGGTTTCAAGTTTTCAGTTATTAAATGAAATCAATCTTGCTATTGTTTTAGATTGTTGGAAAAAAACATTTATTTGCCTGTTGCTTGCTCTTAACTCAACGTCAAATGGGGTTTTTGCCTGGTGAAGCTTGGTGTATTCTATAAAGATGGACAAATGTTAAAAATAATTTATCCACATTTAACTGGTCTTAAATTCTACAATTTAAGTCATTGAAGTTGAAGAGAGATGACATTATGTAACATGTATCGAACTCCCAGACCCCCCTCACAGCACATAATCATATTTTTATTGTACATTATTATGAGCATGCTTTAAGACTTGCATATTCCATATATTTGAATTGGAGGGCATGCAGCTGGCCAAAATTAATCTTATGAATTAACAATGTCATTTTACGTAATTTGTACAGGAGAGTAATCGGTTATTTCACTCAATGTTTGCACATGGTTCTTACCCTCCATCCAATCTCATCAATTTTACCCTTCTACTTTTTTTTTTCTTCCTTGTGCGATAATCTTCCATTACTTTTTATAGCTATTGAAGCAACTGTTGACTGAGGTGGATTAGGGCAGAAATGAGCCTGGGCTGTGTCATTTCTCCTGACATACTTTCTCTGCTCACTCCCAAGCAAATCACATTACAATTTGTTGAAAGTAGACAAAAGTTCCTGCATAGTTTAAAGAAAGGAAAACTTAATATTTTCAGGTCAAGAATCCAATCAGAAGACTTCCTGAATGGTAGAAGTGCAATCAATGAAATCCAGAACTTGAGAATTAACTAAATAAATTCATTTAGAATGCTTTATACTATGATTCAAAGGTAATTATTTGATTGTGGGTCAATAAGGGTTAAAGTAATTTCATTTCTATTGAGGGGCATTGAATTAAATTGATGAGATACAGTGGAAAAAGTTTTTGTGTGCTGTTCAGACAAGACATCCTGTACATCAAATGACTGCAAAAATTAAACCACGAGTGCAGGTGACAGTGTTAAAGTGAAAAGAGCAGTTAAACAATTCCATTTATTGTTATATGAAATTAATTAATGTTGTTTTCTATTTGTATATCCATAATAACAAAAAGATAATGTGTGCTTTTCACACGTCATAAAATAGCAGCAATTATGCAGATTTGCAACTTTACTGAGTTGGATTATGTTTCTATACCAATCACTGCATGTATTAAATGCTTTCTAAACTCAAGTTAATCTCTTCCAGCACATACCACACAGTTCACTCAGCCAGGATGGCACTACCTGAAGACTGATGGGCACTTGGAAAAGGGTGGCAGTTATGTGGCCCTTACAGATGGGAAGGGAAACCTCACCATTATCATAGAGACCATGGTATCTCACTTTCACTTTCATTGTATTACATACAGTCCCGTTCTGAATTTTTCGGTACGAATATGTCTGCATCTCAATAATCTTTTATTTGGAGGTTGCAGTCATTTTGGAAGAAGCCTGGATCTTTAGTACTGGCAAGCTGGAGCTCCACTATTATCAAGGGGAGAGGCCACAAAGGCAGCATCACCTTGTGAAGGATGAGCAAAAGGTGAAGGGGTGGCAGGTTCTGGCAAAGAAAGTCTTCTCACCAAGAGTTCCAGCAATACTACTACTACTCCTTTCTTCACATCTATCTAATTGATCTCTGAAATCTTGCCCATCGGCAGTAGGCAGAGAGCCAACCCAAACCTTGGCTTGAATTACTCTCTTTGTAAAGCCAGTGGTCATGGTGGCCCTGATTATCAGCCTCCTGATTGTTTAAGCAACGGGTGATCTATATCTGTTGCAACCTGCTCACTTGCCCAGGGAGAGGAAATTTAATCTCCCATTTCAGAAGGTAGCATTGGCATTCTGAGATAAATGTTTCAACATTTCAGGGAATAACTTTCTGCCATTCTATGGGCGTCCAACCTGTGTGGTGACAGAAAGGCTTTATTACTCTTTGTGCACAAAATTTGTTCATTACCATAGGTAGAATATTTCTCTTCATTGTCTTAAAAACAAGTAGCATGTTAATTCTGAAGCAGTTGGCCTGTGATATTTCATCTGCCACATGATACTAATAGATGGCTTTGGCAAATTAAGAGTTATTCCCTTTATTCATGTCCCATCATTTTCACTCTGGGCTCTTGGAAGTGCGGGAGTAACTCTAACCGCAGCCATGCAGTGAGTACCTTTACAAGAATAAAATGGCATCAGTGTGTTCAGTTGGATCCCTGTGCCATACGTGCATTTTGGTTGCCACTTCATTGTCAACTTCTATATCTTGAAAGATGATGAAGATATAACTTGCATAAACACCATAAAAATGGTTATAAATAGTATAGGAATGATGTAGAGACTGTGGAGAGAGTATAGAAGAGGTTCACTGGGACTTTGTCAGGAATTGAGTTTATTAGCTATAAGAAGTTGGAGAAATCCGGATCGTTTCCTCTGGAGTCTGAGGTGAAACCTGATAGAAGTCTATAAAATGATGTGAGGTATAAATAAAATGGATAGTCAGTCTTCTTCCCAGGGAGGAAAGTCAAATCTACATCTCTGGTAAGGTAAGAGAGGGAAACTTCAAAAGGAGTTTTGCAAAATAAGTTTTTTTTTACAGTGTGGTGGGTGCCTTGGGAGATGGTATGAGCAGATACAACAGCAACACGGAAGAGGTATTTGGATACATGAACAGGGATACAAATTACATGCCTGCAGATGGGATTAGTTGATAGCAAGCTCAGCGCACATTTGGTTGGACGAAGGGGTTGTTCCTGTGCTGTACTTTGTTATCAATACTTCAAAGGATTTCTCATGCACATGTTCAAGCTTCAATGTCTGCTACCTGAATGGCAATGGCAATGACAATGGCAATGGCTTGGATACTCTGGATACCACTTCAACTCGCATATATAGACCCCTATTCCAAGGAGCGAGTTTATTCGTAGTGCTGCAGCTGTTGACTGAATAGTACTGCAAGAGGTTGCTCAGCAAAACCAACACACTAGGCAAGAAATTATTTCTTTCCATCTTCATGACAATTGGGAACAATTGTTACATGCTGACCTCCCAGTGTTACTCACCTCTTAGGAGAGATTATAATACATCCTTCTGTTGTTGAATGCCACGACAACAAGAACCAAACAGTTCAAAATGCCCAGCAACTTCATTTATCAAACAGCACCAAAGCCATCCATTAATTGACTAATCACCTTTTTGGCCTTGGTGCCTGTCTTCTGTTGTACAATACACAATAAGCTGCAGCCAAGATGATGAATGGCTGCTTGCTTGTAACAGGAAATAATTCAGACAGCCATGAAGAATGAGAGGAGATTTGATAGAGGTATGTAAAATTAAGAGGTGTATAGATAGAGTAAATGCAAGTAGGCTTTTTCCACTGAGGTTGAATGAGTTAAAACAAATAGGGGTCATGGGTGAAGGGAGAAAATATAAAGGGCGCTTCTTCACTCAGTAGTGGGAGTGTGAAACGAGCTGCCAGCTGAATTATAGATAATAGGTGCTGGAGTAGGTCAATTGGCCCTTCGAGCCAGGACTGCCATTTATCGGATCTTGGCTGATCTTTCCCTTTCAATAACCAATCCCTTCCTTATCCCCATAACCCTTAACTCCCCTGCCCACAAGAGCCTTATCCAACTCTCTCTTAAATCTATCCAACGAATCCACCCCCACTACCCTCTGGCAATGCATTCCACAGACCCACAACTCTCTGGGTAAAAAAATTCTCCTCATTTCTGTGTTAAGTGGCCTTCCCTGTATTCTTAAACTATGCCCTCTAGTCCTAGTCTCACCCATCATTAGGAACATGTATTCTGATTTCACCCTGTCAAGCCCTTTGATAATCCTAAATACTCCAATCATGTATCCCCTCATCCTTCTAAACTCCATCGCATATAATCCCAGTCTTCCTAACCTATCCACGTATGACAATCCTGCCATCCCTGGAACTAACCTCGTAAACCTGTGCTGCACTCCCTCTAGCAAGTATGCCCTTTCTTAAATATGGGGACCAGAACTGGATGTAATACTTCACCTGAGGGCATCTCTACTCCTATACTCCAATCGCCTCTTTATGAAAGCCAACATACCGTTCGCCTTCTTCACCACATCCTGAACCTGCATACTAGTTTTAAATGAATGGTGAATGAGTACGCCCAGATCCCTCTGCATTATCCCACTCCCCAGCCTAACTCCATTTAAATAAATTCTGCTCTCTTGTTTCTGCCTCCCAAATGGACAACCTCGCATTTACTCATATTAAACTCCACCTGCCATCTTTCCTCCCACTCCCCTAAACTGTCCAAGTCCCCTTGCAATTTCCTGACATCCTCCTCACTCTTTACACTACCACCCAGTTTAGTGTCATCTGCGAATTTGCATATGTAGTTATTAATCCCCTCATCCAAATAATTTACATAAATGATAAACAACTGAGCACTCAATACCAACCCCTGCAAGACCCCACTCGTCACATCCTGCCAACCAGAAAATGACCCGTTTATCCCAACCCTTTGTTTCCTATTTCTCAACCAACTATCTATCCATGACAGCACCCTACCCCCGATACCATGCTCCTTGATTTTGCTAACTAGCCTTCCATGTGGGACTTTTATCGAAGGCTTTTTGGAAGTCCAAGTACATCACATCCACTGGCTCTGCCGAGTCCACTCTCCTTGTTACGCCCTCAAAAAATTCCGTGAGATTAGTCAAGGAAGATTTTCCTTTAAGGAACCCATACTGACGAGCACCGATACTATTATTCCTTCTTAATTGCTCTGCTATTTCTCCTTTAATAATGGATTCCAATATCTTCCCCACCACCGACGTCAGGCTGACCAGTCTATAATTTCCCGTATCCTCTCTCCCTCCCTTCTTAACATCGGCCACTCTCCAGTCTGCAGGCACTTCCCCAGAATCTAAAGAACTTTGGAAAATGTCCACTAGTGCTTCCACAATTTCCAGAGTAATCTCTCTAAGCACCCTGAGATGCAGCCCATCAGGCCCAGGGGACTTATCAGGCCTCAGTTGTAACAATTTGCTCACAACACCTGGATCTGAATATCCATCAAATTCTCTGTTTCCTTAGGTAATTTCACCAAGTCCCGAGATACTAATCTCACCCATCATTAGGAACATGTATTCTGTTTTCACCCTGTCAAGCCCTTTGATAATCCTAAATACTCCCTACCCCTTATCTGATTATAACCTATATTCTCCTTGGTGAAAACAGATGCAAAGTAATTGTTAAATTCCTCAGCCATCTCCATGTTCCCATTAATAATTTCACCTTTCTCCATTTTTAAGGGCCCAATTTTGGCCCTAACCAATTTCTTCCTTTTAACATAACTAAAGAAGCTTTTGCTATCCCATTTTATATTACTTGCCAATTTACCCTCATACTTTATTTTCCCCTCCCAAATGACTTTCTTAGTTTGTCTCTTGTTTTTTTAAAGACTTCCCAATCCTCTAACCTCCCACTCTGCTTTCTGCTTTGCCATCTTATACTTATTTCTTTTGGACCTGATACTGCACTTGATTTCCTTTGTCAACCACAGCTGCCATTTGCTCTTCAAAGAGCCTTTCCTCCTCTTTGGAATGAATCTATTCTGAATCCTGTGAAAAATAACTAGAAATATCTGCCATTTTTGCCAAGTTGTCCTCCCAGCTTGAATGTTCTTCCGTTTTATTTTGACTAGCTCCTCCCTCATAGCTGTATAATCACCCTTATTTAGCTGTAGCATGAATGTTTCTGACTTCCTTCTCTTCTCCCTTTCCATTTGCAGATTAAAAGTAATCATATTATGGTCACTATTACCTGATGGCACCCCTACCTCAGGGTCCCTTATTAACTCCACGTTGTTGCACAGTATCAAGTCCAGAATCGACTTCCCCCTGGTAGGTTCTGTCACAAGCTGCTCCAAGAATGAATCTCAGAGGCATTCAATTAACTCACTCGTGCTTTCCCACCTACTTGATTTTCCCAGTCCACTTGCAAGTTGAAGTCACCCATAACTACTGTATCACTACCACTCTGAATTGCCATTTTTAATTCCTTATTTATACTGATTCCCACATCTGAGCCACTGTTCGGAGGTCTATATATGACCCCCATTATGGTTCTTTTGCCTTTGCAATTTCTCAACTCTCCAAACAGACTCTACTCCACCTGATTCAATGTCTTTCTTTCCTTTCCATCACCTGAATTTCATTCTTCACCAACAGAGCCACCCCACCTCCTCTACCTAATTTTCTGTCTTTTCGATGGGACGTATACCCTGGAACATTAATTTCCTAATCCTGTCCCTCCTGCAGCCATGTCTCTGTTACTCCAATAACATCATATCCTCCAATGTCCATTTGAGCCTCAAGCTCATCCATTTTATTCCTTATACTCCATGCATTCATATACAATACCTTGAAACTATACCACCCTGCTCTCTCCAGTTTGCTGCCTGACACCCTCTCTGAAACTCTCCTATCCCTCTTTGCTCCCTCCAACTTTGAAATTTCACAGTCTATTGGAACTACTATGTTCTCCTTCCTATCCATTTCACTATCAGTCTGGTTCCCCTCCCCCTGCCAATTCAGTTTAAAACATATCCAACAGCATTATTAAACCTTGTTGCAAGTATATTGGCCCCCTTTGTATTTAGGTGCAACCCATCCTTCCTGTAGAGGTCATATCTTCCCCAGAAGAGATCCCAATGATCCATGAACCCAAAACCTTGCACCCTGTACCATTCCTCCAGCCATACATTTAACTTCCTAATTCTTTTCATTTTTGCCCCATCCTGCACACAACATGGGTAGTAACCCTTAGATTATGACCCTGGAGGTCCTGCTTTTTAATCTCTGTCCTAGCTCACGGTACCCCCTCTTCAGGATCTCCTCTCTTAATTTGTCTATGTCATTGGTACCCACGTGTACCCGGACATCCGTCTGTTCTCACATTCCTCTCAGAATATCATGAACCCATCCCACACTCTGGCTCCTGGAAGGCAACATATAATGCGGGAATACTTGTCGGGTGCGCAGAACCTTCTGTCTGTTCCCCTGATGATGGAGTCCCCCTGATGATGGAGTCCCCCAATGACCACCTTGACTCTCCTCCTTCCATTCTGCACCGCTGGCTCCTTTGATCCAACCTCAGACTGGTCATCTACCTCAGCATCATCCAATACAATATATTTGTTGCTAAGAGGAGTAGCCACTGGCATGCTCTCCACTGACTGAGCAACCTTCCTCCCACCCTTGACAGTAGTCCACTTACCTGACTCCCCCAGTCTGGGGGTAACCACCTGCTTGAAAGTCATGTCAATAACTTCCTCACTTTCCCTAATAAGCCTCAGATCATCAAGTTAAAACCCCAGTTCTTTAATTTTATCCTTTAATAGTTGCATCCCGGTACACCCCTTGCACGCATGTGCTCTGGGGAGGGTAAAGGTCCTTTCATTTGCCTCCTCGCTTTCCCTGATGAGCAATTGGTCCCAATGCAGGCTCAATTTTGACATGTAGAAAAAAATTTGGACAGGTACATGATGGAAGAGATCTGGAAGGATATGGTGCAGGTCAATAGGGCCAGAAGAAAATATTTTAGCACGCTTTAGTGTTCTATTTTTCAGTGGATGAAGGCAAACAGCTCTGAGTTAAGATTGTATGATGTCAGATGATGCCATCTCACATCAGCAGTTTGGACCAACTGGTTGTTGCGCACTATTAAAAGGGCCAGTAAAGGAGAAATAACTGCTGATTATCCTTGATGGGAAAATGATCGATGATTCCAGTAGACTGGATGGCAAATCCTTGGGACCATTGAAACAGGAGGTAGGGGTCTGGACTCCAGTAAATCACAGCTTCCACTGCACTGCTCATATTTTGAGTGATTTCTGCCAGTGCTGCACAGGGAATGAGAAATTGGCCATCTGGACATAACATTACAAATGTTGATGTGGAGCTGGCTGCCATTTGCTTGTTGAAAAGAACGTAATCCAGCCTCAATACAAATCCTTTCACCTGGTTGGGCTGGACTCCACAGTGGTGCTAGATCTCTAATGCAGGCTTTCAAATAAGCCATTTTAGCACATAGCACCCAGTGTGAATGAACCTCTGTCCCTCAGAGTGGAAAGGGAACAAAGGAACAGAAAGATCTGTCGGTGCAGATAATGACGTGGAGTGCGAGTTTACATCAAAAGAAAAGAGGAGCCTTACATTAAATACAATAGCGAAAACCTACCGGGAACAAACATTACCTAAGTTGATGGAAGGAGAAGAAAAGAAAAGAATGGACTCAGTAGAATTTCTGGTGTATTTTTGTTGAATGACAACATTGTCTAACTGAATTAATGCAACCTAGATTGTATAACTAAAATGGATGAGAGGGGGGGGGGTGGGGGGGTGGCTTGGGAGGAGGGAGGGGGGAGGGGGGAGGGAGAAAAAGTCACTGTAAATGTGTGGAAAAGAAAAAGTGTACATCATGGCTATTGTGATTTATGGTGTGAAAAATAAAAAATTTAAAAAAAAAAAAAAAAAAGAGGAATGTCAGAAGTTTTGTTAAACAAGCTTGTTTACAATACTGTAAACATTTCAGCATTCCAGATTATTTTTAAGAATATGGAAGCACTCTGTGGTTCTATCTACAAGGGAATATTTCACAGATTGTGGTCTTACTTCTGAGAATGGTTGGAATTTGTAACTTGCTACAGCAAAAGTGTTGCAACAACATTGTTGTCATTCATAGGGAAGTTAGATAAACTTGAGAAGTCCAATAAATAAGTTAGTCTGCAAGATTCTATGAGCCAGCACCTTTTTGTTTTGTTAGGAATATATAAATGAGCACCACATCAAGGGCCAAAGGGCCTGTACTGTGCTTTAATATTATGTGTTCTGTGATAGATCAAGCAGTGAGGATGAAGAACATAAACGTTCACAGCTGACTGCTTTATTTCCATGCTGGTACTACTGCAATACACCAAAGTGCTGGAGAAACTCAGTAGGTCACGTAGCATTGTGTTCGGAAACCAACATTTTGGGTATTGCACTCTATCCCAGCATCTGCAGACGTTCTTGTTTAACTCTGACCCTACTACATAAAACTTTCCCGTTTATAAGCAAGATGTACTTGAACTCCTTGATTTCATACAGCTTTAGAATTCCGTCTACCATTACATTATATTTTGTCTTATAACTGGTATATTTGAATATTGACCCACATTTTAAAGCTGTTTTTTTTTAAACTTAGACTCACAACCATTCAGCATGCATCCGGCCTCCACTGCTACCTTTCAAGGTCTTTCAGCAGAATGTGACTTTTCAGTTGCAAGGATCATTTGTAAGTAGCACAACTAATCAGATTTCAGATTCAGATGATCAGATTGCAGATTTATTTTCCGAGTATAAAAATATCATCACCCTGAGATTCTTTTACCTGCAGGCGAGGCACTTCTTGGCAGAGCAAAAAAAAACTGACTCAATGTACACATGGAAACAAATAAAGAAATGTAAACAAACTGTGCAATACAGAAAGATAGGAAAAGATTAATAATAAAATGCACAAGTAAGAGTCCTTAAATAAATCCTTGATTGAGTGTGTTGTTGAGGAGTCTAATGGTGGAGGGGTAGTAGCTGTTCCTGAACCTGGTGGTGTGAGTCTTGTGGCAGCTATACCTCTTTCAGTATCTTTATGGGTTATGTCAATGCATTTGTCACTACCAAACTACTGGTGGTCTTGTAAAAGGTAGGAAACCTTTAACATGCTTATGTCCAAATTCTCATAGAATGTCCTCCTGTTCTTCAGCTAAATCCATGGTAGTTCACATTATTTATTACTAAATATTTATTTTTTTCTGTATTGCAAGTCAGTTTATTTACATTTTTTTTGTTTGCATTTATCTCTTTTGTATGCATATCTTTACTGAGTACAGTTTATATTTGTAAGTAGAAAATCTACCTGGCTTGCAGGAAAAAGTCTCTTGCAATTGCGTGTGATATTATGCATTCTGAAAAGTATGAACTTCAATCTAATAGGCTCCAATCTGGTTCCACCACAATCAGATACTGTTTGACTATGTGCCAGCTTCTCCAAATACAGGGAATGGAAATAAGCCAATCTCAGAGTAATACCTTTAATCAGTTGATAGTGAAAAAGAAGTTTAGTTAGAAAATGTATTTTTTTTCTAAGTTTAATTGATTCAAAATCATTCCTTGCTTCTATTACGTTGAAGTTGGGTGTATGTTTTGAGGTCACTTCTAAGGCATATTTTATGAACTTAATCCCAAGGAACACAGAACTCCCAGGGAGTGACAGTGTGGCTGCTGGGCCAATTTATATTGGGGGAAAGCCAGAAGAATGATTCCAGCAGGATTTGTTTAGTTTTATTTAATGCATTCTTCACCTGTATCCAGAGCTTGGAACTTGGACATGAAAGTATCTTTGTTACTAGAGGAAGACAGCGAGCTATTGCGAGAAGGAGGAAAGGAATAGGATGAGCCAGAAGAAGGGGGATGTCTGGGTGTCGGGGGGAAAAAACAATAGACCAGAAAAAGGATCCAAGGTTTTGTGGCCAGGTACAAGGCTATAGTTGTGATCTGAGAAAATGCCAGAATGGTGGATAGGAGGAGTACAGGAAAGTGATTGTTAATGAGTTAAACAGACAAGTTGGCTCCTTAATTGAGAGAAGATTAATTCTTGTCTTCCTTTCATCTTTAGTTTTCCCAAGAACTCAAGATAAATTTTGGAATATTTGATGAGAACTCTTAATGTATTTTATGCTGCCAACTGACCATCTTGGGCAAGATTACATTATGTAACCAGGACCCACCTCTGTTAAAAATGAAAGGGGTGGAGGAACAGTGCCTTTGGGATTCAAATATGATTATTTTAACATTCCAGTCATAAACCTATTTCTGAGATTTAAAACTCCTCCTCATTTCCCACAAAGATCTCCTTTTCCAGCACAATGGCTTCAATACAAATTTATCCCAGTTTTGTGATAGAATATTAGATGAACAAATTAAGAGACCCTTCCTTAAAAGTGGTGCCTTGGATCTAAAATGCTTTGTAACTTTTAAAATGTCCAGTCTTTTGAAGGTGTGGAAAGGACATTAGAGATGCAGGAAATTTCAGATGCTGGACTTTGGGACAAAAAGTCCAATCTGCTAGAGGAACTCAGTGGGTCAAAGCAGCATCAATGGGAGAAACAGAGTGTTCAACGGTTTTGATCGGAAACTGACGTCAAAACCAATGAAGCCAACACAATAAATTCAATTTAATTTTGCATTCAAAAGAAAGAATGGTTATGTTTTTTAAATACCATCTTGCATAAAACATTGCTGATTGGCTACCACTTCTATTATGTTGGATTGTGTTAGGACATTTATAATGTAGCCTATATTTGCAGGTTTAAGTTGGTGTCCTTGAATTTCTATGCGAAGTTCTTAATCTTGGAATTTTGGATAACATTGATTAAATATTTGCAATTCCCTTCAGAAGCAGATTGAAATTTTAAAAGTATGGCATTCAAAATTTAACTACGACAAGAAGGCCAAGTTTTTTTCTCAGCTTTCTGACATCAAGGTAATTCACATGTTTACTGTTCTTGTCCAATTAAGATTAAACACATAATTTATATTATTGGAATATCATTTTATATTGGGAAGATTGTATAGTATTAATCGACAGCAGAAATTTGATGCAATTTATTCTTTTGATAATGGTGCAATTCTCAATTAGAAATGCCTCTAGCTATTCAATTACTACTCTTGCCATTGCCACTTTTTCTTCTCTAACTTAAAATTTGGATCATTTCCCAAATCTTTGCCATTACTATTTTTGGTGTCTGTGACGTGTGAAGAATGCATTGGCTTCTTGGATTTATTTTAAATGAAAGTCAGATTTGTGTGATACACTTGCAATTATGGAATGTGCCATCTCTTGATGAGTTAAAATTTCTCATGGCAATTACTGACTCTCAATTTCGTAAAATATGATGCTTTATGGGCTTTTTCCAAAATAAAGGCAGTGAAGAGAAAAGGCTGCTTTTCTTCAGTGTGACTCTCAGTCCATGTTCATTGGTCAGATTCTGCTGCTTTCAAGAAAACCAAGAATGTTTAGTCAAAGCTCTGTTAATGTTGCACACTTTTCAAGAACATATATAAAAACATGATTATGTACCC
This sequence comes from Narcine bancroftii, assembly GCF_036971445.1. Taxonomy (NCBI): domain Eukaryota; kingdom Metazoa; phylum Chordata; class Chondrichthyes; order Torpediniformes; family Narcinidae; genus Narcine; species Narcine bancroftii. The sequence continues at coordinate 31,858,164 of NC_091470.1, forward strand.
TTATGGAAAATTGCAGCATATTTTATTTATGTTGGTCCCCATCATGCTCAAGTACGTTTATTATTCTCCTTTTCTAAGCAAAATATCCAAATTGTTGGTGAATCACCACCTAATCAGACAATGCATTCAAGATTATTGTAACTTGCATTGCAAAAAAAAATGTTTTTTTTAAAATATTTTAAATATGTCTTTTGACTCACTCACCAATCAAGGTAGCCTCTTCTTGTTTTTTTTATCAAAGCCCACAGTATGGAAAACCCCTATTGTTCCTGTACTTCACCATCTCAGAAGAACAGCCTTGCCTCTATCCACGGTGCACGAGTATGTGAAGGGAACAGAAAAATTAACATTAAATTCTTACGTTATACGGATTATGGAAATGTCTGATCAATCAGTGTCTCATTTCAGTTCCTTTTTTTTCCCAACTACGGAAGCTTAAAAATTCAGGTAATGGCTTTCCAGTAGATACCTACACATTGCAATTCTATAGTTTCTTCGACATGAATGCAATGGCAGACTGCTGCTCGTACCTGATACTTGACATGTGCAAACAGCATGACCTGCCAGCATGTTGTCCAAAGAATTGCGCTTAAGGTTCGAACAAATGTTTGTTTCATTTCTAGTTGAGGCGCACAAAATGTAAATACAATAATAATGCTGCCCTTGAGATTTAGCACTAAATAAACTCCAGAGATTTTCTTGTCTTTCAAGTGAATTTAGCCCAGCAGCAAAGTAGCATGCTTGTGATTCTGTTGCATTGAACCTGGTGAATTTATGTTTTATTTATGTTATAAAATGTATTATGTTATAAAATTTGTTTATTCATAAATTTTATATAAAGCTCATTGGATTTCATTTTATTCAAATATCAAACAGCAAATTTGTAGTTGGTACAGGAAACGCATGGAAAATTCTCCTGCTTTTTAAGTGAAAGTATTGCAAATTGAAGAATTTTTTTACATTAAATTCTACAGCTCGCCAATGGATCATTTTCAATGCCTTTGGAAGTAGATGAAATATGGACCCTGACCACCATCAGCACAGGGAAACATGGCAATTTTCCAGAGCCACCTTCCTCCAACTCATTTCCTAAAGATTACAGGGATAATTTTAATGTCAGTAAGTGATCTGTTGAAAACATTTTTAGCCACTACATTTTGGTATTCATATCCAAGAAGGAATGCTAAGGTAAGTACAGGTGCCATGATTTTATGGCATTTTATATCCTGGACTCTTTCAGAATAAAAGATAATTTAGTAAATTCTAGGTAAACTTGGAAAATACAGGTGTACATAACTTTTCATACACCACTTGAAGCATTTGAACTTGTATATTTTTTCTCCATAATTTGGGGTATTGGGTTTTGTATTGCTAAATTTTAATTTTAGAACTATTTAGTGATACTTGGAAACTAAATGTACAGCTAGTTTGAATGAATTGTTCAGCACTAAATACCAAATTTGGGGCACCATTTGTTCCAGTGGTCGACTCATATCTTGTTAAAAGGAGTCGATGATAATTGGCATTTGTGTACTTTATTTTCCCAACACCCTGTAGTATTCAACTGTAATTTTTCGCTGAGGATAAAATATTCAGAACTTCTCTATACAACTCAACTTGAATTTTAGATTTTGACATAAGTTCTGAGTGGTTACAATTGATGTAATATTTTGGATAGCATTTAATTGATTACAATTCTGCAGTGTATGTTCTTAAACTTTTTTTTCACATATTTGAGAAAAAAAAATTAGATGGCCGAATACAGTAATACCCCCAGTATCCGGATTGGTAAGTGCCCGATAACCAAATTTTCCCATTACTTGACTCATTCTTACAATGCCTAACTAAAACACCAACATTAAGAATAAACAGTTTAAAAGACCAAAGACAGTGCAAAATGTAATTTAGAAAAAAATCTGTATTATAAGCCTTAATTATATAAAGTTCATTTTATTCAGGTAATTCCAGTAAACTTGCAAAATTTAAATGGTGCTGTAACAATGTTTGTCTAACTGCCATGCTAACTGTGTAGCCATCATAATTAACCGCACCCCCCCCTTCAAGTTTCAGATAAAGCTTTTTCTAATATGCTTAATAATATAATTAATGATGATAAAGACTTGTTAAGCAGGGATAGGGCGACACTTTGAGAGAGTCACCCTAGTGGCGAGCACCATCGGCCTGCTCTTCATCCTAGGCAACACCATTTTATTCAAACACAACTTTATTCAAACAGCTGCTGCGGGAGGGCATGACTCCACGGGCTGAATGTTCAATCCTATCTTAGCCAAGATTTGTGTGTTGCTTCGGAGAACATTTACTATTACAATTTTAAACTTTTATTTAAATTTTTTTTTCTTATTTAAATTTTTTAAATTATTTATTTCAGCTTTTATTTTAAGCCGGAAAATGGGTAGTTTACTGCAACTAGATTAAGAGAGTTTAAATACCTATTGCAAGTATAAATGAATTTTTGAGCAGCTGTAATTGTCCTGAAGCATAATTATTTACAATTGTGTAGAATGGAGACTATCATTAAAATTTTGCATTTGTTTCTCCTCCAAGCCACTCCTGTGATTCTATTAAAAGTGCACACATAGTATTATCAATCAAATTGGAGTTTGAAAGCTGTGCCCCAAAACTTGTTGCAGTGCTGTTTAAAAAAGATCACATTATTTTTATTAAAAAGGAATAATGTTTTGAATTCTGACAATAACTTTTTCAAATCTTAGATACAGATTCTGCTGAGTTTTTAAAGAAGAGAATGGTTGAGCGTGCCATCCAGATGTGTGTTGACGAACTGATAATTGTTTTAAATATAACTAATTATTTTAAGTCAAAATCCTAAGCTTGAAAGTGGGCAAATATCATTTTGTTATTCTCTCATCTTTCAAAAGTGTGTATATCTTTTTATCATCTTTGAGGTACATAAGTAGAATTTTGGAGAGCTAAATACTGTAGTGGATAGAATTTCACAAAATTAACAATCTTTTTCAATTTGCTATGATTCAGAGACTCCACCATTCAGTGAAGCTCCTTATTTTTCTGACCAGACTGGAGTGTTTGAATATTTCATGAACTACAGTGATCCTGGCGACCATGTATTTACTTTGCGACAGGTTGTTACACAGCGACCCATAACTTGGGCAAGTGATGCTGACCAAACAATTAGCGTTATTGGTGATTATGCATGGTGAGGTTTTGGTTTATTTTAATTTATAAGTTTGAAATACAACTTTCACTGGATGCACAATCTTGATTTTTAAACTCTAGTTTCAATTGCCACATAATCTTTTCATTGGTTTTTGATCACTTGACAAAATGTCTCGGGTGACTAATCCTGATGCAGTGAAAAGCTAGGATACTTAATAGCCTTGTGATCACCTGTCATTGTATCAAACCTTTACAGCTTATCAGTTGATTGTGCCACAGAGCCAGATTGGGGTCACAGATTTTGTTTTCAATTGAGCAGAGAAAGTTTTGGAAATTTTTAAGAGAACCCAAATTGAGTTCCCACTGCACCATTGTGGACACTGACAACAAAAGTTCATCAGACCTTGAAAAACAAGGAACTACCTCTCCGAGGAATACATCATGGCCTCATGGCCTTCAATGTATCATCAAAACCATCAGTCACTTTAGAAATGAGTTCAAGACCTCAAACCTGGCTCAAAACTTGTGGTCTATTGCCTGCTTCTGAGATCTGGACTACCACAGAAAGAATCCCAAGGCACTGAAAAATTACCACCATTGTTGTCTCCAAATTCATATGCCATTGCCTGCTCGTAGACCAAAATCCCGATTTTTTTTTTTTTTTTAATTTTTAAAATTTTTTTAATTATTTATTATTATTTTTTTAAAATAAATTAGGAATGCAGAGAACCCCTAAACTAGTCCTGGAAGGAGCACACCAGCTCACGAACTACCCAGCCACCTGCCACACATTCCTGCCCTGACAGTGTAATCATGTGTGGTTCCCACATTGGCCATATTAGTCAATCATAACCCCCAAAAATTTTGTAGAAGCAAGTCACAGAAAATGGTACAGAATTTAAGATTAGTTGTTGATACTGCTCTTTTTTTCATTATGTATCTCATTATATTTGTAATCATAAAGGGTTCATAGTGATTAAATTCTGCTGATGTTTGATTTATCCAATATATTTTTTAGTGAAACTCATTCTTATCATTTAGGTGGTCAGCCCTTTGGCAGATCCAAATTTGCATGGCATGTGCTGCTTTTAAACTGGTCCCATTACCGGTCCCAATGGAATTGTAATTGAATTGACTCATTGATCCCATTCAAAATTCTCATCAATTTCTTTGTAGGAAAGTAACATTTGTCCAGCCGTCCGACAAGACAAAATTGCACTGAATGGATATTCATACATCAAATAATTCTGTTGTCTGCAAGAGTTGTCACATAGATGTGTTCAATCTGCTGAAATAGAGCATACTCGTATTTTAATTTTATTGCAGACATCAGCACAGCATGCAGATCCTTTTGGATGTGATCTCTTTTTAGGCAATCACTCAAGAGTGAGATGGTTATCTTCAACTTGGTTTTGTGGGTCTTTGCCTAATACTTAAAATAAATATTGAAATCTGGTTAGTTACTGTTGAAATGTAATTTGAACTAAATATACTGAGATGTTTGCAGGCAGTTCTAAAAATCTGCATTTGCAAATTGATATTAGTTGCGTCAAAGGTTTAAAAGCTAAATGATATGAATTTAAGAAATAACCTGAACAACCAGGAATATTTTGTGCTGTAATACAAAATATGTCTTTTATATGTCAGTTCATGTCTTTAATGAATGTTAAATTCTGAGGTAATCCTTGTCCTGGTTCATTATAGTGGTCAGTGCTAAATGTGAATCGTGTTTTCCAGGCAAGATGTAAATATTACTTGTGATGTACTCATTGAGACGGCCAATACTGGTGGTGTGTTCATTGCTGGAAGGGTTAATAAAGGAGGAAAATTTATTCGACATGCTGAAGGCTTGTACTACTGGATCTTTGCAGATGGGGAGTACAAAGTAACAAATGATCTGCGTAAGTTTTATTTATTATAACTTCAATCTGCCTTTGTAGTCCAGTTCATTTGTATACCATTACATCATTTTAAGAAAATTATTTTCCTATTAATTAATTTGCAGCCAAAAATGTATTGGCTGCAAGTAAGAACACAGTAATTTGACGTTTGAAGCAACTCTAACAAGGAATTCAAGTAATTCTATCACCTATGGTTCACCATTTCGTACAAAGCTTTCATTACATAATGCAACGTGGCATCTTTATCTTGTATCATCAACACCTTCTACAAATTGTAGAAAATAAAAACCTTCTAAAACCAGGGAACAGTAGGTGCTGAAATCTGAAATAAGGATCGATGGTGATAATCACCAGGTTAGGCAGGCATCTGAAGAGAGAGAAAAACAGTAAATGTTTTGGAGCAGTGATTTTTCAACAGAACTAATTTCAATTTTTTTGGTAGCAAGTTCTGATCTGATAACAGTTCATTCCAGATCTCATTTTGAAATTTGAATTCCTCAAAGTGTCTGTGAAAGGGGGTATACATACCATTGCTATGTCTCAAATATTATGGTGCCTTCAAATGTGGGGACGATGTATTAAAAAAAAAGCTGTAATTACATTGTCATACCAAAATGAACACAAATGCCCTTTAATAATGTGCACTTTAATCACATGTGAATTGTTTGATTACAAATTTAAAACTGTGAAGCACAGGGACAAATAAAGGAAAAAAAATGTCTGTCCCAAATATTATGAAGGCCACTGTAATTATTGTATGGCTCCATTTTCTCTATAAGATGAAGGTATTTGGGATGGTTGAATGTGGAACTTGAATGCAGTTCCATGGGACAATCATACTGAATTATTGCTTGAATTGTGTCGGGCTCCTGAATTGAGTCCAAGCTCTTTCATGGGGGAGTTTGACAGTCGGACAGAGAAATAGAGTCAAGGATGTATTCAAAGCTTCCTTGCACAAGTGCAAAGTCTCCATCATTTCCAGGCAATCTCTGGGGGCCCTTACCATTCAAAGTGAAGATGGAGGTTTTTTTTTGTCTACAGTTCCCATTATTGGCATCATTAGACACTTCAATCCACAGAAGTCAAATGGAAGCAAGTCATTCTCAAACCCAAGAGGACCACAAAAAATGCAGAGGATCAGCCATTTGCTGCAAACTTCAGTCATATGAATCCTACACCTTCAGCATTAAAATTATGGAAGATATTGGCACAGATCTCCCGATAATAGCCACTGATGCATACCATGAACTACTGTCTTCAAGCTTTCAACTTTCTTGTTCCGTGGCTGCATGAACAGAAGCCCAAAACACATTGGGATGGTCTCAATAATGGGAGTGCACTCTAAAATCGTAAACCATGTGCATTTGTGAGACCATGTAAAATATTTAGATTACCTGCAGAGTCTGTTTGCCACATGGCCCATCAGTGGAATGTAGCATGTAATTTGGCAATTTATTTCTAACCTGAACACTTTAGGGACCTTTAGTTATCAATAAAGCAACGGCTGAGACATAGAAAGTCATTTCAATGGCAAATGTGGCTTTGATTCTGTTAATACTTCTACAACCTAGACCCCATGTCGTCAATAAGTTTTTCCCCAGTGCTTGTTTTGCCAACCTTGGTAATTTGCTGAAGGGAGCTTTACAACAACCACCTGTAAAATTCACTCAGGTTGAAATGGACATGCTTCCTTCATCTATACGACTTGTCATCCAGATTTATTATTTAAATTAAATCAAGGTTTTAAAAGTAATACAAGAGAAATGTCGAGGTTTTAAATTCTGAAATGGAAACTTTCCTGTGATAAGGTAGAGGATGTATTGTTGCAGAAGTCAGACTATGTTTAAAAACCCTGAAACTACCAAAGATAAATGTATCAAACACTACTTTCCCCCCCTCCCCACCAATTCTCTACATCGGAGAAATTTGAAGTCGGTCACTAGCTTTAAATGTAAGATGACTCTGTGCCTGCCTCCAAATGAGCACTGATGGTTCTAAGTACAGATTAATTTCTGCTCTACCAAACAAGCAATCTTAAATCAACTATAGAATGATCTTCAATCCGAATAATAGCTTGGGTACAAATCATTGGTAATGTGTTTCACACAATTTTAGAGGGACACATAGCATGTTTTATTCACTGACCTATCATTTCAGGGATTCCAGGTCAACCAGCTGACCTGCACAATTTACATTAAAGTACTCAAATTAATCCTGTTAATGCCACTTGCATTAGACCTTGATCCCAGACAAGTTAGCATATTTCTGATCTAAATAACCTCTTCCCACTGGTACATTTTAACTACAATAACAAGGCAGTCCTCATTTGTAGGAAAACAAACGAGAGTTAGCATTTTAGTTTAAAGACCTTTCATTAAATTTATATTTTCCCTGACTGGTATTGGCAATTAAACATTGTGACATTTTGTTAAAAAACTTTTGCACCCCCCCCCCCCCCTTTATCATTATTGTAAAATTACTTTAAAACCTGCTGTAATTACAAATTTTAATGAGCAAAGAAAAATACTACTTTATTTTGAATTGCTAAAGATATTTTGTGAGAGCTGTTTATTTTGTGATATAAACTGGAAGCTTGTTGCCTCAAAGCACTGAAATGTAGTATTTGAAATTTGCTGAAGTGTTTAATAAACAATTTTTCTCTTGCAGCTGGAAATACTGTGTTGGCTTCAGGAAAATCGGGTACACGTGCAGGAAAGTGGCACACTCTCACCCTTGGAATTCAGGTAAGCACTGTATCATTTAATTTAAGTACCATGTATGCTACAGACTCTCTCCTAGGCCCCAGCTGCCCGCCCATCTGAGCTCCTGATACCCCAACTACAGACCCAGTCGCCCATCAACCAGAGGTCCCAACAACTGACCCTTGCCCTGGCGGCCTGAACACCAGAGCTCCCAACTCCCTGGCCACAGACTCTCCACCTAGGCCCCAGCTGCCTGCCTATCTGAGCTCCCAACACCCCGACAGCAGACCCTCTCCAAGGCCACGCCTCCCCAAACAACAGAGTTCCCAACACCCTGACCACAAACTCTCCACCAAGGCACTGGCTGCCTGCCTATCCGAGCTCCCAATACCCCAACAGCAGACCCTCTCCTAGGTCCTGGCCGTCTGAACATCAGAGCTCCCAACATCCCAAACGCGAACTTACCACCCAGTCCCAGCCATTCGAGTTCTCGGCACCTTGAATGACACAAGTACTTACCATGGTCAAAAGTAGTTACCCCACCACCCCCCAACCCCCCCCCCCCAAACCCCCAAAACTGGTACCCAAAACTTTTCTATGACATGAGAACATACAGTACTTTTGGATTCTTGTGTGAATTTTAACCCTTCAAAAGTATAGGAACATAGGGAGTAGGAACAGGAGTAGGCCAAAAATGGCCCATCGAGCCTGCTCCACCATTCAATACGATCATGGCTGATGTAATTTATGACCTAACTCCACCTACCTGCCTTCTCTCCATATCCCCTAATTCCTCTATCATGTAAAAATTTATCTAACCGAATTTTAAATATGTTTAATGAGGCAGCCTCAACCACTTCTCTGGTTAGAGAATTCCAAACATTCACTACTCTCTGGGAAAAACTATTTTTCCTCATCTCTGTCCTAAATCTACTCCCCCGAATCTTGAGACTATGTCCTCTCATTTTAGTTTCCCCGGCCAGCTCAAAAAACCTTCCTACATCTATCCTATCCATACCCTTCATAATCCTATATGTTTCTATAAGATCTCTCATTCTTCTGAACTCGAGCGAATACAATCCTAGACGATTTAATCTTTCATCATAAGTCAACCCCTTCATCCCAGGGATCAACCTAGTAAACCTCCTCTGGACCGTTTCCAAAGACAGTATATCCTTCCTCAAATATGGAGACCAGAACTCCAGGTGCGGTCTCACCAGTACCTTATACAGTTGCAACATTACCTCCCTACTCCTGAATTCAAATCCTCTAGCGATGAAGGCCAACATTCCATTTGCCTTCTTAATAACCTGCTGCACCTGCAACCTGACTGTTTGCGATTCATGCACAAGCCCTCCCAAGTCCCTCTGCACAACAGCATGCTATAGTTTTTCACCCTTTAAATAATATCCATGTAAAAGTTGAACTCCCAAATTTGACCCAAAAATTTGACTATTACACAAGTGTATATGGTAGGTTTCATCTTTCTTGGCTTTGTGTCACGTGCACAATTCCAAACCTCGACTCTTCAAACTAAAAGGCAACAAAGGGGAATATTTGTAGGAATTGTCCATTTTCAACGGTGGCCATACAGTGCTCCCACCCCCCCACCCCTACCCCCATCCTTGGGGGCCACAGACTGGAATTGTTAAAAAAAAAATTTGTTTTAATGTAGTCAGTAGGAGAGATGCACAGAAGAAACAGGGAAGGGGGCCCACAAATGTTGAGCAGAGTCCTCGGAGGCCAGAGCCCATAAAAAGGGTTGAGAACAGGTGGACTAGATTATTGATCATAGTCTTTCAAATTCAATTTTATTATGATAGTATAACTCCGATGATCCAAAATGGTCGGGACCGGGCCCATTTCGGATAAATGATCTTTTCGTAGAACCTATCATTTTTTTTAAAAGAAAACAACTCAGTAGCAGCCCCAGATCATTTGCAACAGAGTTTAAATAACAACAAACAACAAGAGAAGGCTTTTTAAGCATTTAAAAAATGATTAATTCTTACCAAAAAAATTCCGGCCACCGCCGATCACCAACATCTCCCCACTGAGGCCCCGCTCCTGCCCAGGAGCTCAAGGTCCACTCCCTCTGGTGCCGGGAGCCCGAGGTCCATTGCTGGCGGTGCTGGGAGCCTGAAGTTTCTGGTCAGTTCGGCTCTGAAAAAAATTTTGGATAAATGAGGATTTCGGACGATCCGATTTCGGATAATCGGAGTTGTTCTGTACATTATATCTGGTACAGTGAAAAGAGTTCTTCCATGAGCAGTCCAGCAAGTCAACTTGATCATGCGGACTGCCATACAAAGTAGAAGGACAAGAACACAATTAAAAACTAAAGAGTGAAAATGAAGAGATCATTTAGCACACAGCTAAGGCAGCCTGAGTACAAAGTGGAGGGTTCTTTCAGGAGCCTGATGGCTGCAGCCCAGAATCTGTCTTTAAGCCTGTTGCTGTGTGATTTCTCACTCCTGAACCATCTTCTCAGTGGAAGGAGGAAGAAGAGGGTGTATCCAGGGTGGGATGGCCCATTCCAAGGCAGCAGGAGATGCAGATGGAGTTGATAGAAGAGAGATGTTTTGAGTTGCAGTCACCACTCTCTTAAGCTTTTCCTGATTTTTTTTTTCTTTCTTTCTCTTTTGGCTTGAGCAGTTCCTGCAACACAGCAAGCATACTTTTGGTGGCGCTCCTGTAATTGTTGTTAAGGGACATGGGAGACAGGCCAGACTTCCCCAGCCTTCCAAGGAAGTAGAGGCGCTCCTGTATTTTCATGACCATCAGGTCAACATGATCAGTCCCGAAAGATCAGTGTTTACGCCCAAGAACTTGAAGCTAATTACCGTCTCCACTTTAACACCATGGTTCAGACAGGATTGTGGGCTCTTTCTCACCTTGCAACCCCCGCCCCCCCCCCCAAATCCCTTGAAGTCCATGGTCAGCTTCTTTGTCCTGCAAAAAAAAAAGGGGGGGAACTTGCAAACTTTGCAGAACCTTAGTAACCTGAACTGTAGAGCTCTTCAGAAACCGATCCCAATTAGAAACCTGGTGGTGCCTTCAGCTGAGTTCTCTTTTCAGAGAACATGTAATAATCAATAGCGGAGGGTGGGTGCAGATGGCAAAAGGATGTTGGAACATTCCTAATCAGCCCAAATCAACAGACAATTGCTTGGCCAAAGCAGCAGCCAAATGATTTTGCTTGATTTCCATGATTGGAGTCACAGCAAAGCTCTTTCTGGCTTGTTGAACCTTTGCAACATTTTCATGTGTATAGTTTATAATTTGGATAGGAGGAAAGAAGTATGGAAAAGAAAGTAGTTTTATTATGAATTAATTTCCATTAGTATCATAACTCCTGAAACCTTGGGGGTTATTGTCAGAAACTTTACACTCAACTAGCTTTTGCTACTGCCTTCCCCTTCAGATCATTTCTCTGCTTTTACTCTGGCCTGACTTGTTCTTGCTGAACCATCTTGCTGATATTGGTGCAGTACTCGGTCGAGACATCTGAAGCCTTTCTGCCAGGAAATCGCACTTTTCTAGATTAAATAAAATATTTGAGGGATTTTGTTCTGTTAATAATTTGTAACAAATGTTGGTTTTATTAGCCTTCATAAAGAGTCAGAAATGGCATTGACTATAAATTACACCTGCTGTGAACTAAGTCGCTTTAAAGAAGTGTTTACATTTTAATTTCATTCCCACAGGGTGATGTAGCATATGGATTATTGAATGGCTACCCACTGTGGAAAGATGTTCGGGTGGTTCAGCCTTGCCGTGGTTGGGCTGCTATTGGAACACATGGCTTTGAACTGGCTCAGTTTGACAATTTTCACATCCAGGCTGGTTAAAGTCAAGGAAATCCATTCCTGCAAATCTTGAGCACAACAGCTTATGAATGTTTGTTGCATCTGCAGTCTTGAAATAACTTAAAATGAACATGAGTAGGTTTCCCCCATCTTAGTACATGGCAGATGCTCCTCTATTTACGATGGTTCGACACGATTTTTCGAAGTTACGATCAGTAGAATCCTTACTTTGAATTTCGATCTGTTCCCGTGCTTGCAATATACGGTGCGCTTCTCTCTTTCTCTCTCTCTCTCTTTCTCTCCTTCAGGCCCACTGCTTTCAGCTGTGTACATTAATGGTAGGCTAGACTATAATCAGTATTCTTTCTCGACAGGATTTTACTACTTACTAGGGCTTTTCGGAACATACACCATTGTAAGTAGAAGGACACCTTTACTTATCTAAATCTTAACAGGGTACTTAAATATTGCACTATTTTAAAATTATGTCTAATGGTAATTGTTGCAAGACATGCCACTTCAGCCTAATGGAATATAATTTGTATCTTACATTTCAAGTAATTGTTTGTCTTGCATAAGGCACCAATTTACTTACTAGTATACTTGGAATGAATTGCAATAGAATGAGGCAGGTGACTTTAAAAAATATAAACCATCCTCTTAACTTGTAATGGTCAGGCTTTTGGCTAAGATCCCTACTGGATATCAGGAAATTTTCTTCAGCTAAATATACAGTTACATTGGAAGTACCAAAGCTCTTGTCTTCAGTTTTGATCACTAACCTGATCTTGAGATACCAAACTAATTCATCTCCATGGCAACTGACTAAGATTGGTCCTGACTGGCAACTTTACGATCAAATTTAAACGCTTGAAGAGCTTCAGATTAGACGTTCATGCCATGACCAAAGACCTATTTCTAGCTCTTGTAATGTCAACCCTCCCCCTACCGTTCCACTCCTGCTTTAGCGAATGCATATTTAACCATCCTTGGTCATGAGCACTCCAAGCTTCATCTGACTGGCTTGTAACTTCCATATCCAGCTAGCAGCATCTTGGATTGTGTCAAGTTTAGCTATCCACTCCACACTGAAGTAATTTGAACCTCAATTCTCTCCTCTTGTTTACATGTGCTTATAATTACAATATTGACAGATGTTGCCTTCTAGCCACAATCCAGAACTCTGGAATTCCCTTCCAAATGTCCCTAACTTTATTCCTTTAAGGTACTCCTTGAAACTACTTCTAATGAAGCTCTAATTTACTTGTGTCTTTCCATGTCAAATTCATTTAATGATACACTTGGGAAATGTTCTTGTATGTACCAGACTATTTAAATTATTGTTGGCGATGCTGTAACAGCATACTGAGTTTTAGGAATCCAGTCTATAATATTTGGTTAATTTGTTTACTTATATAATCTTTTTAATATATTATTAATCCTATGCTTTACATCAAAGCTTTCTCTAAATCTCCAACATTGTTTTTCTAATGTAAACTTGACTTACCATTCACCAAATAAATAACTGAAACATTAAAAAAATTTGTTGAGTCAATAAAAACAATTTCTTCCAACTTGTTGAGTGTCTCTTTTGGATTTTATTGTTATGATTGTAAATCTAGAAAATATTTATATACTTTGGTTGTGAAATTAAGATTTTATTTTGTATTGGGAGGAAGTATTGAATGGGGTATTTTGTCAATAGGACCATGGAGTCTGGAGCAAAACAATCTGCTGGAGTGCGTAGAGCAGAATCAGGGAGAGTCAACGTGTCGTGTGGAGAGTATGGCAATTCTGAGGACCTGGTGGGTGGGATTGAATAATGGCCAGTAGGGGATCAGTGAACTGGGGTGGACTGAAGAGTGACTGACAGAGGTAGGTTCCAAAGGGGGAAGAGAGGCAAGAACTAAAGGGGTTGGCTGGAGGAATATTAGTTATCTAGGACGGACTGGATGAAAAATTGAGACAAAGATTGCCAGTGCTGGAATCTGCACACTAAAAGGTGTCAGAAGTGGTATAATGAGAAGCCAAATGGAACTGGGGGGTTTGGGAAGAAACAAAGTTGGGGAAATGTGAGTGAAAGACGTTGAAACCCAAGAAGGGAGTGGGATGGGTGTAGGTGAGTGGAAAAGGAAGAAGTTCAAAAGAGAGGGGGGGGTTATCAGAAGGCCTGCTCGCTGTGTGCAATAAAGATCTTTTGTATCTTTACCAGCTTCGGGCTCCACATTATCACAAATAAAATAAAATCTTGCTCTGTTTATCATTCCCTGCACTATAATTTTGACTTGATTTTAAGCTGTGTTTAATACTGCTGAACAGTCTTGATTATGTTTCCTTCTGTATTGTAACTATGTATTCTTGCCACAAGGTGGCAATGTGTTCCAACCAATAAAATACTAGCTAGCTAGTTCCTTGCTTTTCCTCCAGTTGCATTCGCCAGCTACGTTGTTATAGAGTCATACAGTATGGAGCAGGCCTTTCGGCCCACCTTGTCCACGTTGACCAGGTTGGTATTTTGGGTCAAGTCCAATTTACCTGCATTTGGTCTATATCCTGTAAGCTCTATCTATAAATCTGTCCAAATCTGTACCAGTTTCTTCTGGTAGCTCTTTCCTGATCTGAAACTCCCTCTGAGTGGAAAAAAAATTACCTCTTTCACTTTGGGCCCATGTCATCAGTTCTACAATCAACTACTCTAAGAAAAAGAATGTGAACATTCACTTTATCAATACTACTCATGATTTTATAAACCTCGAAGTTCACCCCCAAGTTAGCATCTCTCTGGGAATAAAGACAGTCTAAGCAATCACCCCCTATAACTTGATCCTCACCATCCCAGGAGCATCCTGTTGAATCTCCTTTGTGCCCCTTCTAACTTACAGATCCTTGAAATGAGTGTCAGAAATGAAGAGAACGCCCCCTGTTGAGAAGGAGCAGCAGAGGAGACAACCTTACAAGATAATGACCCATGTTGGCAGACCAGTGAGGAGCTCAGTGACTAAGGGATCCACACAGGCTCTGGGCTGCTGGAGACTGGCTGATGGGAACCAGGTACTGGAGCCAGGATTCGAACGTGTGCTGAGGGCAAGAAAGGCTCCCAAAGGACCTTGGGCACTGAAGGCTTCCTTATTGTGTTGGAGGTTTGGATCTGGAGCTCGTGCTGCCAATGGATCGGACAGGAGTCCATAAGGCTGCAAGAATGGTGGGGGTGAATCCACGGGCACTCAGTGACTGAAGGGACTCTCTCTTGCCTTTCACTTATTGCAACACTAATCGTGACCTTTTGTCTGATTTGCAGAAGGCAGTTTTGTGCAATATTATGTATTCTGCACTCTTACGTGATAAAGGAATCTTCTTGTCCTTCCTTTAGTGAGTTGACCAGACACACAGCACTTTAGGTGTGGTCTCAACTGGATCCTGAGGATCCAAAATGTTCTCTCTCTCACACACTCTCTCTCTCTCTCTCTCTCTCTCTCTCTCTCTCACACACACTCACTCACACATCATTCCTCTTTGACACACCTCTTCAAAAAAAAAAATGCTATCAGCTTTATGGGATGCAATCTGCCATGTTCAAATCCACCCAAATAAAAGCTGCCTATCCAAATGCTGGTGAATCCTCTCCAGCAATTTCCCAACCATTTGTGTCAACTCTAGTTGCCTGGCTTATCCTGCTGTCCTTTGGACGATGGCTAATGTGCCATTGTTTAAAATCTTGGACTTGACAGGTTTTTGTACCTTGTTCTCAAGGGTAACAGTGAGAAGAGATTGTGGGCCCCTTGTGATGTTGGCCGCCACCTTGAGGCAGTGCCTCACATTGACGTCTGCAATGGGTGGTGGATGTGGGAGAAGTTACGATGGCTGTTGTAATTGTGCCTGCCACCACCAGCTTATTCCATTGCACTATATACCCAGCACTTTCCATGTGGAAAAACTTGCCCTCAAATCAGTTTTAAAACTTTCCCTTTCGCTTTAAAACTCTTTGGCCTCTACTACCATGGGGAAAAGACTATCCACCCTGAAAACTGCAGGAGGAACTCAGTGGGTCACGCAGCATAATTGGGATCAATGGGCGATGTTTCAAGAGGGTTTCAGCTCAAAACATTGATCATTATTTTTTCCCCGCTAAGTTCCTTCAACAAACTGTGTATGACCATCTACACTATGCGTCTCATGGTTTTATGAGATGTCACCCTCTCAGCTGCCTTCTCTCCAGGGCTGGGGCAGCCTCTTTCCAAAGGATTTCATAGGAAGACAAAGCAAAGTGTTTCCACAAACACTGAAGCTGATAATTCCCATTAAAACAGCTGGTACATTCTTGAAAGAGACACCACATCTGAGCTTATGATAAGTTAACATGGTAAATAAAGACCTTTAACCCTGTTCCTTACATTATCATGACCATTTGGGCGAAATGGTTAGCATGGTGGTTAGTGCAACATCTTGACAGCGCCAGCGATCGGGATCAGGGTTCGAATCCCGCGCTGTCTCTAAGGAGTTTGTATGTTCTCCTCGTGGTCTGAGGGCTCCGGTTTCCGCTCACCATTCAAAAACAAACCAGGGGTGTAGGTTAATTAGGTGTAAATTGGGCAGCACAGACTCATGGGCCGAAATGGCCTGTTATTGTGCTGTATGTCTCAATTTAAATTTATGTCCCCACCTTCCTCTGATATTTTGTGCTAAGAAATAAATCTTCCCCCTCACTGAACAAATTTAATGACTTAGTCTCCACTGCCCTCTGGTCTAAAGAGTTCTCTAGGTACACCATCCTTTCGGCAATGAAATTTCTCCTGATCTCATTTCCATGCAGGTATATTATCACCATGTATTTTAATTTTTCACACCACCTTGAAAGCCTTTTGAAAGTCCAAATAAATCATATCCATGCTTTCTTCCTTATTTAATCTAAAATTTATGCGAAAGGTTTCCCTGTAGATAGTCCTTTGTAATTGCAATGACAGTAGCAATACCGGTTGTTACATATATAACTTCTGAAGTCTATGCAGTGCTGTTTTGGGGAAAGGAAGAGCTGACATTGGTGGTTACCTATGCAGGGATGCGAGATGTTACCCCCATCTAACACAGCAATAAATAGACAAGTTAATTGAAAGAGTAAATACTTTGGAGGTGCAATATCCACTTAAGTAGGGAAAAGAGAAGAGCAGATCACCATTGAAATGCTGAGAACTTGGATAGTGATGTTGTAAAAAGAGATTTGGGTCTCCTTATGTACCAACTGCTAAAAGCAAATCTGTCAGGGAAGTGAATGGTGAAGTGAATTTCACTGGAAAGAGATTGTCACCGTTTCGGGTCGAAACCCTTCAAGAATTCCTCCAGCCAATTGTGAGGCAAAAAAAAACATCCCAACATCCGCAGCTGCTTATCCCTTCATTTTGCAAGAGATTTTAAGTAAAGGATCAGGATTGTCTTGTTACAATTATACAAGCCCAAGTGAGATCACACCAGGAGCGTTGAGTGTAGTTCTAGCCTCCTTGCCTTTGGGAAAGAGCGACAAAATGGAATGCGTGAGATTGTTGTATGAGGAGAGATTGGGGATCTAGAGTCTGAAAGAATGAGAGGGGGTCTCATGGAAACATTCTGACTCCGACAGCCTGGATGAATTAAAATATTTCCCCAGAATGAGGTGGCGAGAACTAGGCCTCACATTCTGTGGATTTTGGACCAAGACAAAGTTAGATGAGGGTGATGAATCAGTGGAATTTTCAACTGCAAATGGTTTTGGAAGCAAATAACTGAATGTATTTAAGAAAGAAGTGATGTTCAGATATACAAAGTATCAAGGGGTGCAAGGAGACAGCAAGCTAGAGAATGACCCGTGATAGTATTGAATGTAGGAGGAGCCTTAAAGGGCTGAATAATCTACTCCTGTTGTATTTCTATTGTTCTTAGTTCCAGTACAACAATATATAAAAAAATACAATTTCCTTAAGTTTAAATTTTACTTTTTGTCACTATTTTTTTTTTGTTGCATTTCAATAGACTAATTTCCCAAGTCCAGCTGTTTTATTTGAGAAAAAAAAACATTCATATTTAGAGAGCTCCCTTTTCAGTCTTTTCAAGACATCTGAATTCATTTTTCTATCCCTGAAGTACTTTGTTAATATAACGGTTAGCCTGATTCACACCAGCAACCAGGTTTGAATCTGGCACCGTTAGTAAGGAATTTGTACTTTCCTCATGTCTGTGTTGGTTTCTTCCCACCCTTCAAAATGTACAGGAGGTTTTGGTTAATTGGGGTGTTTGGACAGCACAGGCTCATGGCTTGGAAGGGCCTGTTACTGTGCTTTATGTCTAAATTTAAAATACTGTATTTTTGAAATGTAGTTGATAACTGCAGCAATTTCTATATTGCAGCAGCGACTACATTTCAAAAGTACCTGTATTTTAAATTTAGACATAAAGCACAGTAACAGGCCTTTCCAACCCATGATCCTGTGCTGTCCAAATACCCCTTCAGCTTGGAGGCTATGAGCTCTGCACAGTGATGTGTTAGAATAAATTCAATACGAAGTCCAGAAGCATTTTAATCTGTTCATTGGTAACACAAAAGGACTCATATCATGGTAGATAATTATAATGTGGTAATGTCCATGAACTTGATAACAGTAGCATCCTTGCTTTAAAGTTTGAGAATGACATCACTCAATTCTGGAATAATTAAACCTCATCCTTGTAGCATAGATAAAAGCTCACACTCAAGGGAGAACTAACGCTTTTATTAGCTTACAACACAGGTAGGCTTCAGAGGGGTTCAGATTTTAGGCAGGAAACCAGGGTTATAAATGGGCCCCTGGGGGAGGGGCCAGGAGGCGGGACCAGTCATCAGTACAGGACACCTCTAGTGAATCCCAGTTCCCTACAATCCTCCATCTGTCTCTGTATGTTTTAATCTGCTTTGCATTGAATAAATATTTTAAGAAGCTGTGCCATCTCTCAATGTCCACTCCATCCACAGCCATGCTGACAACATTTGAAGATCACCCTTCAAATCGCTGAGGTCGGCTAAATTGGCTCTTGGTAATTCTTCATTCACGGTTGATGAAGTTAAGTATAAGCAGAATATCATGGAGTCTAAGAACTTCTCTCTGAATGATAAATGGACAACGACGATTTTGATTCCTGTATTTTATGGATTTTTGGCTGCTAATTCTCTAAAATCACCGTACAATTTTCCTATCACATACTTTTTTTAGATATAACCTATTATTATGACTTCCTGTCATATTTTAAATCTAAGCATTCAAAACCATAAAGTGCCACATGTCATTGAAAATTCATTTTCTGATTTTGCACTTGGGCTTCTCTGCTGATCTTGATGTAGGCAGTGACAAACATGGTGAAAGGTTTCACCAGAGGACATTGCAACCGTGGAAAAGCGCTATCAGGGCAACTGGAATCCATCAATGGTGGCCAACTATATATAAGAGAGGCATCAGATGCTGAGTACAAACAAAAATCAGAGACAAAACATTTAGGTCATGTGGTGGTATGAGGTATTACACCACTGTAATAACTATGTATTGGCCTGGACCACCCCTTCCTTCCCTCTGACCCCTCCCAAGAGATTCATTAATAAAGATCCCAACTCAAAACCTTGACCCCAGATCACTTCCTGCTCGGATCCACGTCAGATGCTGTCTGAGCCCCAGCTAATAAAAGTCTTTTGACTCCAATCTACTGCCTCGTAGAGTCGCTTGATTGCCCATCAAGTCAGTTGATACAATGTGATTAAACATGCAAAATTCAGTAAAAGATAATTTAATGTTTTACCAATTTCCTGCATGATGCAGCCAATCTAAAATTATCTTTGTATTCACCTTGAAATTGTCTGTCATAATCCCCAAATTTTTTTTTCAGGAAGGAAACCTTTTGAAAAAAATTGTTTTCCATTGTCATCTCCTTCATGAATTATATTTAAAAGTTCACTTTCATCATATGAATGCAGGTTAGATCAAGAGTTCACTGTTCACTCTACTGTGGACATCCACAAGAGGCGATGTCTTTAGAAAACAGCCTCGATCCTTGCAGTGAACTGGAATTCACTATCTATGTATTGTTCAAATGGCTGGCTCCTCCCTTGGCTCCACCCTCACCTACCCCAATATAAACCCTGGTTTTCCCACCTTACCTCAGATTTACCTGAGGACTATTGTGTCTTCCAACCTTGATTATAAGCCATTAAAAGCGTGTTTCTACTCCTCACTTGTCGCGTTACAAACCTCAAGGACCCCCACCATGCAGGCCATGCTCTCTTCACCCTGCTAGCATCAGGAAGGAGGTATAGGAGCTTGAAGACGAGCACCCAGCGGCACAAATGACAGCTCCCTCCCCTCTGCTATCAAATTTCTGAATGGATAATGAACCACAAGGCGCGACTCACTTTTTCCTATTCTCTCTCTCTCTATTTATTTTTGAAATGTGATTTAGAGCAACATTTGCATTGTAACGCTGCCACAAAATAACAAATTCCGTGTAATTTATGACAAGGGCGGCAGGGTTAGCTTAACGGTTAGCATCATGCTGTTACAGAGCCAGCAATCCAGGTTCGAATCCAGCGCCGTCTGTAAAGGGTTTGTACATTCTCCCCATGTCTGTGGGGATTTCCTCCAGGTGCTCAGGTTTCCTGCCACCATTCAAAGTGTTCCGAGGGTTGTAGGTTAATTGGGTGGCACGGGCTTGTGGAACGAAATGGTCTGCTACCATGCTGTATGTCTGTCTAAATTTTTTAAAAATTAAAAATGAATTCTGATTCTGATTCGCAGTTGGAGGTCAGCCTTGCTAAGATTTGCAGCATTCTGTGTTCCAAATCTGTGTTCCAAATCCTGGCCTTGCAAATTTACTGAGAATTGCTGGATGATTTAATTATCAAAATCCTTTGTTTTACAATGAATGTCAAAGTCCCCAGGGGTAGACTCTCCAAGTGCCTTGTGTATTGTATGAAAAAGCAAGTGGGAGAAAGGGAAAGAAATTCAGACATATCTTGCCCCTTTTTGATCATTGCCACACATTTTTTTTTCCGATTTTAGGAGATATTTCCTTCATTATCTATGATGTTATTTACACAAGCTAATCGGGTTGCAAAAAAGGCAGAGGTACAGACATCATCAATCTTTAACTAAAAGACCAAGGTTATTGGTCGTAAATCAGTATGTTTCAGAATGTTCTGTCGTCTCTATTTAAGGTTGCAACCAGAAAGAAGAAAAATCAAAAAGCTTTAGTTTAATTAAATGTTAAATGTTACAACATGATAACGGGCCCTTCCAGCCTATAAGCCCATACCTCCCAATTACATCCAATTGACCTATGTTTTTGAAGGGTGGGTGGAAACCGGAGCACCCGGAGGCAGTTCATTCAGATACAAAGAGAACATATAGACTCCTTATAGGCAGTGCCAGATTTGAACCTAATTGGATTAGATTTAGATTTGGTTAGTGTCACGATAATGTAACATGATTTGCCTGCATAAGATGTCATTTATTACTCTCTATTTTTCTTGCTGTAATGGTTCTGGAAACTCACATGCATTAGCTGTCACAAGTATTGGCAGTACCTATGTCAGAAGATCTCCATTGGAGGGATCATGCCATAGGTATGGGATGGAGGGGGGGGGGGTGGTTATAAGGTTAGATGGTGTAGAGGGGTTGTCACAAGACAATAACACCATATCACAGAGGGATGGGGAAGTTGATACTCTGGGACTGAGTGGCAGGACAATCAAATGTGACTTACCAGGCAAAAAATTCAACATATCACACTTGGAACGACCACTTATTCTGGCAATAAGGATAACTGAACAACTTAGTCCAAGTTCTAGCTCAAATGTGGTTCCACACCTGTCACGTCATCCCCTCTCCTTTCTGCATTTCACGGGGGCCACTCACCTCCTCTAGCTCTTTTGTCCTCATCCGCCATTTCCTGTCCTAAGGCACCTTTCCATGCATCTGAAGAAGACGCGTCTCCTGTCCATTCACCTCTCCCTTTCCTATCACCCAGAAGCATAAAACATTACAGCACAGTACCCCCCCTTTGGGCCTCGATGTTGAGCCGACCTATATATTCCTACTAAAATTTTTTAAAACTAAACCCTCCCTAACTCCTACCCCTCTTCTTTTATCCATGTGCTTGTTGAAGTGTCTTAAACACCTCCAATGTTTCAGCCTCCACCATCACCCCTGCCAAAGTATTCCAAGCACCCACAACTCTGTAAAAAAACTTACCTCAGAAGCCTCGCCTAAACTTTACTCCCTTCACTTTGTGCAGATGTCCTCTAGTGTTCAATACTCCTGCCCTGGGAATGTGGACAATCATTCTATGTCATGATTCACTTGTACTCCTTCCAATCTAATAAACTGCAATTTGGGTTCATAATGTGCCCCCCCACTGTACATTAAAGAGACCAAATTCAGATAGGGTGATCAGTTTGGAGAGCATGGGCACTCTGTTCGCAAGGGTGATCATGACCTTCCTGAGACATGCCATTCCCTGGAACATCGGAAAATGAAAGGAGATTTGATAGAGGTATGCAAAATTATGAGGGGTATGGATAGGGTAAGTGCAAGCAGGCTTTCTCTATTGAGCTTAGAACGGGTCAATATAGGTCGGGGTGAAAGGTGAAATTGTAAGGAGAACATTAAGGGGAACTTCTTCACTCAGAAGGCCATGAGAGTGTAGGACAAGCTCCCAGCAGAAATGATAGATGGGGGCTCAATTTCAACACGCAAGCAAAATTTAGATTGGTACATGGAATGGAGGGGTTTGAAGGGCAATGGTCCAGCTGCTGGTCGATGGGACTAGTTTGGAACAAATAGTTGGCAAAGACTAGATGGGCTGAGGGGTCTGTTTCTGTGTGTAGTGTTCTATGATTCTATTGTTCTAATGCTCAATCCCAATCCTATCCATCATCTCTGTCTGAAGCCTCCTCTACTGCCACTCTGAGAGTACAATGTTTACTAAAACCATAGAACACGACAGCACAGAAACAGGCCAATGTGGCTCTTCTACTCATTTTTTTGCCTCATCCCAGTGACCTGCACCCAGTCCATATGCCTCCATACCTCTCCCATCCACGTACCTGTCCAAATTTTTCTTAAATGTTAAAATTGAGCCAGCATTCACTACCTCACCACCACTCGCTAATGGACTGGACCAGAATGTTAATAAAACAAAAGAGATGGTTGTCAACTTCAGGAGTGCCCAGGGGATCACTCTCCGCTAACCATTGACAGCTCTCTCGTTGAGGTCATCAAAAGTACCAAGTTTCTTGGAGTGCACTTGACAGAGAAACTCACCTGGTCCTTGAACACCAGGTCCAGAGCCAAGAAAGCCCAGCAGCGCCTCTAATTCCTGCAAAGTCTGAGGAAAGTTCATCTCCCACACTCCATCACCACCTAATTTGGAAGCTGTACCGTAAGACCCTGCAGTGGATAGTGGAGTCAGCAGAGAAGATCATTGGGGTCTCTCTTCCTATCATTTTGGACATCTACTATACACGATGCATGCAGGAGGCAAATAACATGGTGAATGAATTTTCACACCCCTCTTGTAAATTTTTCTCCCTTCTGCCATTCAGGCCCACATTTCTAGATTGTATTTTCCATCAGTCTCCTTATTTCCTAGAACAAATGTGTATGTCATGGATTTTTATTGTAACGTGATTTAATATTTACCTCCTATTTGTATAAATCTGCTCCACGGTCCTGAAGAAACACTACCTCGTCTTTACTGTGTATTGCATTAGTAGTTACGGTATGAATGACAAATAAAGGTGACTTGACTCAGTTAACATCTCGTTCCACACTCCCACAACTCTCTCTGTGAAGAGGTTCCCCCTAAACTTTTACACTTGTACTCTTAACCCATGTCCTCTGGTTTGTATCTCACCTACCCTCAGTGGAAAAAAAGTCTATCTACATTTTCTCTGTCTATCCCCCTCATAATTTTGAATACCTCTGTCAAATCTCCCCTCATTCTTCTACACTCCAGAGAATAAAGCCCTAATCTGTTTAACATTTCCCTGTAACTCAGTTCCTGAAGTCCAGGCAACATCCTAGTAAATCTTCTTTGCACTCTTTCCTGTAGTTAGGTGACCAAAATTGCATACAAACCACCAAATTGGCCTCACTAATGTCTTATACAATTTTACCATAACATCCGAACTCCTATACTCAATACTTTGATTTATGAAACTCAAATGCCAAAAGCTCTCTTTACAACCCTATCTACCTGTGTTGCCACTTTCAGGGAATTATGTATCTGTATTCCACATGCCTCTGTCCTGCCGCACTCCTCAGTGCCCTACCATTTACTAGGCATGTCCCTTCTTGGTGATGTGCCGTTGCTTGGGTAAGGACACCGACGTTAATAATTTGATGGTGCCAGAGGATTTGGAGGCTGTTGCAGAGTTGAATGTATCTCTCCGATGCTTTCATTTGTCTAGTGTAGATAGACAAACTCTGAGACGTCCAGTTTCTCTTTCCACCATGTCCTCTGGTTTGTATCTCACCTACCCCCAGCATTTTTGTTTTTTGTCCACGTCAAGTTTTAGTTCAAGTGTATTATTGCATGTACCAAATGTGACATTTCTTTTGCAAGCAGTCCAGCTAGACATATCATATATAACACAGCAAGTAAAACAGAGCGCAGAGCTAAAGAGGAAGAGACAGTTACTGAAGAGCAAAGGCAAAATAATATTATCATTGAGAGCTTTGTGCACTGAATGATGTTGCCCTGTGTCTTCTTGATGTGCAATTAAAGGTGATATGCCCAGAAGTACATGCTGGATGTTCTGAAGCTGTGGTTCTCAACTGATGGGCCATATTATGTTTCCATGTGGGTCTTTAAAACTGCTTAATAAAATACTTTAAATTTGATAAAGATATG
Source organism: Narcine bancroftii (assembly GCF_036971445.1). Taxonomy (NCBI): domain Eukaryota; kingdom Metazoa; phylum Chordata; class Chondrichthyes; order Torpediniformes; family Narcinidae; genus Narcine; species Narcine bancroftii. The sequence goes on from NC_091470.1 coordinate 31,882,629, forward strand.
TTTCTTATAGAACTGCCTTTTACTTGCTCAGCCATTGCCATGAGTGGACTATGGCATATTAGGCCAGAAGCCAGGTGGACCTTAGACTGAAAAAGGTTGAGAACTACAGCAAGTTTCCTCCCACATTTGGTCAAGGGGGAATGGTTCACATTTTTTACAGCTATAGCCAATCATGCCAGAGCCTGGAGCATGATTGAATTGGCTAAGATGAATGTGTGCTTGTAGGATGGAAGCTGACCTCATTCTTATCTGTCTGCAATTTGGCACCATGATCAGTATTGGGCTGGGCTGATGGTGACTCATGGTGACTGCTGCACTCCAGTCACGTGCAAGCAATTGAGTCGAAGAAAGGAGTAATGCAACTTTTCCAAAACTGTCCCAAAAACACTCCATTCATAACAAATTTATTTTGCAAATTGCAGAAAAATTCAATATTGGAATATAGTATTGGGCTACACTGTTAGCCTAGTGGTTAAGCAATGATGTTACAGCGCCAGCAACGGGGACTCGAATCTGGCGCTGTTTGTACATTCTCCCCATGTCTATGTGTGTTTCCTCTGGGTTCTCCAGTTTCCCCCCACTCTTTAAAACATATGAAGAATGCAGGTCAATTGAGTATAATTGAGCAGCAAAGGTACAAGTGCTGGAAGTGCCCGTTATTGTGCAGTGTGTCTAAATGTAATTTTAAAAAAATTTAATGCCATTTGATAAATAATCTCCTAATGTGTTCAGTACATGGAACACACACACACACACACACACACACACACACACACACGCACACACACACACGCACACACACGCACACGCACACACACGCACACAGACGCGCACACACACGCACACACACACACACACACACACACACACACACACACACACACACACACACACACACACACACACACACACACACACACACACTAGATTGTATTAATCCTAGATTGTATGTGTGGACTTGACAATAATTTGTGCAAGAAGCATATTTTGTCCAGAAGGAAGAAATTGTGAATAATTTAACCAGTTTGTTCTATCAAAATAGTCTGTTGGCAATTAAAATATAAATTGTGAATTGAGCAGGCCAAACGCTTTTCTCCAAGTTACTAGTTAAAGAGAGCCTTGAGATAAGCATTTTCAGAATCTAGAATACATAGCTTTGCAGTAGATAATTGAGTAGAAATGGATACATACTTCCTGCAAGTCCTTGGTAGCTTGAAGGTCAAAACAGAACTTTGCACTTAGGAAATATTTTGGCACAATTTAATTTATACCAATGCTCAATGTTTCCAATTGTTTTAAGAACCCTTATCAGGGGAAGTCATAGAGCCAAGCACCCCAGTTGCAGGCCCTTCAAATCAAGTCAATTATTATCGTCTGATTGCCCAAGTACAACCCAACAAATCAACTTTCTCCAGCCCTCTGAGCAAAACACACAGACACATAACCAGGCATAACACACATACAGCCTGGTGGTTCTGGTTCTAATAATCCTGTATCTCTTTCCCAATGGGAGCAGCTGAAAGATGCCCTCTTCAGACAACGATCCTGGTAGATCACGTCGATAGGTGGGAGGGAGACTCAGTGATCCTCAATGCCACTATCATGGTCCTATGGATTGACCTCCAATTCATTTCTCTGCAGCAACCGTGCCACACTGTGATGCACCCGGCCAGGATGCTCTCGATCAAGCATAATGGTAGCCGGTACCTTGTCGACCATTCTCCTCATGATATGCAGTTACTGTTCTGCCTTCCTGACAAGTGAGGAGATGGATGTGTGCCTACAATAGGTCACTAATTAACTCAACCCATCAAGTCCAAACCTATCCATCCAAAATCTATTGTGCAGCACTGGGTCTGTAGCCTTCAATACCTTTGAGATTCAAGTTTTCATCCTAAATGCTTCACATCCCCTTAAACAATCGGTTCTGGATTCCAACCATCCTCTCGGTGAGAAAGTTCTTCTTCAGATCCCCATGAAACCTCTTCCCCCAAAACCAACCTCTGCCAAGGGAAACTATCTTCCCCATCTTTGTGTCATCATAAGTTCATAAGTTCCTGCACTCCTAAACTCACCTTGGTCTCCTAGCATCTCTAGAACAAGCCTCTGCTTTATTTTTGTCTCATTTCCTGTGATTAAGCTCTGTATATCTGTAAGAACCATTCAAAATTCAACACTGGAGTCGAGTCATCACCAGCTCAATTTAACTGATTTTTAAAAAATAATATTTATTCACAATTAAACATATATACAAAGGCCACCAGTGCAAAGGCTGTGTTTTACATTCTGAGTATCAAATATACACTCAATAGGCTCTTTAGTTCAAATTCAAGTTTATTATTATCATACAATTTTAAAGTACAACTGGACAAAATGGTGTTCTTTGGTACTCAGTGTAAAAATATGCAAGCACATATGTAGACAAGGCATACATATTTACAAGTGATTTATGCAGTACATACATAAAAATTAAAAAAAACATTAAAAATTCTTATTGCAATTTACACCATCCATTTAGAATCTGCACATGGTAGTGTAATGTTCTTGTATAGCTCTCTTGCCACTCTAGTTGCCCCATAGTGTGATTACATTGTTTGAGGGGCTCTTCCATTGGTCCCATACCCTCAACTGATGCTTGTTCTGGCTGACTTAAGTCGCTTTAAGGTAGAATTGCTGGGAGACTGCGGCTCTGGGGCGGCTGCGGGTGTCTGTGAAGGGACGTTCAGGTGGCAGTGCTAAAGGTGATGTTCTGCCACCTGAAAGGTCCGCAGCGGTGAGAGGTGCCGCGAAGCAAACGCCAGTTCCTGAGTTGGGGCAGGGGCAGCCATCTGACAGCTCGCCTCCCCGCTGTCTGACAGCCCCCCCTCCCCGCTGCCGACAGTCCTCCCCACCTCGCTGCCTGACAGCCCCCTGGTGTGGGACTACAGGGCTGGAGCAGTGGCGCAGGACTACAGGAGATCCATTCTACTCAAATGGAAAGACCCTAAACCACTTCCTTCATTTGAATGGTTTTCCCAAACTATAACATGTTTAATTTTAGGAAAGATTAGAAGTGGTACTGTTGACTCTTTGGTTAAATTTAAAGAAACATGGAGGGCACTTCGTCAGCATTTTCATATGATGCAAGTTGATCCTTTTCAACATTTTTTTTTGTGAGTGTAGAGGAACAGAATTAATCACAAAATAATTGTTGAACCACTGAAACATGGTAGACCAGCATCTATTTTCTTTTTAGTTTTGTTTCTTAATTTGGGGGATATATTTTGTAATAAAATTTGATTCCTTTTCATGTTTGGCCTTTAAGAGATTGGTAAGCTCAGTTGACATATGTTGCTCTATGTCTGAGTTTGTATATGTTAACTGTTGTTAATGCAATCCCAAACTCTTTGTATCATTCTTACGTTTTTATTAATCTGAAAATGAATAAAAAGTTTGAAAAAGAATGTTTAATTAATACATGTTGATTTTTGATGAAGAACTACCTATACCTAGACTTTTCATAGAAATTCATGTAATAAGTTGTTTCATTTTTCTGCAACACTGCCGTTAATTATTTTGTGAAAATAATTGATGTTGATCGTCAGCTGTGCAAAATTCATTGCAATTATAACATTGGATATTTATTACAGGAATGCATTTCTGTTGGTTGTGGGAATTGGAAATTAAAGTGTGATATTATCTGCTTATTATTTAGAACAACTGCAGTTTAGGTTGATGTTCTCTTTTGAAAAGAAAAATAACTGAAATGAATATCCCAAAAGGCATTTGTTGTGTTTTCAAGTATTTAGAGAGTTGCTTGAACCCAATTAGCAATGCAAGCTTCATTGTAAACAATGTTTACCATCAGATTGAAGGTCAGTTTCTGATTAATACATAACTGGAATGTTTACATTTGCTGCAGTATAAATTTGAATTATAAATCAATATCATGTAGACGGGAGAAGAAAGCCACACTAGGAGGAGTCTGATTTACTTTAGATAGAAGGACCACACAAAACTACAACTGAAACCAAGTAAGAAGTTCCTGACTTAAATGGACTTGCATGGAAATTGTTGTCAATTTACAAATCTGCTTAATTTATTAGTTGTAACAAAACATCACAGTTAAAATTGTGCAGAGCCTGAGTGTAGCGTGAGTGAAGAGAACTCGGACAGTGAGCAATCTTGAAGCACTGGAATAGAAGTTTGTTCTTTGTTTTGCAGGTTAAAGATGGGGAAATTGATTGCAGTCGCGTTGATGCTGGCTGCTGTTCTCCTCGGTGGAATAGCCTGTGTCAATGGGAAAAATTCTACATTGAAGGTTGTAACAACTTCGAAAATCCGCTCTGGTCCACAAAGTAGGAGCAAGCTAAATAGACAACTGTCTGTGCTTAGACTTTCGGCTATAAACATAGACTTTGGCTTGCGTCTCTACAGACAGGTCGCCGCTCAGCCAAGCTCAGTTTCCAAGAATATTTTCTTCTCACCATTAAGTATCTCTGCTGCCCTGAGCATGCTCTCACTGGGTACAAAGCATAGCACACGGGATCAGCTTCTGCAGGTCCTTGGGTTCGGTAATATGTCGCAAAACGACGCAGTCGAGGTGCACAATGCATTCCAATATCTCCTGCAAGATCTCACCAATGGAAGTAATGATCTGCAGTTGCTGATGGGGAACTCTCTCCACATCCAGCAGGGACTAATTCTTCAAAAGAAATTCTATGATGAAACAAAGCAGTTTTACAAAGCAGAAGTACAGAGTGTTGATTTTAGTGTGATTGAAAAAGCAAGAAAGAAGATCAACACTTATGTGAAAAGGCAAACACATGGCAAAATTATAAACTTAATTAAAACCCTTGATCGTGAGACAATAATGATACTTCTCAATTATGTCCTGTTCAAAGGTAGGAAACATTTTGAAAATATTATTACCGGCACATACACATTACAAAGATTTTGAGGAAAAGGTCGAATTTCTCCCGCTCAAACAGGAAAATACTTCTATAGTGTAACCCTTGTTTTGTAAGTGGGTTATAAAATGAAGTGGTGGGTTTGAAAAATGGTGATTTGAGCAAAAGGCATATGTTTTAGTTCAGAGTTATCTCATGAACTTTGGTGCAGTAGCATACGATTAATCAATGAACACAGATGAGTTAATAAGTGCCAGGAATGGGGTTTTATGCAGTTCAATATAGAACGAGGGAAAACAGGACAGGGTAGGATCTTAATTGAGTTAGTGCAACACTTGTGTTTAAATTAAAATTCAAAGATTAGGTGCTTTGCTCTTTCAGAGGTGACTGCTATAACAACATCTTCATGGAATCCTAAGTCACTGAAAATGGACCTTATGGTCCACCTTGTCCATGTCAACTATGTCAACTATGAGCAAATTGTAATGAGGATGTGGAGAGTCTGCAGAGGGATATAGTTAAGCTGGATGAGTGGGCAAAAGGTCTGGCAGATGGAGTGCAATATTAGTAAGTGTGAGGTTATCCACTTGGGCAAGAAAAATAAAAGAGATGAATATTATTTAAAGGGTGAAAAACTACAGCATGCTGTTGTGCAGAGGGACTTGGGCGTGCTTGTGCATGAATCGCAAAAAGTTAGGTTGCAGGTGCAGCAGGTTATTAAGAAGGCAAATGGAATGTTGGCCTTCATCGCTAGAGGAATTGAATTCAGGAGTAGGGAGGTAATGTTGCAACTGTACAAGGTACTGGTGAGACTGCACCTGGAGTACTGTGTCTAGTTCTGGTCTCCATATTTGAGGAAGGATATACTGGCTTTGGAGACGGTCCAGAGGATGTTTACTAGGTTGATCCCTGGGATGAAGGGGTTGACTTATGATGAAAGATTAAATCGTCTAGGATTGTATTCGCTCGAGTTCAGAAGAATGAGAGGAGATCTTATAGAAACATATAGGATTATGAAGGGTATGGATAGGATAGGTGTAGGAAGGTTTTTTGAGCTGGCCGGGAAAACCAAAATGAGAGGACACAGTCTCAAGATTCGGGGGAGTAGATTTAGGACAGAGATGAGGAAAAATAATTTTTCCCAGAGAGTAGTGATTGTTTAGAATTCTCTAACCAGGGAAGTGGTTGAGGCTGCCTCATTAAACATATTTAAAATTCAGTTAGATAAATTTTTATATGATAGAGGAATTAGGGGATATGGGGAGAAGGCAGGTAGGTGGAGTTAGGTCATAAATTAGATCAGCCATGATTGTATTGAATGGCGGAGCAGGCTCGATGGGCCATTTTTGGCCTACTCCTGTTCCTACTTCCTATGTTCCTATGTTCCTATAACTGTGATGCCATTTGCCCACTTAAGGCTCAGGCCCCTCTTTGCTCTTCCTATCTAACTACCTATCAAAATACCTTTAAATATTACCCCTGCTCTCCAGAATTCATGCAACTGGCAAAAAAAAATCGCAGAAAATAAATAGGTAAAAAAAATACAGGGTTAAAATTGGCACCTTAGTTTGCCAAATACACAACACGCAATCTAAAGCAACCGGAAAATTCACTTATCTGGCATCTACCAATCTCATAGGTGTTGGGTACCACACGTTTTACTGTAATATCATCTACCTTCACTAACTCCATCCTCAGACAGATTCACATGAGATTTTGTTTTCTTTAATGATGTTTTGAATTTGGACAATCATTGATGAGGCCAGTGTTTGTAGCCCATTCTTAATTGCTCTCAAAATGAGTTAGACCAGTGGTTCTCAGACTTTTTTTCTAACAGACTATATTCCTTTACTTACCATCAACCATCTCTAGCAAACCCAAGGACAACCAGTGAGTGGAAGGATGGGAGGCCCTGCCCAGACCACCGACAGAAATATTGATTTGTTTAGGTGGGAACATCTATTGAGAATTTTTGGGGATTTTTGTTCACAAACTTACAACTTTGCTTCACATGTTACTGTTGATTACATTGTAGAACCATAGAAAATTACAGCACAGAAAGAGGCCCTTCAACCCTTCCAGTTTTCTGCCTAGAGCCCCACTGACCTGCACCCAGACCAAAGCCATCCATACCTCTTCGATCCATGAACCTGTCCAAATTCTTCTTACATGTTAAAATTGAGCCTGCATTCATCACTTCAGCTGGCAGGTCATTCCACATTCCCACCACTCTCTGAGTAAAGAGGTTCCTTTTAATGTTCCCCCTAAATATTTCCCCTTTCACCCTTAACCCATGTCCTCTGTTGTATCTCACCTACCTTCAGTGGAAAAAGTCTACCAACATTTACCCTGTCTATCCCCCTCATAATTTTAAATACCTCTATCAAATCTGCCCTCATTCTTCTGCACTCCAGGGAATAAAGTCCTAACCTGCTTAACCTTTCTCTGTTTCTCAGTTCCTCAATTCCCAGCAATATCTTAGTAAATATTCTCCGCAATCTTTTAATCTTATAGTTATCTTTCCTGTAGTTGGGTGACTAAAACTGCACACAACGCTCCAAATTTACCCTCACCAATATTTTATACAACTTTACTATAACATCCCAACTGCTATACTCAATACTTTGATTTATGAAGCTCATATGCCAAAAGCTCTCTCTGCAACCCTACTTTCAAGGAAAACACCACCTTCAGGAAATTATTCCCAGATCCCTCTGTTCTTCTGCACTTCTCAGTGCCCTACCATTTACTGTGTATGTCCATTCTTGGTTTATTCTTCCAAAATGCAACACCTCACACTTGTCTGCATTAAATTCCATCTGCCATTTTTCAACCTATTTTTCCAGCTGATCCAGGTCTCTCTGCAAAAGCCTTCCATGCTATCCATAACACTTCCAATCTTTGTGTCTTTGCTGTGTTGCCTCAGGCCCCATGGATGACTATTGTTCGTGGACCACAAGCTGAGGAACAGTGACTTCGACCATTTTTGAGGAAGCTATCTGCCACCCATATTACACCCACGCCAACCGTTTTGCCAATCTACACTAATCCCACTCCCTGCATTAGGCCTGGATCCTTCCATGTCTTGTCTATTTCAGTGCCAGTGTAAAAATTTCTTACTATCACAAATGTATGTGTCTCCATCATCTCCTATCATTTCCAGATATTATCCACTGTCTGTGTAAAATCATCTTTCCCACCAAATCCCCTTCTTTCCACCTTAAACCAATGCTCGCTTGTTTTTTTGACGCCCCCTACCATGGGAAAAAAAAATCTGACTATCGACTCTCTCCATGGCCTCTGATAATCTTAGATATCACCATCAGATCATCCTTACCCTCCATTGTTCTATGGAAAACAAGCCTAAACTGTACACTCTGTCACAACAAGGAAAGACCTCTAATCCAAGGAACATCCCAGTGAATCACCTCGATGATCTCACATGGTCTTTTAAGTGAAGCAAGGGACAGGCATAAAAGCAGTTTGTACTGAACAAATATTTCACACCTTACTGTCATGTAGAAGATGCTCTTTTTAAAACTCATATCATCAGATTCATGGACAATTTCTTCCTTGCTTTTATCAGACTATTGAACGGACCTCTCATTAATGAAATGATGATGTCCTTGCACTGTTTTAATTGATTTTCTTTAGCTCTGTGGTTCTATACTCTGTCCTTTTGCTTTATTACCTCTTGTGTTTAAGTCTGGGTTAATATGCCTGACAAGCATGCACACAAAAACAGGCTTTCACTGTATCTCTGGACGCAGGACAGTGCACAGTTTGATTCAATTCAAATCAGACAGCAATGATTGAGCTAACATTTCAGATGGCCACATTTCAGCAAAGATGTATATCTCTTTTAAAAAGGTCCAGTCAAATCTCAGAATAAAAGGAAAATAGTTTGAGGACAACAAAGTCCAATATTTAATTGAATTGCTGATTTGTGGAGTTTTACAGCATAAAAACAGGCAGTTTGGCCCAACTTGTGCATGCCAACCAATATTCCTGTCCAAGCCAGTCCCATTTGCCTGTGTTTGATCCATATCCCTCGAAACCATTCCTGTCCATGTACCTGTCTAGATGTCTAAAACTAAAGGCTTAGATTCAAAGAAGGGGGTGGGAGTTGGGAGGAAGTGTTTTAATAGAATCCCGAGGAGAAATCTTTGCATGCCGCCGGATGTTTGCTATGTGGAACACGTTGCCTGAGGAGGTGATGGAGTCAGGAGTTCTCCTAATATTTAAGTATCAGGATGAGCACCTGAATTGTCGGTGCATGGAGCAAGTGCGGGAAAAAGAAATGAGTACTTGATGCTTGGCATCAATGTGGTAGAGCAACAGTTCTGTTTCTATGCTGTGGGACTCTCAGACTTGGGTTCACTCAGGATAATGCCTGAGGATTACATAGTTCTGTGCAGAAACAGATCATCCAGCACAACCAGTCCACTAATGCTGCATTCAACCGCCCTTCTGTCTTTCTCTTCCATCTCCACCAATGTAGCCCTCTTATTCCTTCTCTCCTCTATGCTTGTCCAAATTCTTAAATGTATGCATTATATCCACATCAACTACTCGGTTTCACATTCCATTGCTCTTTGGGTAAAGGAATTCCTTTCGACTTTTCCATTGGAAAAATGAAACAAATGATGAATATGAGTTCCATTGACCCTTTGCCTTCTGCTGGTCAGTAGAACATTGGAAATCTCTCTGCCTCCAAGCATCCAAAAAACATTTCATTACTTTAAAAACTTCTATTGGGTCACTACAAAGTAGTCTTCATTATGAGAGAGCAATGCATACTTGCATTTTACATATCATCCCTGTAAACCTTCCATGAATGCTTGCTGTTACCTGTACATTCCTTTCATGATATGATAAACCAGAACCATATATGAACTCCACAATCAAGGTTCAGTACATGACCTCACTAATTTTAAGTCTCTCAAGAAATAAATAATATAATCAGATTGTTTATATTATGGCATTTTTAACAGACAGTCTACTGATATTCCAGGATCCCTTTGTAATTCTATCCCACTACCCTTGTACCTACAAGTATTAGGTGAGCTCCCATTTCTTCCTGATGAAGTGAACCACCTTTATGTGCACTGAACCAAATTCCCAACTATGTGTTCATTATGCACATGTGCTGGAATGTTTAGGATAAACTGCAATTCCCCGTCTCACCCCAATTTTCCAATTTGGTACCAACTGAAAATGTAGAAATTGCATTTTTGATTCAAGGTGTAAACAAGTGATGTACAGGTAGTTCCTAACATATGACCATAATGGGGACCAAAGGATTGGTTGCAACTTGAGCTGGCTGTAGGTCAGATCGCTCCACTGTGCATGCCCGAGGTCATGCAACATTCAACAAATGAATCTTTAATGGGGACCTTGGGCTTCCATGGGGAACGAGGACCTCAGGCTGTCCAGGGACCTCTGGCTACCACGGGGAATGTAGACTTCAGGCTGCCGCCACGAGCGTGGACCACTGTATACAGTACTTTTAATACAAAACATGTACTTGTCTTCTTTGGCTTGGCTTTGTGGATGAAGATTTATGGAGGAGTAATGTCCACGTCAGCTGCAGGCTCGTTTGTGTCTGACAAGTCCGATGCGGGACAGGCAGACATGGTTGCAGCGGTTGCAAGGTAAAATTGGTTGGTTGGGGTTGGGTGTTGGGTTTTTCCTCCTTTGTCTTTTGTCAGTGAGGTGGGCTCTGCGGTCTTCTTCAAAGGAGGTTGCTGCCCGCCGAACTGTGAGGCACCAAGATGCACAGTTTGAGGCGATATCAGCCCACTGGCGGTGGTCAATGTGGCAGGCACCAAGAGCTTTCTTTAGGCAGTCCTTGTACCTCTTCTTTGGTGCACCTCTGTCTCGGTGGCCAGTGGAGAGCTCGCCATATAACACGATCTTGGGAAGGCGATGGTCCTCCATTCTGGAGACGTGACCCACCCAGCACAGTTTGATCTTCAGCAGCGTGGATTCGATGCTGTCGGCCTCTGCCATCTCGAGTGCTTCGATGTTGGTCATGAAGTCGCTCCAATGAATTTTGAGGATGGAGCGGAGACAACACTGGTGGAAGCATTCTAGGAGCCGTAGGTGATGCCGATAGAGTACCCATGATTCGGAGCCGAACAGGAGTGTGGGTATGACAACAGCTCTGTATACACTAATCTTTGTGAGGTTTTTCAGTTGGTTGTTTTTCCAGACTCTTTTGTGTAGTCTTCCAAAGGCGCTATTTGCCTTGGCAAGTCTGTTGTCTATCTCGTTGTCGATCCTTGCATCCGATGAAATGGTGCAGCCGAGATAGGTAAACTGGTTGACCGTTTTGAGTTTTGTGTGCCCGATGGAGATGTGTGGGGGGGGCTGGTAGTCATGGTAGGGATCTGGCTGATGGAGGACCTCAGTTTTCTTCAGGCTGACTTCCAGGCCAAACATTTTGGCAGTTTCCACAAAACAGGATGTGAAGCGCTGAAGAGCTGGCTCTGAATGGGCAACTAAAGCGGCATTGTCTGCAAAGAGTAGTTCACGGACAAGTTGCTCTTGTGTCTTGGTGTGAGCTTGCAGGCGCCTCAGATTGAAGAGACTGCCATCCGTGCGGTACCGGATGTAAACAGCGTCTTCATTGTTGACGTCTTTCATGCTGAAGAAAATTGAAAAGAGGGTTGGTGCGAGAACGCAGCCTTGCTTCACGCCATTGTTAATGGAGAAGGGTTCAGAGAGCTCATTGCTGAATCTGACCCGACCTTGTTGGTTTTCGTGCAGTTGGATAACCATGTTGAGGAACTTTGGGGGGCATCCGAGGCACTCTAGTATTTGCCAAAGCCCTTTCCTTCTCACGGTGTCGAAGGCTTTGGTGAAGTCAACAAAGGTGATGTAGAGTCCTTTGTTTTGTTCTCTGCACTTTTCTTGGAGCTGTCTGAGGGCAAAGACCATGTCAGTAGTTCCTCTGTTTGCGCGAAAGCCGCACTGTGATTCTGGGAGAACATTTTCAGTGACACTAGGTATTATTCTATATAGGAGAATTTAGGAGAAAAAAAAATGTACTTGTACAATAGTTTTAATAAAGATTTTTTTTAAATTTTGGCAATGTGAGCAGTTGGATATAACTCATGTAGGTCAGAGGTGAGGACTACCTGTATATTGTGATGAGCTCTGGTCCCTGCATTGATTGTTACAGACCTCCAGCATCCACTTCATTACAATATGAATCGCTATCCTTTCCCACCACTGTCTGCATTCTGTTTCGAATCCAGTTGATAATCCACTTTGCCTCTCGACCCCCATTCTTCTCTCTTTGATTTATTCATTAATGAAGTCCTTTATCGAAGGCATTTTGGAAATATTGCTAAATTATCTTTTCTATTCCCTCTGCTCTAAAAATTGATTGGAAAATCATGTTTTTTTTCCCCCCTTTGGAAACCCATTCTGTATTTTTTTACTATAGAGTTTAACAGCACAGAAGCACCCCCTTTACCCCAACTTGTTTATTGTCATCCAAAGCTAGTCCTGTTTGTCTGCATTTGACCCATGTGACCTCTAAACCTTTCCTATCTACACCCCTGTCCAAATGTCTTTGAAATATTGCGTTTATTGATTTCTTTTCACTTCTGGAATATCTAATAAACCACAAAAGTATGCCTAAAATGTTTTCAACGCCATCGTTATTTCACAAAGAACCACGTAATGTTGTCATTGGGCAACATCTGCGTTTTAAAGTTGCTACTTTAAACATTCGAGAGCATTGTCCTTTGAATATCCTTCCCCTTGGCCAGATAGTAGAAGTTCAAAAATCAGAATGCCAGACATCCGGACTACCTAAGAATCCGGATTTTTCGAAGACTAAGGCTTTGGTGTGTGTGCATGCATGTGCAGATGCTTCAAAAACACAGAAGCAACAAACGACCACTATATTTTTCTTTAAAACTGCTTGTTTCGTTAAATGAAGCATGCTGTATTTTCTTATGAATAGACTACCAACATTTACCTGTTCATCTCTTCTTTATTCCTCCTTAAATGTGAATTTTAAAATTACTGTGCGAGAATCTGGAAAATCCAAAAGCCCAGGCCGACCCAATCCCCAAGCAGTCTGGATTTGCAGATTTCCACTGCAATTGTGTTGGGTTGCCAGGGTCTTGCATCATGAGTTCTCTAAAGTACATCTTTAATCTAAAGGGGAGTTTTACCATTAGGGCCTTTTATTCCCACTGTTATGGGGAAGAAATGACCAAAGTTCCACCTGTCCATTGTGTGTGAAGGTGCGGGATGAAATGGTTAACCTTAACAACATTCTTAGAAGTCATCTGTTTTCAGTGCTTCTGCCTTCTATTCTGGTGGTTTCACTTGGGCAAAATCACAAGATGTTTTGGGAAATGGGTGATCTTGAAGGCTTCAGAATCAGAATCAGAATTTATTGCCATGAACAAGTCATGAAATTCAGTGTTTTGCAGCGGAATCAGAGAGCAAACAATTCATATTATAACCATCTTACAACATTCCTATAACAAAAAAAAACAAAACTAATAGAGCATGAAAAGAAAAGCAGTGTCTTTGGTTCATTGATTAATCAGGAATTTGATGGCAATGGGGAAGAAGCTGTCCTTGTACCGCTGAGTGCTCGTCTTTAGACTCCTGTATCTTTTTTCCTGATGGTAGCAGAGTGAAGAAGGCATGGCTTGGGTGTTGGGGTCTTTGAGGATAGAGGCTGCTTTTTTAAGACACCATGTCATGTAGACATCCTCGATGGAGTGAAGTCTGGAGCCTGTGATGTTGCAGGCTGAATTAACAACCCTCTGGAGTTTATTCTTGTCCTGAGAGTTGGCACCTCCATACCAGGCAGTGATACAACCAGCCAGAATGCTCTCCACGGTACACTTGTAGAAGTTTACAAGAGTCTTCGGTGACGTACTGAATCTCCTCAGGCATCTCACAAAGTACAGCCATTGCTTTTGTTATAAAATGTAAGGTTGACACAGATGGGGATCATAACATCATTCTGTCTTGACAAGAGACTGCAGATGCTGAAATGTGAAGCCAAATCAAAACCTGGATGAACTCAACAGGTTGGGCAGCATCTGTGGGGAGGTGGGAGGTGGAGGGGGAAAGGAGACTGTTGACATTTTGGATCAACATCTTATAGAGTAGAAAGGAAAGTTAGGAAAGAAAAGAGGTGCTAGGGTAAAGGAAGGTCTAGGTCCACCTATCCTTTACTGTGCTCTGAGAACATGCTGTGCATATTAATGCAAAATTATGGGATAACCTGCAGGAAGTAGGAAAACGATTGATATGATTTATAAACACAGTTTGGCCTATACACACACAACTTTTCATTAATTTCAACAACTAGGGTGAGATTTCATAAAACATTTCGCATTTCCCAGTGATAAGAGACACAAATACCAAATAGTCAATTCTTGATCATGTAACTGGTATGCAATGAAATATCATCAGAATGAAAGAATAATGAAAACTGTTGTTGATTTGATAGATCTTGTATTGTAAGAAAGGATTGAAAGGTTGGAATTAAATGTTCCTCTGCACGGAAGTCACACCAACATGACAGCATGTGTAGCCATGTTCATATTTTAACTCCCAACCTCAGCCTTACTACTCCCACATGAAAGAGTTAAATGAACGGTGTTGTCTGCCCAAAACAAGAAAGACAAAAAATCCTCCTTGGGCTACGATATTGGGCATGACCTACAGACTGGATTTTTTTTTTAATATTAATTTTACTTAGAGATATTGCCCTTCCAGCCCATGAGCCCAAATACACCAATTAACCTCCAAACCCCATACCTTTTTGGAAGGTGAGAGGAAACCGAAGCACCTGGAGGAAACCCACGCAGACATGGGGAAGAATGTACAAGGTTGGATTCAAACTCAGGTCACTGGCTCTGTAATAGTGCCAGACCATCCGTGCTGCCCATATTTGAAAGTCTTTAAAGAAGGGAGCTCATCCAACCACATGCATCATTCTGGTAGAACATAATTAAGAACATATGAAACAATAGTAGGGGTAGGTTAAGCCAGCTCCGCCATTAAATAAGATCATGGTTGATTTGTCCATGGTCTCAGCTCCAAAACCCTTAATCCCCTATTATTCAAAAATATATCTCTCTGTATCTTAAATACATTTAATAACTCTGCCTCTACTGCTTCTTTGGTCAAATTCTGCAGACACAGCACTCTTTATGAATAGCAGATCCCCTCATCTCCATTCCAATAACACTTTCCTGAATCTTAGGAGGCTTGAATAATAAGGTAGACTGAGGCCTTTTGCCCGAGAGTATAGAAGGCTAAGGGGAAGACTTAATAATAATAAGGTAAATAGTCATAGTGCTTTTCCCAGGGTAGGGAATAAATGGAAAGTGAGATGGGAAAGATTTAAAATGGACCAGAGGAATAACTTCACACAGAAGGTGATGGGTATTGTAAGGTAAAACATCATGAGATGGGAATGTGTAAGGAGTTACCCTGTACAGGGCTGTAACAAGATGTGAATGCATCCTTGTACTTACAAGATAAGAGAGACATTGATGGATTGAGAGGCAGGAAGCTAGCAGGGAAAGGATAGCAACAGTTTTAGTCATTGGACAAGTAATGATATGATGATGTTCTAAGCATGTATCCAAGGGTATAAAAAAATCACCATTTTGCTGATAACGGCAGAATGCATTCTCCGACTAACATTGTTAGTTGCAAGTGTTACAATCCGGTAATAAAGAACAAAGAACCCTGATTTCGACTCAGTCTGGTGTTTGTCTCACTCATTCATGAACAAAGCAGACCTAACAGTATGCAGAATGACCTGGCAGAGGAAGAGATAAAGTGGGGACAATTGTTACATTCAAAAGACAAGCATATGGATCGGAAAAGTTCTGAGGGATATGGGTTGAATGCAAGGCAATGGAATGTGCTTGGTCAGCATGTACAAGATGGACCAAAGGCCCTGTTTCTATAAATGGAGCTATAACCTTCAGGGCTACGGACCAAAGGCTGGGAAGTGGAGTCAAGCTGATGTTAAATTTTGGGTGGGAAGGATATGATTGGCAAAATCATATCCTTTGTTTCTGTTTCTGTACTGTAAATTTTCTTAGCTGCAACTCTACCATGCATTTACCATGTGTTGCCAAGAACAAATTTCTATCTAGTGGTCTGGAAGGCGGAAAGAGATGAAGGGTGGTGGGGTTTGCAAACAGCTATCAACGAAATGTGGCAAAAAATCCTTATTTTGCGTTGAGATGTGCAAACAGCTCTATGCAGTATTTCATTCTCTGTTCTTGTATTTTAGGTAAATGGGTGAAGCCTTTTGATCCCTTGAACACTTATGAAGCAGATTTTCACGTAGATGGCGCAACAACAGTTAAAGTTCAAATGATGAGGGGCAAAGGAAGATATGCAATGAATTATGATGAAGAACTATCAAGTTCCGTGATTCTGGTTCCATACAAAGGAAATGCTTCCTTGATACTAATACTACCAGACCCGGGAAAACTGGCTGCGGTAGAACAGAATCTCACCATTAACAATTTTCAAAACTTATTATATTCATTACGGACTGGGTGAGTTTGTTGCAACAATGACAATTATTAAAATGTTAATTTTCTGCTGTGCAAATATGAAATACAGTAAAATTCCCAGTATCCAGCACCTATAGATAAGTTTATATCTATAAGAGACTCACTCTTACAATGCCTCACTAATACCCCT
The DNA here is from genome assembly GCF_036971445.1 of Narcine bancroftii. Classification (NCBI taxonomy): domain Eukaryota; kingdom Metazoa; phylum Chordata; class Chondrichthyes; order Torpediniformes; family Narcinidae; genus Narcine; species Narcine bancroftii. Next base: position 31,899,236 of record NC_091470.1, read on the forward strand.
GCATTAAGAATAAACAGTTTAAAAGACAAACAAACTATACAGTACTTACAATGAACACTAGATGAATATATAAACCTTAAAGTATTTTACTTTATTTTCAGTCACATTCTTGGAAAACATTTAACCATCACTACATCTGCAGGTTCCTCCCCCTCCGTGGAGCCACCTGAAAGACAAACAGTAACATTACAGATAATTAACACCACACTTCCCCAAGTTTACTGATAAAGCCTTTGACTGGGGTGACTCTTATTAAGCAAGTATAAGGAGAGACTTTAAGTGATTATCTCCAACGGTGTAGGGCATCAACCTGCTCTTCATCCAGTTGATGCAATTGCTGTTTCACGCAACTATTCAAAGCATAGCCAAGGCACTTCGCTGGTTAAAGATTTCCTCCCATCTTCACCAAAGGTTTATGTGTTACTTCAGAGAACATTTACTTTTACAACTTTAAACTTATGTATTTTTTACCTGTTATTTTATTCTTATTTATTTTTTATTTTTAGAATTTATTTTCCTTGACTTTTTTGATGATTGCTTGAGGCTGCCGATTGAGTGAATTTTGGATGCCAGGGGTTTTATTGTATTACCGATCATTACATGAAGGGGGAAATTTGTTTGGGATCAAATGTACTTCACTAACTTTTTAATCCCTTGGATAACATGCCTTTGATATTCTGAGGTACGGGACAAGAGATCAGAAGGGGAAAATGCATAAGGAACAGGAGAGTCCAGACTTGAACCTAAACTTTGCAATTGGCAGCATAATGAAGGTGTTTACCATCTACTAAAGAAAGTAGCTCACAAAAATGCAATAATCCCTGTGGCTTGGATTGCAAGTTTCCTAATGTTACATTCATATTTAAAGATCACATGAAATGCCTGGCTTCTACAAGAGTGATGTCATCCAGCAAGCCAGGAAGTTAAAATACCTCTCATTCTTTTTAAATTGATGTTTTTAAACATGCCACGGAGAATGGACTCAACTTTGGAGACATACTTGTTTAATGTGAAAGCCAAATATCATAAACAAACATGGAAAATGTATCTTAATAAACATAGTATTCTGAAATAATTTTTCCAAGGAAGTCAGAATCCATGCATAAAATTAGTTTTTCTGTTTCAGTAATCTTGGTCATCAGTGTTTATTGAAGGTCATTCAAAATTTACTTTCCACTTTATTCAATTTAAAGCAAGGACAGCTTTTGAATAGCTCTCATGTGATGGACTGCAGTGCAAACAAAAAAGCTCAAACTACAGAGGCTGAATTTCAGGCTTTAATTAGCTTAAAACCTGCACACAAGCTTCAGTCTCCCTTCTGGCATCATGTACTCTACTCTTACCCAAGGGCTGGAGAGAGCCTTTATTTGGGGCCAGTGATTGGCAGGGAGTAGGTGGAGCTAGCCTCCTACAGGTAACATAGATATAACGTAGAACATTACAGCACAGTACAGGCCTTTTGGCCCACAATGTTGTGCTGACTCATGAAAAAAACCCTCCCAACCTCATAATCCTCTTTTTTCATCCATGTGTCCGTCTAAGAGTCTCTGAAATGCCCCTTTTGTTCCATCCTCCATTATCAACCCTGGTAATGCATTCCAGGCACCCACAACTATCTGTGAATATAAACAAAAACACTTACCCTTGATGTCTCCCCTAAACTTTCCTTCCTTCACTTTGTACAAACACCAGAGGACATCTGTACAAACTGTCCAGTATTTTTTTTGCACTACCAATTAGGGGTGTTTCTGCCGTGACTGCAGGAGAAAGGAATCTCGGAGGTATGTGATGTCATGTATGTGCTCTGGCAATAAATCTAAAATGTGAAAAAGGTGCTAGCTGTCTCTCATAATCTTGTCGACCTCTACTAATTCACCTCTCATCCTTCTTCGCTCCAAAGATAAAAGCCTTAGCTCTGCTAACCTTGCCTCATAAGATGTATATTCCAATCCGGGTAACATCCTGGTAAATCTCTGCATCTTCTCCATATTTTCCACATCCTTCCTATAATGAGGTGACCTGAACTGAACATAATATTCTAAGTGTGGTCTTAGAATAATACCAATGTTTTCTGTAATTATATATAGTCACGTTTTTGTTTATTTGAATTTTTTGTAATATTTTCTCAATCTTAATAAGCCTTTTAAGAGTTCTGGATTTTGCTACTTTGTAAGTTTTGATTGGTTTTACCTCACCCAAATAAATTCAGGTTGAACTTTGAGTACAGTTGTGGGACAAACTACAGGGTACATGAATACCATTTGTTATGAGCACCCTCCTTTGAAATGGATGGTGACTGTCCACTGTTGTGGCCATTACTTGAAAGCAGCTAGGGGCAGCAGCATTTTAGAAGGTGAAAGGTCATCAACCCGATTCCCTCACTGTAGATGCCAGCTGACCTGCTGAATATTTCCAGCAGCTTCAGTTTTTGGCTCGAGTTCCCAAGTGCGTGACAGGCGTCAGAATTTTTATTATAAAGGAAGATAGATTGTAATGTGTCAATGACTGCTGTAAGGCAGGTATTTTCAATTCGACATCCATCTCTGAGTTATCATCATATAGATTTTTCACTATCTGGCTTGCTTTTTACAATGAGATTGTTATTGTCGGGATGATGCGGCCTCAATCTCCGCCACTGGGGTTTTGCCTGCATGTCATTCATGATCAGTGAAGTGTGATAAAGATCAAGTTGTTGAAGGAGACATGCTTGCAGATTGCAGAAAACAAATTATATTGAATGCGAACAAACTCTAAAGGAGGTCTAAACAATGGAAGTTAACATTTAAGTACTGTGTTTAAAAATCTTGGTCCCAAAATTCCAATTGTATGAAGTTGTAAGGAATCTTCTGAGCGATTGAGCAAAATACTATATCTCTCTTTGGCTTGGCTTCGCGGACGAAGATTTAAGGAGGGGGTAAATGTCCACGTCAGCTGCAGGCTCGTTTGTGGCTGACAAGTCCGATGCGGGACAGGCAGACACGGTTGCAGCGGTTGCAGGGGAAAATTGGTGGGTTGGGGTTGGGTGTTGGGTTTTTCCTCCTTTGCCTTTTGTCAGTGAGGTGGGCTCTGCGGTCTTCTTCAAAGGAGGTTGCTGCCCGCCAAACTGTGAGGCGCCAAGATGCACGGTTTGAGGCGAGATCAGCCCACTGGCGGTGGTCAATGTGGCAGGCACCAAGAGATTTCTTTAGGCAGTCCTTGTACCTCTTCTTTGGTGCACCTCTGTCACGGTGGCCAGTGGAGAGCTCGCCATATAACACGATCTTGGGAAGGCGATGGTCCTCCATTCTGGAGACGTGACCCACCCAGCACAGCTGGATCTTCAGCAGCGTGGACTCGATGCTGTCGACCTCTGCCATCTCGAGTACTTCGACGTTAGGGATGAAAGCGCTCCAATGAATGTTGAGGATGGAGCGGAGACAACGCTGATGGAAGCGTTCTAGGAGCCGTAGGTGATGTCGGTAGAGGACCCATGATTCGCAAAATACTATATAAAACAGTGGGTTTCCCCCTGCAGTAGGCAGGCAGGAATGCAGACAGGCGCAGAGAGTCACAGACAGTCATCTCATCATGTCAATGGTTCCTCATTAATTCCCTTTTCAAAGTTTGCAAGTCAGCATGTCATGGAACAAGATATTACTGATTGCGACTTCTGAATTCCCATATTTGTCTGCTCGGAGACAGATGCCAAACATTGCTGTCAGTTTCCTGGACTCCTATCAACGTGCACTAACAGGTTTGCAGGTATGACAATCGTAAAATCCAAGTGAAAAGCTATCAGCACTTTTTAGAATCAATACCTTTGAACTGGAAAGCTTTATCAATGTGTCCTCACCCAACAAAGCTAAATTATGTAGGTGGAGAGCTAAGTTCCATGTAAATTATGACTTGATGTATTTCAAATTTTCTCCAAAATAAGGGGTATTTTAGCATTAAAATCAGGTGCCACAGAATGATGCAGCCACATTTATTGGAACCAAAGAACATTTGAATGCCCTTGAGTGTTCATTTGGAGAGTAAGTTGGTTTTAACAATCTCTACAGCATCGTGATGTATGTAGGAATCAAAAATTGTGGTAGATACAGCAATGAGATAGTCAATTACATGGAAATGTGGCACAACAGATGCTCAGTTGAAAGCTGGGATCTGTAAGCTTCTGTCCAAGGTGTAATGTTTTTCCAACACCTCAGCAATAGCACACTTCACTGTCTACCTCACTTTTTGATGTGTTAAATCGTGTGAAGCTGCTGCATTTCTCTCATCAACATAGATTAAATGAGCCAGGAAAATTTAGGACTTATAAAGTCAAGTCAGGATGCGTTTATTGTCATTTATACCATAAACCTTGCAGTATACAGTGAAAACCACATAGTGTTACTCAGGGCTGTGGAGCTGGTTACTTACATGGATAAATTACCTTATAAACAATTTTTATAAATAACACATCTCTCATTAAATATCTTGTTACAAAACCTAGCCCTGTGTCCCTGGAGTTCAGAGGTCTCATGGCTTGGGAGATAAAGTGTCTTATAATATGGATTCGAGGGCCCGAATGCTCCGGTACCTATCCCTGGATGGCAGGCGGGAGAACAGATTGTGGGAGAGGTGTGTGGAGTCTTTCACGTTGTTTTTGGCTTTCCGCAAACCACAGCCTTTATAAATGTCCATGATGACAGAGAGAGAGAGACTCCAATAATTCCCTCAGTAGTCCTTACTATCTGCTGCAGGGACTTGTGTTCTGAGATGGCGCAGTTCCCGAACCAGGTAGTGATGCATTTACATAGGATGCTCTCAATGCATCCTCTTAGATTGTAGTGAGGGTGGAGGGTGGAAGCTGAACTTCCCTCCAACTTTGCAGGAAGTACAAGTGTTGTTGGGCCTTCTTGGTAATGGATCTGGTGTTGGGAGACCAGGAGAGATCCTCTGCCAGGTGCACGCCAAGGAATTTGGTGCTCTTGACTACCTCAATGGTGGAGCTGTCACTGGTCAGTGGAAAGTTGTCCACCCGGGCTCTCCTGAAGTCGACCACCATCTCCTTTGTCTTGTTGACATTCAGGGGTAGGTTGTTGTCTCTGCACCAGTCCGTTAGTGATTGCACCTCCTTTCTGTAAGCTGACTCATCGTTCTTGCTGATGAGCCCCACCATGGTCGTGCCATCAACGAACCTGATGATGTGATTAGAACTGTATCTCACTAAATGGTCATGGGTCAGCAGGGTAAACAGCAGTGGGGGGGGGGGGGGGGAAGTGGGGTGGGGAGGTCTGTGCTCAGTGTGATGGTGTTGGACATGCTGTTTTGGATCCGGACTGACTGAGGTCGTCCAGTCAGGAAGGAGACTTTTACTGACATGATGAACATAGAACTTAGGAATCTACAGCACACTTCAGGACCTTCACCCCATAATGTGGTGCCAAGATAATAACCTACTCTACCAACAAACTAGAATTTCCCTACTATATAACCCTCAATTTTTCTCTGTTCCATGTAACCTATCAAATAGTCTCTTGAATGATCCCACTCTATTTTTAACTATTAACAAAATACCTTTTGCAGCTGTAGCTTCTCAGTCTTTCAGTTTCCTTTTTTGTTGGATTCAAAGATACAAACATTTAAATAGCTTCTGCACTTGTGCGCCTTATTGCTACTTCTGCATCAGAGAGCTGAAGTTTCACTCCAGAAACTTGCTCACCAGCATCTCAGTTAATTCTCTAATAGGGTTGGAGGCTCTGTTCTTTGCATGAAATGTAAACCAAGGCCCTTACAGATAGTCTGCAGATGCTGTGATTGTAGCAAAAACACCGAAATACTGGAGGAACTCAGCAGGTCTCTCAGGGTCCATAGCAGTGTAAGATATTTTACCAATGTTCTGGCCTGAGTTCTTCTAGCCTTCATTTTTTTTCTCGACAATAGATCCAACCAGTACCCCTCCAACACCATCCTCCTCTGGCTGGCAGTACTTGTCCTCACCCTCAATAATTCCTCGTCCCACTTCCTCTGTCAAAAAGGTGGCCATTGGTACCCGCATGGGCCCCAGTTATGCCTGCCTTTGGGGTGGCCTCAAGCCAACCCAAGGCCCCTTAACTCTTCCTCCGCTATGTCAGCGGCGACTACTTTGGTGCTGCCTTATAACCATATAACCATTTACGGAGCGGAAACAGGCCATGTTGGCCTTTCGAGTCCGCACCGGTTCACTGATTTTGTGCGCCCTCTTCAGGCATTGGTGATTTTAAGTGTATCTTTGAGAATTTTAACATCTATCCATAGGTTCTCTGTACTTTGGATGTGAAATCTCATATTAAAATATTCAAAAACATTGGCTGTGTGGGAGAAGCCAGTGAGTGGCCGTGGACAATAGCTTCTCAGACTGGAGGCCTGTGACTAGTGGTGTGTTGCAGGGATCGGTGCTGGGACCAGCATAGTTTGTCATCTAGATCCACAATCTGGACAACAATGTGGTGATTGGATCAGCAAGTTTGCAGACAAAACTCAGATCAGAAGCGTTGTGGACAGCAAGGAAGGTTTTCAAAGCTTGCAGAGGGATCTGGACCAGCTGGAATAAACAGCAGATGGAATTTAACATGAACAACTGTGAGGTGTTGCGTTTTGAAGGACAAACCATGAAAAGACGGTGAACGGTCGGGCACTGAGGAGTGCGGTAGAACAGATGCACCCGCTTTATCCACTTTGCTGCCAATTACCAACCCAACCTTAAATCCACTTGGTCCACCTCTAGTAACACTGTCCCCTTGATCGATCTCTCCATCTCCATCTCAGGAGACAAACTCTTGACAGGGATCTTCTTCAAACCCCTGACTCCCAGAGCTACCTCGACTACATCTTTCTCTCAATTTGTCAGTGTCCATCACATCTGCTCTCAGGAAGATGTTTTCCAGGATAGATCATCAGGGATGTCCTCCTTCTTCAGACAACGTGGCTTCACATTTACCCCCATCAACTCAGCCTTCACCCGTAAGTCCTCCATTACTCACACATCTTCCTGTCCCCCTCTGCCCCCACGCACAGCAAAGACTGGATTCATCTTGTCCTCACCTACCACATCATCAGCCTTCACATCCAACCTACTACATGATCTTACCACCAGATACATCTTCCCTGCTCCTCCCCTCTTTGCCTTCCACGGGGACCACTCCCTACATGACTCATTTGTCCACTCCTCCCTTCCCACCAACCGCCTCCTTGGAATCTATCCCTGTGACCACAGAAGATGCTCCACTTGCACCCACACCTCTTCCCTCACCACCAGTCTGAGTCCCAAATAGCCCTTCCAAGTGAAGGAAAACTTCACGTGAATCTGCAGTCTGCACCCATTGTGGTCTCCTCTACATCAGAGAGACTACACACAGACTGGGTGATCACTTCATTGAACCCCTCAGCTCTGTTCACCGCAATAGCAGGGATCTCCCAGTGGCCACCCATTTCAATAACCTGCCCCATTCTCTTACCAACATGTCTGTCCATGATCTCACGCATGGCCAAACTGAGACCTTCTGCAAATTGGAGGAACAACAACTCATATTCTGTCTGGACGCCCACCCAACTGGATGGCATTAACATTAACTCCTCTGGTTTCCATTATCCCCATCCCCCATTTTTCCCTATGTCTCCTTTCCCCTAGGTCTGTCTGTCTCTTCCCCCCATCTCTCTCTCTCTCTCTCTCTCTCTCTCTCTCTCTCTCTCTCTCTCTCTCTCTGTCTTTTTCCCTCTTTCTCTTTTATACCTCCCCCAATCTGTACTCCTCCCCCTGCTTTTACTCACGCCGTTGGTTATTTATCTTTATCTCCTATGGATGATCCGAGACCTGCTGAGTTCCTCCAGCATTTCTGCGGTTTTTCTTACAAATAGATGTCAAGTGTCTTCTTCTTCTTTGGCTTGGCTTCGCGGACGAAGATTTATGGAGGGGGTAAAAAGTCCACGTCAGCTGCAGGCTCGTTTGTGGCTGACAAGTCCGATGCGGGACAGGCAGACACGATTGCGGCGGTTGCAAGGGAAAATTGGTTGGTTGGGGTTGGGTGTTGGGTTTTTCCTCCTTTGCCTTTTGTCAGTGAGGTGGGCTCTGCGGTCTTCTTCAAAGGAGGTTGCTGCCCGCCAAACTGTGAGGCGCCAAGATGCACGGTTTGAGGCGTTATCAGCCCACTGGCGGTGGTCAATGTGGCAGGCACCAAGAGATTTCTTTAGGCAGTCCTTGTACCTTTTCTTTGGTGCACCTCTGTCACGGTGGCCAGTGGAGAGCTCGCCATATAACACGATCTTGGGAAGGCGATGGTCCTCCATTCTGGAGACGTGACCCATCCAGCGCAGGTGGATCTTCAGCAGCGTGGACTCGATGCTGTCGACCTCTGCCATCTCGAGTACTTCGACGTTAGGGGTGTAAGCGCTCCAATGGATGTTGAAATGGAGCGGAGACAACGCTGGTGGAAGCGTTCTAGGAGCCGTAGGTGGTGCCGGTAGAGGACCCATGATTCGGAGCCGAACAGGAGTGTGGGTATGACAACGGCTCTGTATACGCTTATCTTTGTGAGGTTTTTCAGTTGGTTGTTTTTCCAGACTCTTTTGTGTAGTCTTCCAAAGGCGCTATTTGCCTTGGCGAGTCTGTTGTCTATCTCATTGTCGATCCTTGCATCTGATGAAATGGTGCAGCCGAGATAGGTAAACTGGTTGACCGTTTTGAGTTTTGTGTGCCCGATGGAGATGTGGGGGGGCTGGTAGTCATGGTGGGGAGCTGGCTGATGGAGGACCTCAGTTTTCTTCAGGCTGACTTCCAGGCCAAACATTTTGGCAGTTTCCGCAAAGCAGGACGTCAAGCGCTGAAGAGCTGGCTCTGAATGGGCAACTAAAGCGGCATCATCTGCAAAGAGTAGTTCACGGACAAGTTTCTCTTGTGTCTTGGTGTGAGCTTGCAGGCGCCTCAGATTGAAGAGACTGCCATCCGTGCGGTACCGGATGTAAACAGCGTCTTCATTGTTGGGGTCTTTCATGGCTTGGTTCAGCATCATGCTGAAGAAGATTGAAAAGAGGGTTGGTGCGAGAACACAGCCTTGCTTCACGCCATTGTTAATGGAGAAGGGTTCAGAGAGCTCATTGCTGTATCTGACCCGACCTTGTTGGTTTTCGTGCAGTTGGATAATCATGTTGAGGAACTTTGGGGGACATCCGATGCGCTCTAGTATTTGCCAAAGCCCTTTCCTGCTCACGGTGTCGAAGGCTTTGGTGAGGTCAACAAAGGTGATGTAGAGTCCTTTGTTTTGTTCTCTGCACTTTTCTTGGAGCTGTCTGAGGGCAAAGACCATGTCAGTGGTTCCTCTGTTTGCGCGAAAGCCGCACTGTGATTCTGGGAGAATATTCTCGGCGACACTAGGTATTATTCTATTTAGTAGAATCCTAGCGAAGATTTTGCCTGCAATGGAGAGCAACGTGATTCCCCTGTAGTTTGAGCAGTCTGATTTCTCGCCTTTGTTTTTGTACAGGGTGATGATGGTGGCATCACGAAGATCCTGAGGCAGTTTACCTTGGTCCCAACAAAGCTTGAAAAACTCATGCAGTTTGGCATGCAGAGTTTTGCCGCCAGCCTTCCAGACTTCTGGGGGGGATTCCATCCATACCTGCTGCTTTGCCACTTTTCCGTTGTTCGATTGCCTTATATGTCTCATCCAGGGTGGGAACCTCATCCAGCTCTAGCCTTAGGGGCTGTTGAGGGAGCTGGAGCAGGGTGGAATCTTGGACTGAGCGGTTGGCACTGAAAAGAGATTGGAAGTGTTCTGACCATCGGTTGAGGATGGAGATCTTGTCGCTGAGGAGGACTTTGCCGTCTGAGCTGCGCAGCGGGCTTTGGACTTGGGGTGAGGGGCCGTACACAGCCTTTAGAGTCTCGTAGAAACCCCTGAAGTCGCCAATGTCCGCGCTGAGCTGGGTTCGTTTGGCGAGGCTAGTCCACCACTCATTTTGGATCTCCCGGAGTTTGCGCTGAAGATGGCTGCATGCGCGACGGAAGGCTTGTTTCTTCTCTGGACAGGACGGCTTTGTAAGGTGAGCCTGGTGGGCAGCTCGCTTCTTTGCCAGCAGCTCCTGGATTTCCTGGCTGTTTTCGTCAAACCAGTCCTTGTTTTTCCTGGAGGAGAAGCCCAGTACCTCTTCAGTGGATTGCAGTATGGTAGTCTTCAACTGATCCCAGAGGGTTTCAGGGGACGGGTCCGTGAGGCGGGTTGCAACGTCGAGCTTTGCTTTGAGGTTTGCCTGGAAGTTTCCTCTCGCTTCGTCTGACTGCAGGTTTCCAACATTGAACCTCTTTCTGGGGGCTTTATTGTTCCTGGGCTTTGGCTTGAAGTGGAGGTTGAGCTTGCAGCGAACCAGCCGGTGGTCAGTGTGGCATTCCGCGCTAGGCATGACCCTGGTGTGGAGCACATCTTGTTTGTCACTTTCTCGCACCAGGATGTAGTCCAGGAGGTGCCAGTGTTTGGATCGGGGATGCATCCAGGTGGTCTTAAGGCTGTCCCTCTGCTGAAAAAGGGTGTTTGTAATGACAAGTCGCTGTTCTGCGCAGAGCTCCAACAGGAGGCGCCCGTTGTCGTTGCACTTGCCGACGCCATGCTTGCCCAGGATTCCTGGCCAGGTTTCTGAGTCTTTGCCGACACGAGCGTTGAAGTCGCCCAGGATGACAACCTTGTCGGCTGTAGGGGTACGTTGGATGAGGTTGCGCAGGTCGGTGTAGAACTTGTTCTTTTCTGCTGGTTCCGCCTGGAGGGTTGGAGCATAGACACTGATGAGGGTGATGTGACGCTTGTTTTGAAGTGGGAGTCGCATGGACATGATTCGGTCCGAGAGGCCTGTCGGAAGGTTTTCGAGTTTGGAGGCAATGAAGCTCTTGACCATGAAGCCTACACCAGATAGGCGTCGTTCATCCGAAGGCTTGCCAGACCAGTAGAGTGTGTAGCCTGCGCCGCGTTCTTGGAGGCTGCCTACATCTGCCAGGCGGACTTCACTGAGAGCGGCTATGTCGATGTCAAGTCTGAGGAGTTCATGTGCAATGAGGGCAGACCGACGTTCAGGTCGGTGGCTGTCAGCCTTGTCTAGCATGGTTCTGACGTTCCAGCATGCTAGCTTGAGTTTGTGAGCATCTTTTGAGGGGGAGGACGTGGAGGGGGAGGACGTGGAGGGGGAGGACGTGGACCTGTCCTCGGGCCTGCGCAAAGGAGCTTTTAGGTGGAGTGCAGTGCGCGCAGTACTGGCCCCACCCTTTACACCCATGGTTCGTGTGCCGTGGCCAAGCAAGCTGGGACGTGGCAGCGAGGTCCTTGGGTCGTAGGTTTTATATCGGAGTGGCCTTCTCCTATGCAGGTTTCTTACCCGGGCTGGAGGGGCCTGCCTCCCCTCCTAGGTCGGTCCATACTGCCCGGACCGGGGCCGAGGCCGCCGCAGCTCACCCCGTGCCTGGACTGGGGCCGCCGCCTCCCACCCTCCGCCCGGATCGGGGCCCCCGCCTGCCCCACTCGATGTCAAGTGTTACACTTCAGTATTTCTGTCAATATTTATTCCACAGATGTCATCATGGAAAACAGATTATCACCCTGTTCCAGAAGCTTGCCATGTGTAAATTGGCTTTCTCGCATTTTGCATAACAACGAGCTATGGTAGAAATGTCTCATTGACTCTTAGTCATTTGGGGACATCAGGAGGTTGTGAAAGGTGCTTCTTAAGTTCCCTTATTACTCTTTAGAAATTCTTTTCAGAAATAATGTCCCAGTTTACATATATAAAAAAAACTTACAATAAATATTTACAGGAAGGATATCCAACCAATCAGAGTAAAACATTAGGTTTATTCATTTCACAATAATCTTGATGACAAAAGTAAAAATTTTAAGGATAAAATAATTTATGTCGGTAGTTTGTAATAGTTGTACATATAAGTACTGTACACATTCAATGTTAGAAAATATTTAGATAAGTTACTGTTGCGAGGTTGAAATTTAAAACAATTATTTCATTAATTTGATTTACACATTAATAAGCATTTTAAAAGTAATGCGGACTTTTGCTTGTGATTTGCATTCAGTGATCTCTGCTGGAAAATGAACATATTTACCAAGTTCAAATTAAAATTTATTGTCCAAGTACATACGTGACACCACATATAATCCTGAGATTCTTCTTCCTGCAGGCCTTGCAGAATTTCTACTTATCGGTAGTGTAAACTGCACTCAAGAAACAGATGCACAGACAAAAGAGAGAAATGCAATCAAATAAAAAAATGTAAATAAACTAAATAAACAAGTACATAAAAAAATAACTATACAGTAAACAATAAAGTGCAAAGTAAGAGGCTCTGATTGTTGAGGAGTCTGATGGTAGCAATTGTTCCTGAACCTGGTGGTATGAATCTTGTGCCTCTTCCCAGATGGCAGCAGTGAGAACAGAGCGTGTCCTCGCTGGTGTGAATCCTTGATGATTGCTGCTGCAGTCTGACGGGAACCTTCCTTGTAGATATTCTCGACGGTGAGGAGAATTTTGTCTGTGATATCCTGGGCAGTGTCCACCATCTGTTCCAGGGTTTTTCGCTCGGAGGTATTGGTGTCCCCATACCGGATAGTGATGCACCCGATCACCACACTTTCCACTGCCTATCTATAGACGTTTTCCAGGGTTTCTGGTGTCATGACAAACATCCGCAAATTCCTGAGGAAGTAGAGGCTGACGTTTTTTCTTCATGATGACATTACTGTGTGGGGTCAAGGAAAGGACCTCTGTGATAGTGACTCCATGGAATTTAAATTTGCTCACCTTCTCCACCTCTGATCCCCCATTGATCACTTGATATACACCTCTGGATTTCCCTTCCTAAAGTCTACAATGAGCTCCTTGGTTTTGGTTACATTGAGTCAGAGAATGTTGTTAATACACAATTCAGCCAAGATTTCAATCTCCTGTATACTGACACATCATCCCTTTAGATACCATCAGCAAATTTGTACACAGCCCTGTGCTGTACCAGTGCTGATGGAGGTTGTGGAGAAGATGTTCAAGTCAATCTGCACTGACTGGGACCTGTTCGTGAGGAAATCCAAGATCCAATTACACAGGTGAAGTACACTGATCAGTTTCGAGGTGATGCTGGTTCTGAATGCCAAACTGTAGTCAATAAAGTGTAGACATGAGTGTAAGCCTTCACTGTCACTATGCAGTGAAACTGCCAGAAAATTTCTTCTGAGACTGTTTATAGAATCATTGGTTTTCTGGGGAATATCAAAGGCATCCTTAAATTATGTTCTACCAGGTGCATTGAGAAGTTAATGTTTTGAAAGCTGGACATTTATTTCTAATAAGCACAGAGATTAGAAAATGAAAAGCTCAGGAAATGATAGAATATCTTTCTGATACTATTGACAACAGGTCTGTGGATCTCCACCTCCCAAAGCTGTTGCTGAAGTCCTCCTACCAACTCAAACACATCTTGATGTCCATGGGCATTGCCGATCTATTCTCTAAAAATGCAAACCTCTCCAAAATTGCTCGAGCTACACGTCTAAAAATGTCAAAGGTACAATATTTTCATGTTCAAATGCAAGAGACATTGTGATGAATTTTTACATTGAATGAAGATGGTAAAATTTAAGCAAATCTTTGGAATTTTTTGGTTGAGATCATGTCTTCAGAAACTATTGCATACTCTTGTCTTTTTAAGCAATTCTTCTTCCTGGAGTATACTTAAAGTCATTTTTACTTTACGTTACCCAAAGGGCAATTGCTATGTGCTGCAGCTGATCGTGCAGCGCTGTTACAGCGCCAGAGACCTGGGTTTGAATCCGGCGCTGTCTGTATGGAGTTTGTGCATTTCTCCAGTGTCGGTGTGGGTTTCCTCTGGGTGTTCTGGTTTCCTTCCACTCTCCAAAAAAAACGTGTGGTGTTTGTCGGTTAATTCGTGCATTTGGGCAGCCTGGGCTCATGGCCTGTTACCATAATGCATCTCTAAAATTTAAATAAGGGTGATCATTTTCTTCTGACCACGAAGAGACCGAGGCCACACTGAGGAAGCCTTCACTGCATCTAGGAGCCTTAGAAACCTAGAAAATTAGACAAGAGAGAATCTATTGTCAGAACGTAACATGGCTGTGATGATCTGGAGCACTTGTGGTCTGTTGTTTCTTTTTCTTGTTGAAATTACTTTGAAAAATGAGAAGAGACACCAGATTTCCAAAGGTAGTTGATAATAATTGTAGCTGCCACTATAAGCTGAGCAGGAAAAGAGTTTGTGACCCATACAGTGTTTCTCGCCCAAATGCATCACGAGAGATGTTAATTCTCTCTCGCCCAAATTTTTTTGATCACTTGGGGTGGGGGGAGATGGGGAGGAGGAAGAAAGGCATTTTTTTCTAGAGGGGTGCCCAAATTTTTGTGTTCACTTGGGGTGGGGGTGGGGGTGGGGGTGGGGGTGGGGGGAGGTGGGGAGGAGGAAGAAAGGCATTTTTTTTCGAGAGGGGTATCCGGCTCCAGTTTTAGAAGATCATTGTAACCTTGATCCACTTTTTTAAATCATTAATTTATGAAGGAATAATACAGGATTGATTGCTTCTTCACTGAAAAGTTTGAGTACTACGGGGGAGTAAGGAAAGGAGGGAGACCATTTCAAAGGCAAAGTGGGCTGAATAACCTCCTTTATTGAATGATTGGTGTTCTCTGACTGCAGTCACGAGCAAGCCACAAAAGTAAGTTGAAGGGCAGAAGCCAGTGAATGTAATAAGAGACCAAGTATTCAGATTTGATTTCATTGCCAGATTGTACAATATCAACAAGGTTGGTGCTTGTTATATCTTGAACATTATTATAATGTTGGTGATGTGCACAGAAAATCTAGCATGTAGACTTTTCAATGCCAAGATGAGATACTTAAAAACAAAATAGCCACATTGTATTTAAACATTTAGTAGATGCTTGGAAATTCTGAAACTAACAAGGCATCCATGGTTTTAAGATTTTTGGAAAGATGCTTAGGAATTTCCTGAAAGCTATATTCTTTCATTTCCTGTAATGTTACCTTTCATCTGAGAACCCTGAGAACATCAGCTCCAACAACAGGGCTGAACCTGTTCCAGATCAAGGAAATTCACCCATGGTGACTCACACTAGACTTTGCTTTGAATAGCCCACACTAATAATCCCTCAGCAATGCTCAACCCTGGCTCCAACAGTAATCTGGTCGACTGCCCGCACTTGCGCGGTGACCTGTGACCATTGATCTTGTGCAGATTCTCCTGTGAGAAGTTACTTTACCGTACTGGTCAGATCCTCAGTGGCAATGTCTTGCTTTCAAACATAACTAGAGTGAGGAGAGCTTGGTCAGGCTGCGGAGGCAATATTTGTTGATCAGGTCCTCTTTTTTTATTGTAACTACAGCCACACTTGCAGGTTAACCTGGTGGAGGTGAGGCACAGTTTGTGATAAGAATTTTAAATTTAGACGTTCAGCACAGTAAACAGGCCCCTTTGACTCGTACAACCCAATTGCACCCAATTAGCCTACATTTTGAATGGTGGGGGTTGGGGGAAGCAGAACACCTGGAGGAATCCCATGCAGACACAAGAAGAACGTGCAAACTCCTTACTGACAGCACGGGATTCAAACCTCAGTTGCTAGCACTGTAGTAGCTTTGCGCTAACCGCTATGCAAACCATGCCACCCCGCGGCTAAGTGATAGCAACCGAGAATAAAAACCGAAAATACTGGAAGTACCTATCAGGTCAGGCCGCATGTGTGGAAAGAGAATGGTTCGATGAAGGGTCTTTGACTTGAAACTTTAACTCTTTCTCTGGCATGCTGAATGTTTTTCAGCATTTTGACCTGATGCTGTTCTGATGCGGAGTCTTGATCTGAAATGTCAACCGTCCCTTTCCACCACAGGGGCTGCCTGACCCCCTGAGTTCTCCCAGCAGTTTGATTTTTGGTCCTGTGGCAGCGCACTCTCTCGTGGTGAACCGGCCCCGCTTGTAACGCCACGTGGCGGGACAGCCATGAGAGGATGGTGCCATCAGAGGTGTCCCCCTCCATTGTGTTTCCAACCCAGCACGTGCCTGGGGCAGCAGTTATGACATCATCACACATGCGATGACTGAGCTCATGCTGCCTTTAAAGAGGCATGCACTAGATTTGAATTAAATAGTCATTAACGGCATCCGACGTGGTGGCTGTGTATTTCTTAGCGGTAGCTCACACTACATTGGTGACCCCGACAAGCCCAAACGTCTTTCTGATCTTTGAACATGGATCCCGCTGAGGTCAACGCTGTGGCCATCAAACTTCCCCCTTTCTGGACCCATCGCTCGCATATGTGGTTCGGGCAGGCGAAAATGCAGTTCTGCCTCTGGAACTTCTCCGCAGACGCCATGGTGTTTTACCACGTCATGAGCGTCTTGGACGAGGAAACAGCAGCCAGGGTGGACGATATCATCCACCACCCACCAGCCGAGGGTAAATATCCTGCCCTCAAGAACCTTCTCCTGGGCACCTTCGATCTCTCCCCTCAACAGCGTGCCTCCAGACTCCTACCACCTGGACAGGCTGGGAGACCACACACCATCGGTCCTCATGGATGAGATGCTGGCACTGGCAGAGGATCACAAGCCCTGCTTCTTGTTCTGCCAGATCTTCCTGGAGCAGGTGCCCGAGAACATTCAGCTCCTGCTGGCGGACAAGGACTTCACGGACCCACACCGAGTCGCAGCCCGGGCGGACACCCTCGTGTGAACCAAGAGGGAGAATGAAGTTGCCCTCAGTCAGGTCCCTCGTCCAGGAACCAGCCAGCCGCAGCCCCCCCCCCCACCCCCCCAAGCACGTCAGAGGAACACCATCCTATCTGGTGCTACTACCATCAGTGCTGGGGAGGCACAAGGTATTAAGTGCAAGCAACCATGTACCTACCAGGGAAATGATCTGGCCACGTGAACAGCCTCCTTCATATAACTGATAGATCCACTGGCCGCTGTTTCATGGTGGACACCGGAGCAGAGCTGAGCGTCTTTCCCCCCCCCCCCGCCCCCACCGCTCTCAAGACATGCACTTGATCTCGTGGTCAAACCCTGTGGGCAGCCAACAGGTCCACCATTAAAACCTTTGGCACCTGCAAGGCACAGATCCAGATCGATAAAGAAAAATTCTGTTGGAAGCCTGTGCTGGCCTCAGTGGGTACTGCGTTGTTGGGGACCAACTTCCTGAGAGCACATGGCCTGCTAGTCGACATGAAGGGCAAGACTGGTCAATGCTTGCACGTTCCACTCAGTTCGCCTAGACAATCCGTAGCCAGTTCTGGGGGGGGGGAGGGATTGTGTAGTGGCGCACTCTCTCGTGGCGAACCAGCCCCACTTGTAACGCCACGTGGCGGGGCAGCCATGAGAAGATGGTGCTGTCGGGGGTGTTCCCTTCCATCGTATTTCCAGCCTAGCGCGCACCTGGAGCAGCAGTTATGATGTCATCACGCAGGCTATGACTGAGCTCAAGCTGCCCTTAAATGGGCATGCGCTAGATTTGAATAAAACAGTCATTAATGGCATCTGATGTTGTGGCTCTATATTTCTTAGTGGTAGCCCCAATATTTTCTAATTGCATTTTGGATTCATATATTGCTGGATTAGAAGCACTGCCTTAGCATGATAGTACCACTTTTTAAAAGCCTGTTGGAAATAGAATGTAACTTCTATTAATCAGATCTCTTGCTTTCTCTGTACATGTAGGTGATTCATGAGGCGGTACTGGATATTGATGAAAAAGGAACAAAAGCTTCAGCAGTTACAAGAGTTGGTCTAATGCCAATGTCAAGGGCTCCCCGGCTTATATTTAACAGACCCTTCTTATTGTTAATTGCTGAACACAGCACTAAGAGTGTCCTATTTGCTGGAAGAGTGATAAACCCCACAGTTTAACACAGGCAGACTTCACTTATCCCCTAAAATTGCAACATTCATAATTTGTAAACAATGGTATTACTTCTGCTGCAATTTCAAATGCTGCAAGGTTAATCAAATACATTACTCTTTGCCAAAGATTATCCTGCTTTGTATAAAGCTTAGTATATTTGTTTAAGTAATTTACATTAAAGTTGATTATGAGTACAAACATTTAAAGTGTAGTATCCAGCTTTTTGCTCAACAATCCAACATGGAGCAGTCTGGTAAACTCATTCTCTTGTGGAGCTCCAAGGATCAGTAGAGTCGATGATCACTTCCAACAGTTTGGTATCTTTTTCCTGTTGTTAAGGCTGTGAATGAGTTATACATGGAGCAAGAACACAACACATGCAGACTCTCTTAAAAGAATTTCCTGAGAGAATATCTAAGAAAATCTCTCTGATCTCAAAAGTACATTGCGTTTTTGTACTCAAAAGTACAATGATCATTGCAGGTGATTAAATACAATTTCAATAGTTGCAATTGCGTAGGTCACTTCAATATTTTAGATGTGGACAAATGATTTTGCAGTACGACACATTCACAATGACTGTATGATTCACCCTATTCAAATTATGCCTCTCCTTGATCTTTCCACCAAGATCCATCACACCACGGTTTTGCACACTAAATCTCAGGCGAATTGTACAATTCACCATTCTGCCTATTTTATTATCCTCCACATTGACTTGAGCATTTTTAATTTTGTTAGACCCTGGATCAAGGTTTGAAAAATATATAAAGATTAAGAATTCTGATATTCTTGGTGACAGGGTGATGGATTGGGAAGCATGACCAAATATTTTTCTCCATTGGAGTTATGATTGCTTTCTTCTTCTCTTTGGTTTCTGTTCCCAACAAAGCCATGAGGTGATACTGCATTAAAATCCCTTTTGGAAGTGCTTGCACGCAACATGAACACTCTCTTGGCGGTGAGATTTCTTCCAAAAAGGGATTTTTAACATAGTACCGCCTTGTAGCTCTGTTGGGGAATCCAAAGTGACAGGATTTTAGACAGGTTGGGGATCAGAAAGAAAAGAGAAAAAATGCAATTGTAACTCCAATGGAGAAAAAATATTTGGTAGTGGTTCCAACTCACCACACCATTAGCCCTCTGTCTCCTTCCATCAGATAGAAGAGACAAGATCTTAAAAGCAAACCTCCAAGTTCAAGGGCAATTTCTTTCCTGGTGTTAGCAGATTCTGGAATGGACTTCTCATTGGATGATGCCCCTGAACTCTAACTCTACTCCCCCCTATATTCTGCACTAGTATCCAAGTATAACTACACCTTGCTCCTCATGACTTATGGTGACACAATAACAGTGGTTCTTAACCTTTTTCTTTCCACTCACATGCCACCTTAAGTAATCCCTTCCTAACCATGGAGCACTGGTGGTGTCCTATGCCATCAGTGTCCTGTGGTTAGGAAGGGATTACCTAAGGTGATATGTGAGTGGAAAGAAAAAAGGTTGCGAATCACTGCAATATGACCTACATTTTTATTTTATCACTGCATTAAATATGCATTGTCTTGCCAGGATAGCATGCAAACTAAAGCTTTTCACTGTATCTTGGTACACATGACAATAAATAATTCAATTCAGATTGGAGGCCTGTGACTAATGGTGTGACTGAGGGATTGGTACTGGGACCATCTGTGGGACCATGTTTGTCATCTATAGCAATGATCTAGATGAGAGATAAGATTAAGGGCAGTGCTGACTAACTGGGCGAAGAAGTATGGCCCATGTTTGGGGGGAGGGGGGGGAACAAGCCATGTGAGCTTGTTGACAAAGTGGAAAAATCTGGAAAGGAAAAGCACAAGAAAGAAAGGACCGGTCCATTCTGGCAGGAAAGGTCGGTGTGGGTGAGGCCAGGTTTGGAGTATTGTGTTCAGTTCTGGTCTCCAAATTATAGAAAGGATATAGATAAGGTGGAGAGGGTGCAGAGAAGGTTTACAAGGATGTTGCCTGGCTTACAACATCTAGAGTACAGATAAAGATTAAGGAGACTGGGACTTTATTCATTGGAATGTAGAAGGCTGAGAGGGGATTTGATAGAGGTATTTAAAATTATGAAGGGAATAGATAGACTAGACATGAGTAGATGTTTTCCCCTGAGGGCAGGGGAGGTTGGAAGAAGAGGGCATGAGTTAAGGGTAAGGGGGAAAAACTTTAGGAGAAATGTTAGAGGTGGCTTTTTCACTCAGAGAGTGGTGGCAGAATGGAATGATCTTCCAGAGGAGAGAGTTGCAGCAGAGTCCTTTCTGTCATTTAAGAGAAGCTTGGATGTGTCCATGGATATGAGGGGGTTGGAGGGTTATGTGCAGAGAGTGGGAGGGGGGAGCTGGTGGAGTTGTTCAAGGGAACTGGCACGGACTCGAAGGGCCGATATGGTCTGTTTCCGCACTGTAAACTGTTATATGTTATATTGCGGTAAATTGGATCAGCAAGTTAGCTGATGACAATAAGATTGGCAGTATTGAGGATAGAGAAGAAAGTTTTTGAAACTTGCTAAGGCTTCTGGGTCAGCTGGTAAAATGGACTGAAAAATGGCAGATAGAGTTTAATGCAGACAAGTGTGAGGTGTTGTATTTTGGAAGGGCAAACCAAAAAAGGACATACTCGGTAAATGGCAGGGCACTGAAGATGGCAGTAGAACAGGAGGATCTGGAAATGCAGATACATAATTATCTGAAAGTAGCATCATAGGTGGATAAGATTCTAAAGAGGGCTTTTGGCATATTGGCCTTCAAGGTTTTGAGTACAGGAGTTGGGATGTTATGTTGGAGTTATATAAGATATTGGTGCGGCCAAATTTGGAGTATTGCCTGCAGTTTTGGTCACCTAACTACAGGAAGGATATCAGCAAGATGGAAAGAGTGCAGAGAAGATTTACTAGGATGTTGTCCAGACTTCAGGAACTGAGTTACAGGGAAAGATTAAACTGGTTAGGACTTTATTCCCTGGAACATAGAAGAAAGAGGGGAGATTTGATAGAGGTTTTTTAAATTATGAGGGGGATAGATAGAGTAAACGTAGATAAGCTTTTTTCCACTGAGGGTGGGTGAGAGACAAACAAACCAGAGGACATGAATTGACGGTGAAAGGGGAAGAAGTTTAGAGGGAGCATTAGGGGAACTTCTTCGGGCAGAGAATGATATGAGTGTGGAAAGAGCTGCCAGCTGAAGTGGTAAATGTAGGCTCAATTTTAACATTTAAGAATAACTTGGGCAAGTTCATGGATGGGAGGGGTATGGATGGCTATGGGCAGGGTGCCGGTCAGTAGGAATAGGAAAAAAATATTTCTGCACAGTCTAGAGGGGCTGAGGTAGCCTGTCTTTGTGCCGTAATTGTTTTATTGTTCTATGGTCAAATTCCTCAAGATTCTATCACTGAACTGCACACTGGGAGCTACTTATACTGTCTAATTAACCTACCAATCTTCATGTCTTTGGAATGTGGGAGAAAACCAAGGCACCCAGAGAAAACTCACATGGTCAGAGCATGTGTAATTTCCACATCGATATCACTCAAAGCCAGTATTGAACCCAGGTTTCTCTGGCACTAGGCTTTAGTAGCTGCACCACTGGGCTACACACAGGAAGGCAACAGCAGTTGAAAAAGGTAAGACTTTACTACTTATAGCCTGAGTCCATACAATAGTGAGTTCAAGCCCTCTTCCAAAGTCTCAGCCAATGCTTGAGTGTAGTACTGAGTGGGATAATGACACTTGGATTCCATCCTAAGGCAAGACTCCCCACTTCTCTCTCTGCTGGAACTAAAACAATGTAGGTGATTGGGAGGCATGATCAAATCTTTCCATTAATTTGAGAGGCAACTCTTTGCTTCCACTCCCTGCATTCTCATCCTCAATCAGTTTCAAACTCTTGCTGCCACTTCCCCTAGTGTTTTATATAACCATATAACAATTACAGTACGGAAACAGGCCATCTCGGCCCCTCTAGACCGCACCAATTGCTCCCTGCCCATAACCCTCCAACCCACTCACATCCATGCACCCATCCAACCTTCTCTTAAATGACAAAATTAACCCTGCTGCAACCACCTCTTCTGGAAGGTCATTCCACTCAGCCACCACTCTCTGAGTGAAGAAGCTTCCTCTCATGTAACTTCTAAAGTTTTGTCCCCTAACCCTTATCTTATGACCCCTCATTCCAATCTCACCTATCCTCAAGGGGAAGAGCCAATTCACATCCCCTTCATAATTTTATATATCTTTATCAAATCCCCCCCTCAACCTTCTTTGCTCCAATGAATAAAGACCCAGTCTACTCAATCTTTTTTTGTATTCTAGATACCAGGCAACATTTTAGTCAATCTTCTCTGCACCCTCTCTACCTTATTGATATCTTTCCTATAATTTGGGGACCAGAACTGCACACAATATTCCAATATGCTATGAGAAAAGGGAAATCTCGCGGGTGATCCAATCAGTGTATATGCATCCATTTATGTCACTGAAATCGATTAAATTATCTTTCCCATGGCACATTTTTGAGAGAGCTTACTGAGTACATATTGGACGTCTTTTTTTTGCATTACAGGAGTTTTGAAAAGAATGAAAGATGCAACATAAAATCAAAATCTTTCTCCGTTTCTGCCTCTGGGCAACGTCAAAGGCATCGTCCAAATCCAGACAGCAGAATGAGACATTGCTGTGAGTGTCAGAAGTTCAGAACTACCTCCAACAAAACTGAAGGCCTCGTACCTACATGGTGACAACTTACCAAAATTTTTTGACTCTTGCTCAACAGAACAATTTGACTTGTTGGGAAACCTCACATGATTATTCAAACTACAGGCAGAACAACCTCATGGATTATATAAGTGGATGTTGTTTTGGAGGAGATATTTGTGCCCTTAATTTCTCTGTACCAGCAAACTGAAAAAAAATGTTAACATTTTGAAATAAAACGTTTTCTATTGCATCATCGGTCTAAAAGATGAAACCTTAGGGCTTGCAATTATTTTCCACCTTTTATGACCAACTTTTGCAGTTTGACCTCCGTCTAATCTTCCATGTGGTGGTGCAGGTAGTTCTAGGTCTTTTTATTCTTCATTGTCCAGTCATGGCACCTCGTTGGCTGCTCATGGTAGGAATGGCAAGGCATCTTTATCCAGATCCAGCAAGTTTTTCATGCAGATTTTTCACAGATCACTTGTTATTTAGGCCATGTTGTCTAATCTATTTGTGGTTTACACTTGAATAAATTAAGAACACTCGCAGTTCCTGACTGATGCATTTTCTTCTCAGCAGAGAGGATACCACTGAGGTGATTGCCGTTAAAAGTCAAATCAAGCAATCACTGATCTACTTTTATAAACTAAATGAATCACTAAGTTAAAAGAAATCCATGATTCATCTCTCCTTTAAATATTCTAATTGCTAAGTTTGAGTTAAATCAATATAATCACTGAATTTCTGTTCATTAGATGGGAAGTTGGAGCCTGTGATGGAGTTTGCCACATTCTGCGGCCGTCTGTGTTCCTGGGCACTCAAATTATCAAACTAGTCTCTAATGCAACCAGTCGGTATTCTTTCCACAGTACACATGTTGAAGGTTGATAGAGTATTCGACGGCATATCAAATCTCCACAAAATTCTTAGATAACAGCGGCATTGGTGTGCCTTCTTCACAGTGGCTTTGAGGTGCTGGTTCTAGGAGTGATCCTGCTGACATGTGGACTCCCAAGAACTTGCAGGGTTTAACTCTCTACACTGCTATCCCATCAATGAAGGCAGGGTCATGTTAAGTTTCCCTCCCCCAGTCTATTTTAAAGGGAACTATTTGATAACCTGACTGAAAACCAGCCTTCTGTCCCTTGTCAACTTGGGATCATCAAATAACCAAGCCAATTGCTGGCACCACAGTGCTTTTCCTCCTCAGACAGAGAGAGCCTACTAACTGATAACCTTTTGATCAGTCAGATTTAATATTCTGGGTTTCAATTGTCTTAAATGAAGGCCCCAGTTAATGCAACCTCTTTCTCTCTGAACCAAACTCCAGAACTCAGTGAAAATTGGTGCTAGATTTTATGGACAACAGGTTGATGAATCTGCCTCCATGCTGTGTACTCTGTGACTGTACAACAAATGTGAGGCATTGATCCAAATCCATTGGGGATACCTGCAGAGGGTGCAGTGAAAGGAAACATTCAATCTGATTTTGTGCCATTGTGCTAACTTCTGCCTTTAAGTCCACTGGGGTCTTTATCATTGATTCATCCACAACAGTGAGGGACCAGGACATCTCTTGCTAACAACAGGAGGCCCTTTCATGCCGAGCCTCTGCCTGGAGGCCGGCTATAAGCACGGAGAGAAAAATAAAAACTTACTTTTCACGGAGCAGCCCTAAAATGCTGCTTTTGTGTTGCATTCATGTTGAGCGGTGCCTTGTAGCTCCCTCCAGAGCCGATGGAGGGGAGCGACTGGTGCTGTGGCGCCACCTGTAATAAATACATGGCAAAGCAATGGCCATCTTCCCTACCCATAATCTCCACACAGCTGGAACCGCTCTGTGTTTCCTAGAACAGTTCCAGCTGTATGGGGAATTGTGGGTAGGGAAGACGGCCATTGCTCTGCCACGTTTTGAGCCACTGATGAGTGGCCCTGAAGACCGAAGCAGCCCAGTGAGGTACCAGAGCGGCCAATGGGGCTGTCACAGCCTGCACCAGCCGCCCCTGATAGCCTCTGCTCTGACATCCCCTGCTCTGACCGCCCCTGCCCTAATGACCCCTGCCAGCCCCACTGCCCATACGGCCATCATCAGCCCCCCTGCCCTGACAGCCCCCCCACCACCTCTCACCCTGATGGCCCCCGCCGGCCGCCCCTGCCCTGATAGCCCCCATCCATGCCCTGAAGGGATCATGGAGGGAGAGGAATGAGTGGGTGGGAGAGAGAGTGAAGATGGGTCACAGGCTGACAGCATCATTGCAACAACATCAATCTATCTCTAGAAAGCTGCTTGCAGTGCCATTACATTCATGCAGGATGGCGGAGCGCAGTGTTCTGCTGCTGACCCTTCCCTGAGAGGGATTGCACTCGGTGCCTTGGAGCCAGCCACGGCACATTCATAGAGGTAAGTCTCCCACAGTAAGGGCAGATGATCTCCGCCTTTACTGTTGGGCTTTTTCACTGCATGAAAGGGCTTACGCATTAAATTAATTTTGTAGTGCAGATTCCCTCATTCAGTTCAACTTCTCTGATTTCTTATGCAAAGGCATTTACAAAATAATTAATGCATTAATCGCTAAAGTTAATTCCAGATAGATGCTGTGGCTAGAACTGAATCCAACAAAGAAGGAAATTCATTTTTAAAGATTTTAGATTTACATTTTAAATTTTTTTTAAATTTAGACATACAGCATGGTAACAGGCCATTTCAACCCACTTGTCCATACTGCCTAATTTACACCCCCTTAGCCTCCCCCGGTATGTTTCAAATGGTAGGAGGGAACTGGAGGCCCAGGGAAAACCCACGCCAACATGGGGAGCATGTACAAACTCCTTACAGATAGCGCAGGATTATGAACTCCAGTCCTGATCCCTGGCGCTGTATAAGCATTGCACTAACTGCTATGCCATCTCAAATATTGCACAGGAAAGAGATACAGGTGTATCAGAGCCAACACCGCGAGGCTGAGAAGCAGCTTCTTCTCATGGACAGCGACCAAAGGAACTGCTCACACTAACCATCCGAGACTCTAATATTTACAAAAAATATTTATTTATCTAATTATTTTTATTGTATGAATATTTGTCCTGCATGCAGATAATTTGTCTGAATGTGTGTTAGGTCTGATTGTGTGCCTGGATGTATTACCCAAGGACAGGAGAACACTGTGTGGTCGGGTTGAGAACTTGTGCAATCGGTTGATAATAAACTTGACCTTGAGGAAGTATATAAAGGGACCATTGTTTTTAGGCAATACGTGGAACTCCAGTAATTTCCCTGTCGTTTTGCAAATTCTGCCAACCTTTCTGCAAAGAGGACTATGATTTGTCATGCCAAGTCAAAACTGGGAATTGCTGTCATTCCAAACATGAAGGGCAATTTAATATGCAAATGCAATATGCAATGTGATCTCTTTGTCCTACGCTTCAAGAAAGCAACATCAACTTGCCCGGCTCATTGAAAGGAACAACCTGAAAATATTTCTACATCGAGGGCGCTGATTTATTCCTTTGCAGGATACGGTTGTTGGTGGCAGTGCTAACATTCGTTGCCCATTACTAATTCTTCTTTAAGAGGCAATTAAAAGCTGACCCCATTTGTGCACCTGGAGTCACGAGCAGAGCAGGTAAGAATGACCGATATGTCTTTAGGCTTTACCCCTCCTCACAAATGACCTTTGGCAAAAACAAGTAAATGCACAAAGTATCTCAGACTATTTTTGGAGAAACAATGTAAGTTACTGTGTGAATGCTGGCATGTTGACCACAGCATAATTAATAGATGATCTGGACATTGATAGCTATATTGATCAGGAGTGTAACCAGTAAATCACCAACACTGGAATTTACTTGTCCCTTCCCTTACTCAACCTCTCGCTTTCTATAATCAAAATAGTTTTGTGATCATTATCTATTGAAAACGCACAGGCTCGCAAAGCTATCTTGACAAATACTCTTTCCACCCATTTTCCAGCGAGGACACGGTTCCGTGCTCCTGTATATTTGCCTTTGTAATTCTACCTCTTCGGACAGAACCACTCACACCAGCGTGATATCTTCCTTTTGCCTCAACTGTGGCTTCTCCTTCTGAGTGGAGATTTGATAGAGGTATACAAAATTCTGTGGGGGATAGATGGAGTCAATGCAATTAAGCTTTTTCCACTAAGATTATATGAGATAGAAACCAGGGGACATGGGTGAAAGGGGAAAGGTTTAGGGGGAACATTAGGGGCAACTTCTTCACAGAGTAGTGGGAGTGTGGAACAAGTTGCCAGCAGACTCAATTTTAACATTTAAGGAAAATTTGGACAAGGGTGAGAGGGGTATGGAGGATGATGGACTGGGGGCAGGTCAGTTGGACTAGGCAGGAGAAGAGTTTATTTTCCGTACTGTAACATTCTATGGTCGTATGGTTCACCGCAGCCAGAGCAGAGAGGACTCCCAGCTGCGTCTTATCCCTTTCTTCTAATGCTGCTTTGGGAAAATGGGTAATATATTGTTGCTTGGATTGCCTCAGAATATTTTGGAAGCTTTATGACAAACATATGCAGTAGCTAATCGTTCTTGACTGTTCTTGCAATGTTTCAATCACCTTCATGCTCAGCTTTGTTTGAATGTTGCTTTATGAAGGTTCCCAGAACTGGAGGGCTTGAATTATAAGGAGAGGCTGGATAAGCTGAGACTTCTCCCTGTGACAAAATAGGTTGAGAGAATGTATGATTGGCAATAATGGTTAGCGCAGCGCCTTTACAGCGCCAGTGATCTGGACTAGGGTTGAAATCCCATGCCATCTGTAACGATTCTCCCTGGGGGCTCCGGTTTTCTCCCATCGTTCAAAACGTACTGGGGGTGTCATTGGGTGGCATGGGCTTGTGGGCCGAAATGGCCTGTTACCGTGCTGTATGCGTAAATTCAAATGTTAATTTTAAATATTTTAAAATTAAAAATCATAGAAATTTATAAAACCAAGAGAGACATAGAAGAAGTAAATGATCATCATTTTCTTTGCCAGCATAGGGGTATCTAAAAATAGAGGGCATAAATTTAAGGTGAGAGTGGTCTGATTTAAAAGGGACTCGAGGGGCACCATTTTCAACACAGAGAGGGGTGGGTAACAGAATGGACTGGAATGAGGAAGTTGTATAGACAGGCACAATTCTAACATTTAAAGAACCTTTGACAGGTACATGGATGGGAATGGTTGCAAGGGATGTGGGCCAATTACTTGTAAATGAGATTTCTTGGATAACCAACTTGATCAGCAGGATTAAGTAGAGCTGAGGCCGGGCACCTGATTCCATGCTGTAAAACTCAACAACTCTTTGATTTCTATGCTCTTGTTCCCTTTCTTTCCAGCCATAAAGAAGAGAGCGTACCTACCTTCCACTCCTCCATCCTCCACATGTCACTTCTTCTGTCTTTAATGAGACGAAACCTCCTCATATCTCTTCCTTGCCTCCTCTCCCATCCCATTTCCTTGTCTCCTAGAGTCCATGGCCAGGTCACCTCAACCAACTTGCCTTTTCCCACTTCACCCTTAATTTCCCCACTATGGAAAATCCCCCATCTTAACTGCATTTCAAATATATTTAATGAAATAGCCTCGGCGGCACCTTGAGTAAGGGATAAACCTTTTTAGGCCTTGAGCTTATGACCCATTCACATTAACAATAGAACTCTAATTTGGATGGATTTCTTGTATCACATGTATACAAGAAAATAGAGGGTTATGGCTGTAAGGTAGGGAAGGTTTATAGAGGTAGGGAAGGTTTATAGAGGTCAGCACAATATCTGAAGGGTCTGTACTGTATTGTAATGTTCTATGTTCTAATATTAACTAGAAACACATCATTTACAATTTATTTCACATCATGGTTTTGGAGACATTATCATCTAAAATATAGCAAGATATTCTGACAAGATGGTTTTCTTGATTCAAATACAATAACTGAAACTGATGTTACAAGAAATATTTGCCTATTCAGGGTGAGGTAGTACAAACTGTATTTGTAACTCCAGTCCAATTGTTTAAACAAAGATTGGTGATGGACTAAAGTTCATTGTACTGATTAATGTGTAACTTGTGATGCAAAGGCTCTGGTATAAATTGACACCAGAGATCAGGACTACGCTTGAGCAAGTTGGGTGGTCAAATGCGAGCAGGTTTCTTCATTTTAGGTAGGACTCTGAAATTATGGACAGGCTTTTGATACGAAGCTCAAAGTAAATGTGATTCAACTTGTTTTAAGAGCTCAGGAGTGATGTCTGATCTTACTTAGAACTCAGCTAAATTGTGGTGTAATCATTATGAGGAGTTTATTGTCATATACATTGTACAATGTACATATGCATCAAACTTCTTAATTTCTGCAGCTGAACGGGTGCCTTGTTAAAAAAAATACACCGTACATATAATTGAATTTAAAAGAGGCAATAAATACAAAAGATAGATAATAAATATTCAAAATTAGCTCAGAGCAAAAAAAAGTGATTTTGCAATCTGCAGACAATCCTTGGTGTCGGAGCAATTGGAAAGAAACTGTACTTGAACCAAGAGATGCCAGTTTCATCACCTGATTTGTGAGAAAGCTAAAAATGTAGGGTCGACAGAATTTGAAAAATTGAAAAACAATATATTTCAGGTTTTTTTTGTTAATTTGCAGGTACAAAATGGAGAAAAGGATTGCTTTGGCTTTGCTGTTGGTCACTATGCCTTGCAGTGGAGTAACCAAACGACAATCTACTGCAGACAGTGCTCCTGATCCAAACAGGCACTTGTTGCTGCTCAGACTTTCAACAGCAAATGTAGACTTTGCCTTGCGTCTCTACAGACAGATTACTGTTCTTCCCCACACAGCTTCCAAGAATATTTTCTTCTCTCCATTTAGCATCTCTGCTGTTCTGAGCATGTTGTCCTTGGGTGCCAAAGGCAACACTTTAACTCAGCTTATTAACGTTCTTGGGTACAGCAATATGACACAGAATAGTGATGTAGCAGTGAGCCAATTGTTCCACTACCTTCTGCAAGACCTAACCAGTGAAAATAATGATCTGCTTATAGGGAACTCTCTACATTTTCAGAGTGGAGTAAATATTCATAAAAAGTTCATTCAAGAAGTCAAGCATTATTACAACACAGAGACAGTGAGTGTTAATTTCCTTAAACCTGAAACCACAAAAAAACAGATCAATGCTCATGTGAATCTTAAAACAAATGGCACAATCCAAGATTTCCTTAAACAGCCCCTCAGCAAAGATACTGTGATGCTGCTTCTCAACTTTGTCTTGTTCAAAGGTAAGAAATTATTTGTGTATTAAGCACACATCATTTAATGACTCTGAATGAATGGGAATTTTAGCTTCAGCATCTTGATCAGGATGGTTTTCGAATGACTGTGGGTTCTTCAAGGAAAGTTTGTTTCTGATGTAACGAGTGGAGGTCTGTTTATATTTATGAAATATAAATTGCTTTGATGCGAAATGAATCTTCAAAAGAATTAATTAATTTCATTTTAGCTCTTTGAAAGATTGATCCATAGCAGACATTATTTGATGATTGTCAGAGATATATTTGTTCTTAATTAGCTACTCCAGAGTGAAGAAATAGGTTCATGTTTACAAACCTCACAGTGAAAGGTAGAAAGTATTTTACTTTGTGTCATCTTCATTTTGCATCTCTCTCATTTACTCTTCTCTTCTTGCTGTTCCACCTTCTGTTCATCTGGATTCCTGACTTCTATTCACCTGTATTCTGCAATCATTCACTCACACACAGAGGGGGGGGGGGTTGGTGTGTGGGGTGTGTGTGTCTATATATGTGTCTGTGTGTATGGGGATGGGGGTGTAGTGTGCATGTATGGGTGTGTGTGGGGGTATGTGTCTGCATATGTTTCTGTGTGTGTGTCTGGAGGGGTATGTGTGTGGGTGTGTGTGTGTCTATGTATGTGTCTGTGTGTATGGGGGGTGTGGGTGTGCGTGTATGGGTATGTGTGGGGGTGTGTCTGTGTGTGTGTCTCTGTGTGTGTATGTGGAGGGATATGTGGGGTGTGTCTGTGTCTGGGGGGTGGTGTAGGGTGTGTGTGTATATGCGCGCCCATGCACGTGTTTGTGTGTGTGCATGCGTGTGATTGCGTGAGTGAGTGAATGAATGAGTGAGGTGAGTGAGAGAGTGAGCGAGTTGAGTGAGTGTGTGAGTTGAGTGAGTGAATGATTTGAATGAGATTTGAGTGAGTGAGTGAATGAGTAAGTTGAGTGAGTTAGTGCATTGAGTGAGTGAGTTGAGAGTGAATGAGTTGAGTGGGTGATATGATTGAGTAAGTTCAGTGAGGAGTGAGTTCAGTGAGGAGTGAGTGAGTGAGTTGATTGAGTGAATGAGTTGAGTGAGTGAGTTCAGTGAAGAGTGAGTGAGCAGTGAGTGAGTGAGTGAGTGAGAGGGAGAGAGATGGAGAAACGCAAGATCAAATTCA
Source organism: Narcine bancroftii (assembly GCF_036971445.1). Taxonomy (NCBI): domain Eukaryota; kingdom Metazoa; phylum Chordata; class Chondrichthyes; order Torpediniformes; family Narcinidae; genus Narcine; species Narcine bancroftii. The sequence continues at coordinate 31,930,346 of NC_091470.1, forward strand.
GACACACAGATTGTTCATCAACTCTGTTCATGCCTCCCGTTGTCTCAGGAAATCTGCTAACACATTAAAGGACTCATCCCACCGTCACACCTCTCTTGGGAAGGGGATATATGTGTGTGGATGAAGGGCTCAGGCCCAAAACATTGGTAATATATCTTTGCCTCCCATGGATGCTGCAGAACCTGATGAGTTTCTCCGGCACTTCTGTATATTAACCTCCAGGTTCTTTTCTGTTGTCATAGATGACTTAAATGGATTTCTCACTGGCAAAAGATGATGCTGTTGCATTGTTGTTAACGGTTTTCTTGACACCCTGCACTGTTTTTGAATGTTTCTCTCTAAATCACTGTAACAATGTTCTCTGGATTGTTGTTGATTTATTTATTTGTCACTTGCATCATCTGCTACTTGAGTGAATTTGTCTTGATAGCAAAACATAAACAATTACACACACACACACACACACACACCCCACACACAACCCCCCCCCCCACACACACACACTACACTACACACACACACACACACACCCCCCACACACACAAACCCCACACACCCATACACACCCCACACACATGCCCATACACACACACACCTACACACACACTTACACACACACCCATACACACCCCACACACACACACACCTCACACACACACCCATACACACACACACACACTACACACACACACCTAGACACACATCCATACACACACAGCATACACACCCCACACACCCACACACACACACCCCTACACACACACCATCCAGACCATAGACCTGATGGACGGATGTGAAAGGTCGGAGATGTGACGGAAGACCTGCCTGCGCCACTGCTGAGGAACCACTGGTCGTGGGTTGCCCATGGAGATATCGCACAGGATGGTTCCTTCACTGCTCGGATTTGGGAGGTCTCGGAACCGTAGGCCCATAATGGTGGTCTTGAAGGCCCTCATCTCCTCATCTGACTTCTGGTCCTGGGTGAGCTGGTCGAAGTCGAAGCCGGGCATCAGCGCACAGATGGCCGGTTATGAGAGTGCATGGGCAATCACATTGTTCTTCCCACCTTGTGCTGAATGTCAGTGGTGAACTCCAACACAAAGGAGAGGAGACATTGCTGGCGGGCTGACCAGGGATCATTTGCCATCGCAAGCATCTGGGTTTGGGGTTTGTGGTCAGTGAAGATACTAAAAGTACTCTCCTCCAAAAAATAGCAGAAATGCCACACCGCCAGTTACATGCCCAGTAACCTGCGGTCGAAGGCACTATACTTGCGATCAAGCAGGCGGAGCAAGTGGCTGAAGAATGCCAGCAGCTTTCAATGTCCATTCACCTGCTGCTTCAGGATGGCACCAATGGCGTAGGCATTGACAGAGAGTGCCATTTGCAGGTCGGTGTGCGGGTGGGCGAGCATGGTGGCCTTCGCGAGGGCATCCTTGGTGGCCTCGAATGCAATACAGGCTTCTTGGTTCCAAGAGAGTGTCTTGAGCTTGGCTGTGATGAGGGCGAACAATGGCTGCATGATGCGCGCAGCTCCTGGGATGAAGCGGTTGTAAAAATTGACCATACCATGAACTCTTGCAGCCCCTTGAGGCTGCCCGGGCGTGGGAACTCCCTGATAGCGGCGACCTTCACAGGGGCAGGGGTGACTCCTTTGGCAGTATGGTATGGCCCAGGAACTGCATGGACTCTTTCCTGAACTGGCACTTGGCCGGGTTGATGGTAAGGCCGAAATCGGCCAGCCGGGAGAAAAGGGCGCGTAGGTGGGCCTTGTGTTGCACCTGGTCCTTGCTGGCGATGAGGATGTCATCCAAATAAATAAAGATGAAATCCAAGTCCCTGCCCACAAAGTACATGAGGCGCTGGAAGGACTGAGCGGCATTCTTGAGCCCGAACAGCATGCACAGGAATTCGAACAAGCCAAAGGGGGTGATGATGGCTGTCTTGGATATGTCCTCAGGGTGCACCAGAATCTAGTGATATCCGTGCACCAGGTCAACCTTGGAGAAAACCCTCACACTGTCCAGGATGGCCATAACGTCTTGGATGTGAGGGATGGGGTAACAGTCAGGAACTGTTGCCTCACTGAGCCGTCGATAGTCTCCGCAGGGACACCAGCCGCCGGATGCTTTTGGGACCAGAAGAAGCGGCGAGGCCCACAGGCTGTCGAACTGCCGAATGATTCCCAGTTCCAACAGGTGCGAAAACTCCTCCTTCACCACCTGGAGCTTGTCAGGTGGGAGCCGGGGTGCCTTGGTGTGAACCAGTGGGCCCTGGGTGTGGATGTTGTGGAACACCCCGTGGCGTGGTGAGGCAGCGGAGAACTGTGGCTTGAGGAGTATCAGGAACTTGTCCAGGATTCACTGGAACTCGTCTCTGGGCATGTTGATCGTGGCCATCCGCGGTTGCTCCAAGCTGGAGGCATCGAGGCGAATGGCTGGAAGGTACGGGCATCCACCAGGCACCTACCTCTAACGTCTATGAGAAGCCTGTGTGCGAGGAGGAAGTCTGCACCCAGGATGGCAATCGGAAGGGACAAGACATTGAACCTCCATGCGAAATTTTGTTGGCCAGTCTAGAAGTGGACTGTCTTGTCTCCATACATCCAGATTTCTGTTGTGTTGGCCGCAAGGAGGGGAGGTCCACGAGGTCGGTTCCTGGACTCGACAGCCGTGGCTGGGATGACGCTGATCTGGGCTCCAGTGTCAATGAGGAACCGCCGGCTGCAGACCGAGTCCCGCAGGTAGAGGCTGTATCCTTGGCCAGCCGCCACAGCCATTAACAGCGGCCGGCCTGGTTGTTTCCCTGGAATGAGCAGGGCTGATGACACTTCCAAGCCTTGGCTCCCCAGCACTGGTGGTAGAAGCAGAGGCCTGGAGCGGATGCTGTTGCCTTGGTTATGCTCTTGGGGCCAGATGCTCTACTGCAGCGCTAGGGGTGGGCTTGAAGTGGTCGTGCCTGTGCCTCATAACCTGCTGGACCGTTGAGCCCTCCAGGAATCGTGCGAGCCATAGCTCTAGGGCCTTCTGGGCGACCTTCCTTGGATCGGTGAAGCTCTCCTGGACCAGCAGTGGCCGGATGTCCCTGGGCATATGGTCAAGGAAAATGTGCTCAAAGTGGGCAGTTGGTGCCCTCACCCATGAGCACGAGCACCTCATCCATCAGCTCCATCAGGGACCTGTCCCCCAGGGCGTCGAGGTGCAGCATCCAAGCGGCATGCTAGTGCCTGGTTAGTCCAAGGGATCCAGTAAGCACTCGCTTGATGGTCTCGTATTTGTCTTCGGCGGGTGGGTGCTGAATGAAGTGCAGCATGCATCTGGTGGTGACCTGTTCCAGGGCAGCAACCACATGGTAGAATTTGGTTGTGTCGGACAAAATCTGGCAGAGGTGAAACTGAGCCTCCGCGTGGCCGAACCAGGTCTCCGGCTCCTGAACCCAGAATTCAGGCAGTTTCACAGCTATAGCGCTGATCCCAGCCTCACTCATGATGGGTTCAAAGATGTTTGAACCAGTCGGGGTCACCAATTGTAGCGGCAGCTACACTGTTCCTGAAAGAACACACAACCAGATGGGTTGAGCTCAGTGAGCAGACTAGTTTATTGCAGGCTCCTGGACTTATACTCCCAGCCCAGACCTGGCTGAGAACCACACTGGAGGGCGCTGATGTCACCCGGGCATCACGTGATCCATTAGCGCGGTCTTCTGAGCCCCCTGCTGGGAGGAAGGGAACACCCCCGACAGCGCCATCTTGGCCGGCTGCCCCGCCACGTGGCTTACAAGCGGGGCCGGTTCGCCTGCCTAGTGGTGAGCCGCCACAATGTATCAATTATTTTTCTAATTTCTGTGAAGATTTCTTTTAGTGTTGGCAGCTTATTTATACGAAGAGGAAAAGGAAAATTGATCATTCTCTGAATTAAGGATTCTATATCTCTGCCAATCGTTTTTAGCATTCTTGTCAGTGTGTTGTTCATTTCCCACTGACGTTAACCACAATATTAATGCTGTTTTAAGTGCGTGGCATTGTTCACCAAAGACAGAGAACACACAAGATTAAACACATTTTCAAAATATCAAGAAAAGAAAAATAATAATGGCCTAGAAATTGGATTGACGAAACTATTCTATTGATTAAATAATATTTTCACCCACCATTTTACACCTTTGTTTGGAGTGTTTGGACGAATTTCCTGGTAAAGTCGCACAAAACTATAAATTGTTTCAGGGATTCCCTGGCACATTACTGTAAGCCAATGGCACTTTCTCCATCACATTAGGCTCACACGATAACATCATCAATATGCTTGGCATGCATTACTACTCCTACAGCTGCAGTACCTGAGTGAAAAAGTCACGATTTATGAACTGATGTTTTAGCACACTGATCAACGAGTAGTTCGTCATGCCGAAAGCAGTGATTACTGAGTGATTTATGTGTTGAAGATCCTCATGTGATTTTTATATCTGTGCAATTTGCTGGTGAAAATATCAGTTACATTCAGCCCTTGACACGTGGCCCTGGGAGCATCATGCATCATAACCCTATTTCCCTCTGAGATTCGGCCCACCCACACCCATTTTTTAAAATATAATGTTCACCCTTTCCACTATTCGACCTAACCTCCATGGCTTCAGGGGCACGGATTTGCTGCTGACATTGGGTGTCGACCGTGTCGAGGTTGTAAGCTCCCCCTGGGAATGTGTGGGTTTCCTCTCGACACTCTGTTTTCTTCCCACATCCCGAAGGATGGCCGGTAAGATAATTTGCTATTGTAGATTATATACCTTCGTGTTGGCAAGTGCCAAAGAAAAGGATTAAAGGGGAATTGATTGGCATGTGAAAGAGAATATGTTTCAGGGCTACAGAGAAATAAAGGTGGGGGGGGGTGATGGGACTGATGAAATTGCTCTGTTGAGAGCAGTCAAGGGGCTTCCAATTGTGCCAATAGTGTTAAAAGTATAGTTAATTCAGCAGTGCATTTTCCAGCAAATGGTGGTGTGCGTGTGCGTGTGTGTGTGTGTGCGTGTGTGTGGGTGTGTGTGGGTGTGTGTGTGTGGGGGTGTGTGCGCGTGTGTGTGTGAGTGTGTGTGTGTTTGTGTGCGTGTGTGTTTGCGTGCGTGTGTGTGCGTGCGTGTGTGTGTGTGCGTGCGTGCGTGGGTGTGGGTGTGTGTGCGTGCATGCATGTGTGCGTGGGTGTGGGTGTGTGTGCGTGCGTGCATGTGTGTGTGCGTGCGTGCATGTGTGTGTGCGTGCGTGCATGTGTGTGTGCGTGGGTGTGGGTGTGTGTGGGGGTGTGTGGGTGTGTGTGGGTGTGTGGGTGTGTGTGGGTGTGTGGGTGGGTGTAGGTGGGTGTGGGTGGGTGTGGACGGGTGTGTGTGTGTGGGTATGTGTGTGTGTGCGTGCATGCGGGTGTACGTGGGTGTGGGTGTGTGTGTGTGCGTGCGTGCGTGCGTGCGGGTGTACATGGGTGTGGGTGTGTGTGTGCGTGCGTGCGTGTGCGGGTGTGTGTGGGTGTGTGTGGGTGTGTGGGTGTGTGTGGGTGTGTGTGTGGGTGTGTGTGTGTGCGTGTGTGCATGCATGTGTGCGTGGGTGTGTGTGTGTGTTTGTGTGTGTGTGTGTGTGTGTGTGTGTGTGTGTGTGTGTGTGTGTGTGTGTGTGTGTGTGTGTGTGTGAGACGTGCATAAGTTAAGTTTTGATATATCTTAAGGCACATAAATCTTGAAAATTTCTTTTTTTAAATGAGGGTGTCCCATTTGTGTGGGGTTTATTTTAGCTGTTTCCAATTAGATCATGGAGAGGCTGCAAGAGTCCTGGAGGCAAATCTACGGGACACTCTCGTTGTTAGGACTGTCAGACAATGTTCACGGTGACTCTTTGTTTGGCTTTGCTTTATGGCAGACAAAAGTCGAAGTATATCATCCATATTACATTTTTATGTTCTGTTACATGTCAATAAAAGGAAACTTGAAACTTAAACCTTGTACATGCGGGTTGATAAAAAGTTCATTGATACTTATAACTATCTCTTTGACTCCTCCAGGTACCTGGCTGAAGCCTTTTAACCCTGAGCAGACTTACGAAGCTGACTTTCATGTAGATGGCAGAACAACAGTGAAAGTTGAAATGATGGTGAAGACAGGAATGTTTTACAGCATTTACACTGATCAGCTCTCTAGTTATGTGATTAAGGTGCCATATCAAGGAAATATATCCCTGGTGCTGATTTTACCTGATCCTGGAAAATTGACAGAGGTGGAACAAAATCTGAAGATTGCCACTTTTCAGCCTCTCTTATATTCACTGCACTGGACGTAAGTTCAATGAAATCAAATCAAGTGTAAATTTAGTGTCATGTCCACCTAAAGTGGGTCAGCCTAACTATAGCCCCCAGGCCAACTGCAGCCCGTTGTCCATTTTAAAGTGGCCAGTGAGAAGAAAAATACAATGGTGGCGCTGCCAGAGCCCTCTAACCGCATATGTTGCCAACCCGCGGAGAGCAGGGAACAGAGTCACAGAGCTCCCCCCCCCACAGGGTCCAACCACCCAGTCCGACTGCCAGAGGCTTTCTGCAGGCTTTGAACGGCCTGTTAAAGGAGCTGGAAATGGTTGAAAACTGCCGGGCTTAATGCTGTTTAGTCCATGACTCCTTAGTTTTTTCTTCATGTGGCCCAGAACTAAAAATGTTCAGCCACCCCTGTCCTAAAGCTTTGTTTTGCATGCTATTCAAGCAAGTCAACTCATAAAAACAAATAAATTAACAAAATTGCAAGGAATAATGTTTCAATAAGTTAAATAATTCAGGGCAATGATGCAATAAATGCAGGGTCCAGAAAAAAAGTACAGTTAAGAAATCGTGCAAGGACATGATCTTTTCTGGAGAGAGATCCATTTAAGAGTGTCATAACAGCTGGAAGGAAACTATTCTGAATCCAAAATTTATGTTTTTTAACTACACATATTTTCTGCTTGATGGATCGGGTGGGGAGGAGGAGGGAGGCATGAGAAGAGAGTGTGACTGGAGGAGGATGGGTCCTTTAAGATGTTAGTAGCTTTCCCAAGACAGCGGAAGGTATAGAGAAGTTAATGGAGGAGAGGTTGATTTGTGTGATAGCTTGAACTGCATTCACAACTCGCTGCGGCTTCCAGAGGACTCGGGCAGACTAGTTCCAGTAAGGAGCTGTGATTCATCCAGACTGAATAAAAGGATGCAAAATAGATCAATGCAAAAAGAGATAAAACTCCTACACATTTACACCACCACATTTTTTTAGTTTTGCTTTTTAAATTTGCTTCATTTATTTAAAATGTAAGAGAATAAGAGATGAAATAATATTTTTCTGGTATAATGTTCATGATAGGTTTTTAACTCTGCATCTTCCAAAGTTGTCACTGAAAACATCCTACCAACTCAATCACTTGATGTCATCCATGGGTATCGTTGAGGCATTTACTAATCATGCAAATTTTTCTGGAATATCTGAAATTCCACTAAAAGTATCCAAGGTAAGCCACCACAAAATTAGTTACATTTTATTGCAGACCATTAAAAGATCACAAAAATATTGTTCGACTTATTGCAAGATATAAATGTTTAAGCTTGCGTGTAATAGTTGATACACTAAACAGAAGTTTTTTGTTGATTTTCTGTGTTAAAGTTACCAATATAGATGTAGGTGTAGGCCACTTAATGAGACATGCCAATCCAATTGTCTAAACCCTTTTAGCCCACCATATCCGGACTGACCATTAGTTTTCCATTCACACCAATCCCATTTACTGGCATTTGGTCTGGGACCTTTGATGCCCTGGCACTTCAAGTGATCGTTCAGGTACTTCTTAAACTCTAACAAGCCTCTGCAGGTGCTCTATGGTAAGTATACTGGCTGGTTGCGCCTAGAACTGGTTTTGGAAGATGACTGCCCAGGAACGCAGAGGCTGCAGAAGGTAGCAAAAATAGCCAGGTCCATCACAGACTTTGACCTCCCATCCATTACAGACATCCATGTGAGGTTCTGCCTCAAAACAGCAACCAAACTCATAAAGGACACCCAGCACCCTGGTCACAATCATAATTAGAATCAGAAATGTATTGTTATGAACATGTCAGGGAACTCGTTGTTCTGCAGCAGCATCTCAACACAAATATTTATATAAGCACATCACAAAATAAATAAAAATAATGCAAGAAAAAAGACAAAGTGAGGCAGTGTCTACAGTTCATTGATTATTCAGGAATCTGATGGCAGAAGGGAAAAAGCTGTCCTTGTGCCGTTGAGTTCTCGTCTTTAGGCTCCTGTACCTTTTTCCCCGATGGTAGCAGAGTGAAAAGGGCATGGCCTGGGTGGGGGGTCTTTGAGGATAATGACTGCTTTCTTAAGACACCACCTTTTGTAGATGTCCTCAATAGAGTGAAGACTAGCGCCCGTGATGTCACAGGCCAAGTTAACAACCCTCTGGAGTTTTTTTCTTGTCCTTTTCTCACTGTTATCTTTGGGCAGAAGGTACAGAAACCTGAAAACCAATACCTCTAGGTTGAAGAACAGCTTCTTTCCAACAGCTATTAGACTCTTGAACCTTCTCCTGTTGCACTAATCAGAGTCTGCCTCCACTATTGCAAGTCACTGTTTTTGCACTCGGGTGATTGTGAATATTTATGTCCATGATTTATTTATTGTTTCTTTTAATTTAATTCAACCAGTTATAGTTTTTTTCTAAACAAATACCTGTTTGGCTGCAGCTAGTAATAACTTCAGCACACATGTACATTTTTTTTAAATTTTTTATTTTTCACACCATAAATCACATTAGCCATGATATACACTTTTTCTTTTTCACACATATACAGTGACTTTTTCTCCCTCCCCCACTCCCTCCTCCCAAGCCATCCCCCCACCCCCCCCCCCTCTCATCCATTTTAGGTATACAATCTAGGTTGCATTAAACCAGTCAGACAATGTTGTCATTCAACAAAAATACACCAGAAATTCTACTGAGTCCATTCTTTTCTTTCCTTCTCCTTCCATCAACTTAGGTAATGTTTGTCCCCGGTAGGTTTTCGCTATTGTATTTAATGTAAGGCTCCCATATTTGTTCGAATATTTCAATATTATTTCTTAAACTATATGTTATTTTTTCTAATGGAATACATTTATTCATTTCTATATACCATTGTTGTATTTTCAAATTATCTTCCAATTTCCAGGTTGACATAATACATTTTTTTGCTACGGCTAGGGCTATCTTAACAAATCTTTTTTGTGCATCCTCCAAATCAATTCCAAGTTCTTTGTTTTTTATGTTACTTAGGAGAAAGATCTCTGGATTCTTTGGTATATTGTTTTCTGTTATTTTATTTAATATCTGATTGAGATCTTCCCAAAATTTTTCTACTCTCTCACATGTCCAGATTGCATGAATTGTTGTTCCCATTTCTTTTTTACATCGAAAACATCTATCAGATACTGTTGGGTCCCATTTATTTAACTTTTGAGGTGTAATGTATAGTCTGTGTAACCAATTATATTGTATCATACGTAGCCTCGTATTTATTGTATTTCTCATTGTTCCAGAACATAATTTCTCCCATGTTTCCTTTTTTATCTTTATATTTAAATCTTGTTCCCATTTTTGTTTAGTTTTACCATTTGTTTCCTCATTCTCCTTTTCTTGCAGTTTAATATACATATTTGTTATAAATCTTTTGATTAACATTGTATCTGTAATCACATATTCAAGGTTACTTCCCTCTGGTAAACTCAAATTGCTTCCTAATTTATCCTTCAAGTAGGATCTCAGTTGGTAATATGCCAGCGCTGTATCTCCAGTTATATTGTACTTATCTCTCATTTGTTCAAAAGATAAGAATCTACTTCCTGAAAAACAATTTTCTATTCTTTTAATCCCTTTTTTTTCCCATTCTCTAAAGGAAAGGTTATCTATTGTAAAAGGGAGTAGCTTATTTTGCGTCAATATTAGTTTTGGTAATTGATAATTTGTTTTATTTCTTTCTACATGAATCTTCTTCCAAATATTGAGGAGATGATGTAATACTGGAGAAGTTCTATGTTGTACCAATTTTTCATCCCATTTATATAATATGTGTTCAGGTATCTTTTCCCCTATTTTATCTAATTCTAATCTCGTCCAGTCTGGTTTTTCCCTTGTTTGATAAAAATCTGATAGGTATCTTAATTGTGCGGCTCTATAATAATTTTTAAAGTTTGGCAATTGTAAGCCTCCTTGTTTATACCATCCTGTTAATTTATCTAGTGCTATTCTCGGTTTCCCCCCTCTCCATAAAAATTTCCTTATTATTTTCTTTAACTCTTTGAAGAATTTTTCTGTCAGTTGTATTGGCAATGCCTGAAATAAGTATAATATCCTTGGAAAAATGTTCATTTTAATACAGTTTATCCTTCCTATCAGTGTTAGTGGTAGATCTTTCCAATGCTCTAAATCGTCCTGTAATTTTTTCATTAGTGGATTATAATTGAGTTTATATAATTGGCCTAGATTTTTGTTTATTTGTACACCTAGGTATCTTATTGCCTGCATTTGCATCTGAATGGAGATTCCTTCTTAAATTTTGAGAAATCCGCATTATTTATAGGCATTGCTTCACTTTTATTTACGTTGATCTTGTAACCCGACACTTCTCCATATTCCTTCAATTTCTTATATAATTCTTTTATTGATAGTTCTGGTTCTGTTAAGTACACTATAACATCATCCGCAAATAGACTGATTTTATATTCCCTGTCTTTTATTTTTATTCCTTTTATATTATTATCTATTCTTATCAATTCTGCTAGTGGTTCTATAGCTAGCGCAAACAATAAAGGTGATAGTGGGCATCCCTGCCGCGTTGACCTGCTTAAATTAAATTGCTTTGATACACGTCCATTTACTGTCACTTTCGCTAACGGTCCCTTATATAATGCTTTAATCCAATTAATATACTTCTCCGGTAAACTGAATTTTTGCAATACTTTGAACAAATAATTCCATTCTACTCTGTCGAAGGCCTTCTCTGCGTCTAAAGCTACTGCAGGTGCTTTATTTCCTTCTACTGCATGAATTAAGTTAATAAATTTACAAATATTGTCTGTTGTGCGTCTTTTTTTGATAAATCCAGTTTGGTCTAAATTTACCATTTTCGGTACCTGTTCTGCTAATCTGTTTGCTAATAGTTTAGCTATTATCTTATAATCTGTGTTTAGCAAAGATATTGGTCTATATGACGCTGGTGAGAGTGGATCTTTCCCTTGTTTTAGTATTACTGTAATTATTGCTGTTTTACATGAATCTGGTAAGCTTTGTGTTTCATCAATCTGGTTGATTACATCCAGGAGGGGCGGAATTAATAAGTCTTTAAATGTTTTGTAGAATTCTATTGGAAATCCATCCTCACCTGGTGTCTTATTATTTGGTAATTTTTTTATTAACTCTTGTATTTCTACTGTTCCAAATGGTTCTGTTAATTTATTTTGTTCCTCTATTTGTAGTTTTGGTAGTTCAATTTTAGTCAAAAATTCATCTATTTTCCCTTCTTTCCCTTCGTTTTCAGTTCTGTATAATTGTTCATAGAATTCTCTAAAGTTTTCCTTAATTTTTTTTGGATTATATGTAATTTGTTTGTCTTTTTTCCTTGATGCCAATACCATTTTCTTAGCTTGTTCTGTCTTAAGCTGCCATGCTAGGATTTTGTGCGTTTTTTCACCTAGTTCATAATATTTCTGTTTTGTCTTCATTATATTCTTCTCTACCTTATATGTTTGTAATGTTTCATATTTTATTTTTTTATCCGCCAATTCTCTTCTTTTAGTTGTATCTTCCTTCATTGCTAATTTTTTTTCAATGTTTACTATTTCCCTTTCCAACTGCTCTGTTTCCTGATTATAGTCCTTCTTCATCTTGGTTACATAACTTATTATTTGCCCTCTAATGAATGCTTTCATTGCATCCCATAGTATAAACTTATCTTCCACTGCTTCCGTATTTACTTCAAAATACATTTTTAATTGTTTTTCAATAAATTCTCTAAAATCTTGTCTTTTAAGTAGCATGGGGTTTAATCTCCATCTATACATTCTTGGAGGGTTGTCCTCTAGCTTTACTGTCAATATTAAGGGTGAATGGTCCGATAGTATTCTCGCTTTATATTCTGTTTTTCTTACTCTATCCTGCATACTTGCTGATAACAAAAATAGGTCTATTCTTGAGTATGTTTTATGTCTAGCCGAGTAGTATGAGTATTCCTTTTCTTTTGGGTTTTGTTTCCTCCATATATCCAAAAGTTTCATTTCTTGCATTGATTTAATTATAAATTTGGTTACTTTGTTTTTTCTGTTAATTTTTTTCCCCGTTTTATCCATATTTGAATCCAAATTCAGGTTGAAATCCCCTCCTATTAGTATGTTCCCTTGCGTATTAGCTACCTTCAAAAAGATATCTTGCATAAACTTTTGATCTTCTTCGTTAGGTGAATATACATTAAGTAGATTCCAAAACTCCGAATATATCTGACATTTTATCATAACATATCTCCCTGCTGGATCTATTATTTCCTCTTCTATTTTAAATGGCACATTTTTACTAATTAATATAGCCACTCCTCTTGCTTTTGAATTATACGATGCTGCTGTTACATGTCCTACCCAATCTCTCTTTAATTTCTTGTGCTCCAATTCAGTTAAGTGTGTTTCTTGGACAAATGCTATATCAATTTTTTTCCTTTTTCAGTAAATTTAGTAGTTTCTTCCTTTTAATTTGGTTATGTATTCCATTAATATTTAAAGTTATATAGTTCACCGTCGCCATTTTATACTTTGTTTATCTTCTCTTTCCGTTTTTCCATCATTACCTTTCCTCCTTTTCCATTTCTGTTTTCTTATTTTCAACTCTTTATAAGACAACATTCCTACAACATCAAACATTTTCCTTATTCTCCTATTCATATCTTCTTTATCCCCAATCTCCCCTTCCCCTCCTGAGTTGTCCTTTATCCCTTGTCGGACAACCACATCTCCCCTCTCCATTTGGGTTTGCGAATCCACTCGCAAGCGTCAACTGATTTTGCAGTGACTGCTATTCCCCCCCACCCAGCCCCCCCCAGAAAAGATTTCACTTTTCATATGTAACAAAGGTCACTCTTTTAATTCCCTCCTTATTCTCTCTATTCCATTACCTTCCCTTATTAATTCTTGCCTATACTATCTATATTTTCCTCTAAGTACAGATACATTCACGTATGCACATTGTATCTATTCACTCTTATACCTCTTTACCCACATACATATCAATCGTAATCATTTTTACTCTCATTACCCGTCTTCATCCCTCAGTCTATTTTTGTAATTGTTCTGCAAATTTTCGTGCTTCTTCTGGATCCAAGAATAGTCTGTTTTGTTGTCCTGGAATAAATATTTTCAATACCGCTGGATGCTTTAGTATAAATTTATACCCTTTCTTCCATAAAATCGCCTTTGCTGTATTGAACTCTTTTCTCTTCTTTAGGAGTTCAAAACTTATATCTGGATAAATGAAGATTTTTTGCCCTTTATACTCCAGTGGTTTGTTGCCCTCTCTTACTTTTTCCATTGTCTTCTCCAGTACCTTTTCTCTTGTAGTATATCCTAGGAATTTTACTAAAATAGACCTTGGTTTTTGTTGTGGTTGTGGTTTAGAGGCCAATGCTCTATGTGCCCTTTCTATTTCCATTTCTTGCTGTAGTTCTGGACATCCTAGGGTCTTAGGGATCCAATCTTTTATAAACTCCCTCATATTCTTGCCTTCTTCATCTTCCTTAAGGCCCACTATCTTTATGTTATTTCTTCTGTTATAATTTTCCATTATATCTATTTTCTGAGCTAACAGTTCTTGTGTCTCTATCGCTTTTTTATTAGATTCCTCCAATTTCTTTTTTAAGTCTTCTACCTCCATTTCTGCTGCTACTGCCCGCTTTTCCATCTTGTCCATTTTCTTTTCCATTTCTGTTGAGGTCATATCTATTTTATTCATTTTCTCTTCTGTGTTGTTTATTCTTCTTCTTAAATCATTAAATTCCTGTGTTTGCCATTCTTTAAATGACTCCATGTATCCTTTAATAAGAGAAAGTACAACCTTTATCTTGCCTTTCTCTTCTTCTTCTATTTCACTGTATTCTTCCTCTTCTTCTTCCTCTGGGTTGGCCATCTGTTGTTTCTTTGTTGCCCTTTTCTTCTCTTCTTTCTTGTTTCCATTGTCTTCTGTGTTCTCTTCTTGCTGCAGGTGTTCTGCAGCTGTCGTTGCCGGCTGTGGAGATCGACTCCCCAGCTGGTCCCCCCTCCCGTCGGTGTGTTTTTTTTCATGCGCATCGCGCATGCGCGAGGAGTCGCGCATGCGCGGTTGCGCACTTTTACTCGGCTCAGCGAGCCATTTTTGTAGTCCACTATCTACCAACCTGAGGGAGCGGGTTTCTCTCTCCACCGCGGGCCTCTTCGAACAGGTAAGGCCTTCTCCTTCTTCCTCCGTTGTCTTCTCTTCCTCTCTTCTTACTGTTGCTTTCAATTTTTCTTTTTTTGTCGCCATCTTCTTTCCACCTTTATACTCACTTTTCTTTAACTTTTATTTCTGTGCCTTTGTGTTTTCCTTTGTTTTTCCCGACTTTTCTGGAGAGGGCTGGAGTTCACCGTCCGGCCACTACTCCATCACGTGACTCCTCCAGCACACATGTACATTGACAATAAACTCATTATCCTCATAAATGTTGTGAGAGTTTTCACTTCCACGGCCTAGTCCTGCAGTCCATTCCAGATCACAACCCTTGGGTAAAAGAATTCTTCCTCAGATCCTCACTAAATTTCTTTCTCCTTGTCATTAAAAAAAACAATTTGTTTCTATTATTCCCTCTTAATCATGAATTCTTCAGTTAGGACCCCCTCAGCGTCCTTTATCCAAGTGAAACCCTTCATTCCTCTACCTTGTAATCTCAGCTCTACATTCCAGGTCAACCCTCAATAAGCTTTCACTCCTTGCTTGTCAAGAGTCTAATTACATTTGCCTTACAAATATTCAAGTACTCTAATACTTCTGCCTTTCTGAGAGAGAAAAATATGCCTTTCTCTGACTCGTCGATTCTCCCAGAAATATCCTCCGTACATCGACAACTGTATCACAGCGCCAGCAATCTGAGTTCGAATCTGCTGCTGCCCATAAAGAATTTAATTAGTACCTTCTCTGTGTGGTTAGTGGGTTAATTGGTCACACGGATGCAATTGGGTGGTGTGGGCTGAAAGCGCCTTTTACCACCAAGTAAGTAAGTCTACCCAACCTATCTAATAAACCTTCTGTGATTTGCTTCCAGTACATTCACATCATTCCTTAAATATGGACACCAGTACTATGTACAGCACTCCAGATGTGCTTTCACTGAAGCATGACCTCCCTATCTTTTCAATTCCTCATGCAATAACTAATAGGGTTTGCTTTGCATTTCTTCTTGTTCATTGTACCTGCTATAAGAATATTGTGAATAATGTACCAGGATCCTGGTACTCAAAGAGTTCTGCAACTCAGATTTCTGCATCCTTCCACCATTCCAGAAATGTTTTTTTCCCTTCCAAAATTGATAATTTCTCATTCTCCCACATCATACTTCATTTGTCAGATATTTTTGCCCACTCACCTACTCTTTCTAGATTCCTTTGCCATCTCTTTGGTTTTGTCCACAACTTACTTTCCCTTCTATTTTGGAAAAAGTAGAATCCACACATGATACCAGAACAATTTGCACATTTTAGCCTGCAGGCATAAACCAATCAGTATAATCCTGCATTTGATCAGGTGCTTTTGAGTTCTAACCAAGAATTATTCTCTATTGAGACGACCAAGCAAATATCAACCTAAGAATTACAATACATCTGTCAAGAAATGATACAGGATGAATACCTTTTACCAACATTTGAGCATTACATAACTTCAACAAGGTACAAAGAATTTATTGGAACTAAGATGTCAAGGTACTTGATTGTTGAATTGCTGAAGGAAGATGTTTAAATTCATGTGTGAAGAATGTTGCATGCACTGGTCACAGCCTGCATGCTGTTATACCAGGAATAACCAAGTTAATTATAAAGCTAAGAAGTGAAACACAGAAGTCGTGGATTCTTTGAATGTAGTAAAACACACAGTAAATGCTGGAGGAACTCACCCAGTCTCACAGCATCTATAGGAGGTAAAGATATATATTGCCAAGTTTTTGGACCTGAGCCCTTCTTCAATGTATCAGCACACAGTAGCCAGGCAAAGAATAAAGACTAGGAGAGAATGGGGGATGGGAGGGGGAGGAGTCCAGACCAACAAACAAAAGGTGTTAATTGGATATGATAAAAGGAAAGGTGAGAGGGAAAAGGGAAGTAAGAGAGAGAGAGAGAGAGAGAGAGAGAGAGCTAAGGAAAGGAGATGGAGAATGAACATGAGGAGGGTTTTAACAGAAGCCAGAGAAGTCAACGTGAATGCCATCCAGTTGGAGAGTGACTAAACGGAAGATGAGATGCTGTTGGTCCAATTTGTGGGTGGACTCAGTCTGGTAGTGCATGAGACCATGGTTAGACATGTCAGCAAGGGAATGTGATGGCCACCAGGTGATCCCCGTTATTGCAGTGGCAGAGCTGAGGTGCTCAACAAAGTGATCTCCCAGTCTGCGCCCAGACTTTCCGATGTAGAGCTCTTAAAGCTAAGCATGAACATTTTTCATACAACTTTCACAAAACGCTTTAAGGCTTGATTGATAAACTCCTGCCTGCTGTAAAGAGGCAAACAAGAAAAACTGGAAGTAGAAATCTCCGCTTTGTTTAGCGAATTACAGCAGAATATGATGCCTGATCTTTCCATGAGGAAAGTGTAGAGAATTTGGACACAAGGCTTCACTGTCATGAGACAGTGCTGGGGAAAGATTAAAGAAACAGAACAAGGAGTGGTAAATTCAGTGGTGCAATGTGGAGATGAAGGCAGGACGTAAGTATTTTTGGAAAGAAAAAAGACCCACATCACTATAAGAATCAAAGAAGAGAAAGAACTTAAAAGTAAAGGTTGATATTGGTATTTCAAAAACATATTATCCATTATAGAAAGTATCATACATTCCTTTCACAGGAATTAAACTTGTGCAGTCTACACGGGAAATGTTGATAGAATTATTGTATGATGCAGCAGAGAAGGGAGCCTTGTGCAGGGTTTTGTTGGATCAAGGGTTGATTTCAATGTCAAACCATTAAATTTATTTTAATTTTTAAAAAAAATTTAGACATATAGAACAGTAACAGGCCATTTTGGCCCTCGAGTCCGTGCTACCCAATTTACGCCCAATGAACCTACACCCTCCCCCCCCCCCCCCACCCAGCCCAGAACATTTCAAATGGTGGGAGGAAACTGGAGCCCCCGGAGGAAAACCACGCAGAGATATGGAGGACGTACAAACTCCTTACAGACAGTGCGGGATTTGAACCCCGGTCCTGATTGCAGGCGCAGCGTTGTGCTAACCACTACGCCAACCACGCATTAAATAAAGCAATGCAGGTTTATAGGGGCTAAAACAAAATAACTGTTGTAAGTTGTTAGATTATAAATATATTGAATAATAGATCTGAGGAAACATTTTGCTCTTAATTGGATTTCACGGTTTGTTCTTGCAGATGATCCATGAGGCAGTGCTGAATGTTGATGAGAAAGGAACAGTAGCTTCTGCAGTTACTGCGGTTGAAATTATGCCAATGTCAATACCGATGACACACAAATTCGATAGACCTTTCTTATTTTTAATTGTTGAACACAATGTCAAGAGTGTCCTGTTTGCTGGGAGAGTAATGAACCCCAGAACCTAACCACAGACTCCACACATCACAAGGTCAGTGCCCACCTCTGGAAGCAGTCACTTGCGATGGGTGCTGACAATTAACTACTGAGAGTTAACTGAAGTAATTTAGTTCATAATGCTTGCTTTCTAGGAGATTGTTGTGTCAAAGTGATTTCACATTGAATCAAACTCTTTCAAGTTATTCAAATTCACCAAACATATTTCAAATATAAACTTATTGATTGTGTCATGCTTTGGCGATTGCATGTTCAGGTAGAAAATGGATTTGATCCTTCTTAATGTAATTTGTAGTTTAATTAAAGGCTTTTAATCAATCTACACTGCCAGACTTAATTTTTTATTTGAAGAATGATAAACTCAGGAAGAACGAATCAAACTTTTGAAGAGGATGTTCCCCCTTCCAATGAAACGCTCATTTCTGGACAGTGACTTCCACAACCTTTTTGCCCAGTGATCACTATAGAGATGAGTGAACCATAGCAAGTAAGAACCTCTGGGCTGTGAAGTTGCAAACGAATGGAGAACGCTTGTTGCATTTTTAATGATGTCACTCCTAATGCATTAGAGATGAGGAAAAGCAACCAATTAAATTTCTCTTGAAGGCATGAACAGGGTGTTTCTGGGTAACTCAAATACAATGACTCAACAACCAACAAATAGCACTGTTGGCTGAAATTCTTAGCATGCTTTAATGTGTTTCCATCTATAATAAGCTATTATAAATGATAATAAAGGTAAGAATGTTTGCTAAATGAAGACAATTTAACTGAAGACGAGGAACAATCATCATAAATAATTATGAGGCAGTAAATTAGCTTTGAAAAGCAGGTTGAAATGAACACAGGATCAAGAAATAAGAAGTACTTGTTTGTGTTGCATTTAAATTTAGACATACAGCACAGTAACAGGCCATTTCGGCCCATGAGCCTGCGCCGCCCAATTACACCCAATTAATCTCCAACCCCAACATGTTTTGCAGTGGGAGGAAACCCACGCAGACACAGGGAGAACGTACAAACTCCTTACACACAGCACTGGATTTAAACTCTGGTTGAACCCCAGTCATTTATGCTGTAACAGCATTGGGCTTATCACTGCACTAACCATGTCACAGTTCTAGATTTTGGGCTCTAGGTTCAAGCATGACACATAACAGCAAGAATAAATGAAAAAATTGCAAGTTGCTAAAATAAACTAGATTTCAAAGCTATATCTTCGTTAAAAAAAACACTTTAAAGTCGCAAATATTGAATCTCTGCCTACTTTCTGTGGTAAAGAAAAAAAGTTGTCACATCATCATTTCTGACTGTTGGATTTCATATTTCCATGATCTTCAAAATGTAACTTTTGCAATCAATATTGACAATTTCAGTTTGCAAATTATCAAATATCATCGGGGAGAGAAAAAAAGTAAGTGCAAAGGTTGGTAAGTGGGGAGCCTTCTGAGATGAAATTTCGTGACTACAGAGTTCGTATGTTCCTGTCAGAATTACAGGTAAGATGTACAGAAGGTGTCTGGAACCTTGGTTTTCAAGAGATTTTGAGACCCTGGTTAAGAAGAGGAGTGGGACCATTGCCTGAAGAGGGCGCACAAAATCAGTAGTGAACCAGTGTGGACTCGAAAGGCCAACATGGCCGGTTTCCGCTCAGTAAATGGTTATATGGTTATATGGTTATATCTCTATTAGCTCGTCTCTTACATGCTGTTTTGGAGAACAGGAGATTTGCAACATAGGAACTACAAAAATGAGTTCAATGTGATAAATACAGGGGAGAATAATTTCAGTAAAGCTTGAGAATTTTTTTCCATACCATTTACATAATGCTTTCTTTCTCTAGTTCAAGAATGTAAGAAATAGATGGCCCACATATAGTTGGCCATTCATTGAAATCAAAATCAATCTGATATTGGCCTCAAATCCATTGAATGTCTAATCTCCATAACTCTTGATTCTAATTAGCTGTTGTAGTCTGTAGAACATACACAGTGCAGCACAGGAACAGGAATATTGCCCATGATGTCTGCACCGAACATGATGTCAAATTAAACTAAAACTCAACAGGTCAACCAGTGTACTTTATTCTTCTTTCTTCTTTGGCTTGGCTTCGCGGACGAAGATTTATGGAGGGGGTAAATGTCCACGTCAGCTGCAGGCTCGTTTGTGGCTGACAAGTCCGATGCGGGACAGGCAGACACGGTTGCAGGGGAAAATTGGTTGGTTGGGGTTGGGTGTTGGGTTTTTCCTCCTTTGGGTTTATATAACTTTATATAACAAAGATAAAGCTACATCAACAAACACTTCATCAACCTTTGATGAACAGCTGAAGCCTGAAATGTGGGTTATATATCTTTATTTTTGCTGTATAAAGTACGCTGTTATCCTGCTGAGTTTCTCCAGCTTTTCGGTGGATTGATCTGTGCCAGGAGGGTCTTTTGGGAAGCATAGAGCTTCATTTTAAGTTGGAGCAACTGGTGCCAGGGTCTTGGAAGCTTCGTGGAGGTCGCCCAGTTCGAGTCTCACCTATGAAAGGACAGGAGTGTTATGACCACAGCTCGTGTGGATGGACATTTCTTCAAAGGCAACGCAAAAAGAGAGTTAGATAAGACTCTTGTGGGTAACGGAGTTAAGGGTTATGGGGATAAGGCTGGAAAGGGGTACTGATGGTAATGATCAGCCATGATCTAAAATGGCGGTGCTGGCCCGACAGGCCAAATGGCCTACTCCAGCTCCTATTGTCCATTGTCTATTGTCAAATTTCAAAGGCCTACAGTTCAAAATTGATTTTAAAAGACTGAACTTTAGATTTTGCCCTGGACTGTAATGATTTGGATGTATCTCTCTCTCTCTCACACACACACACACACACACACACACACACACACACACACACACACACACACACACACACACACACACACACACACACACACAAGTACACGTGTGCATAGTTGGGGATAGATTTAGTGTTAAGGATAGTTTAAGAGTTAGAAATAAAATTAGTGTTTAAAAATTAAACACTGTCTGTTTCATTGTCTACTGTTGCTCATTACGAGCGGTTCGTAGCATTCTCCTCTAAACTATAATTCTGCTACTTACACATGATACATATCTATCTATTCCCTGCATATTCATGTATCTATCTAGAAACCTTTTAACCACTCCTAAATATGTGAATTACCTGAATATATCCCATGAGTTAACTTGCTGGAGTGGAGAACTCTCAAACTGATTTAGGTGGGCACTCCCTGACTTTGAAACTGCACCCCCTAGTTATGTATTCCCCCACAAGAAGAAATATTCCCTCACCAACTATCTTGTCGCACTCTCTCAAAATCTTATTAAAGTGCAAATGTGGGAAGGTCAAACCTTCTCAAATATCTTTTCAGTCCAGCAATCAGTCCTGCAAACTCTGAGCTGCTTCCAATGCATCTCTCGCTCTAAATAAATTTCAAAACTGGACACAGCACTGCAGGTGAGGCCCTCACAATCTGAGCAAAATCTAAAGCCGCATTTGTTTGTATTCCTGTAAATGTAGCGATCGCCATTTCTATTAAACAAATTTACGCAATATAATAATTCCACAGAGGCCGAAAAACTCTGAGGAAGGTCTCCAACTCAACCTTCTCCAGTAGTGTCATAATACCAACCATGGACTAAAAAATTACAAAAGCAAAAGCTTTATATTTCGATTCATCTACTTCCACCCTATCCATGTATCTCTAAATGCTCTTTATATATTTCACTTTGCAGTAATAGGGGATAGTATAGTCAGGGGAACAGACACTATTCTCTGTAGTGAGGAACAAAAGTCCCAAAGGCTGTATTGCCTGTGAGGTTCCTGGGTTCAGGACAGCTTACCTGACCTGCGGAGGAATATGGAGTGGGAGAGGAAAAATCCTATTGTTACAGTCCACATGGACACCAACGACAGAGGTAGAACTAGGAAAGGGGTTGTGCTGAAGAAATTTAAAGAGCTAGAGACTAAATTAAAAAAGCAGAAGCAAAAAGGTAATAACCTCTGGATTGCTGCCTGACCGTCGTGCAAATTGGCCCAGGATTAATAAGATTAGCGAGTTAAATGCGTGACTTGAATATTGGACTGGGAGATGTGGGTTTGAGTCTGTGGGACATTTGCACCAGTATTGAGAAGGTGGGAGCTGTACTAATGAGATGGGCTCCATCTGAAGTATGCCGAGACCAGGGTGCTGGTGAATCTCATAAATGGGCCTGTGAGAAAGGCATTAAACTAAAGAGCAGGATCAACAGAGGAAAAGTATAGATAAAGTTAAAGGGAGTGAGAGTGGAGCAATCCCCAGAATATAAGAAAAGATCAAAAATTTAGAATAACATAAGAATTAAACTTCAGTCATCATTGAGGCAAATGTGGGAAGGGTGGTGAACAATGGACTGATGGCATTTTATTTAAATATATGCGGTGCATGAAACAAAGTGGATGAGCTTAAGGTGCAGTAAGAAATTGGCAGGTACAATGTTGCAGGCATACAGAGATGTGGCGGAAGGAAGATCAGAATCAGAATTTATTGCCATGAACAAGTCATGAAATTCAATGTTTTGCGCCAGCAAACATTCATATTATAACCATCTTATAACGTTACTATATAAAAAAAATTAAAATAATAGGGCACAAAAAGTAAGGCAGTGACTTTGGTTCATTGATTATTCAGGAATCTGATGGCATCAGGGAAGAAGTTGTCCTTGTGCCACTGAGTGCTCATCTTTAGGCTCCTGTACCTTTTCCCCAATGGTCTGGGTGGTGGTGGAGTCTTTGAGGATAGAAGCTGTTTTTTTAAGACACTGCCTCATGTAGATGTCCTAGATGAAGTCTGGTGCTTGTGATGTTGTAGGCCGAGTTAACAACCCTCTGGAGTTTATTTTATCCTGAGGCAGTGATACTACCAGCCAGAATGCTTTCGATGGTACACCTATAGAATCTTACAAGAATCTTTGGTGACATACCAAACCACCTCAGACACTTCACAAGGTATATGTCACTGGCGAGCCTTCCTTGTGATTGCATTAACAAAGGCTCCAGGACAGATTCTCAGAGATGTCAACACCTAGAATTTGAAGTTCTTGACCCTCTCCACTACTGAGCCCTCGATGAGGACTGGGTTGTGTTCCCCTGACTTCTGAAAAATATCAAATCTTGAAAGAGCTAGATAGAGTGGATTGGGTGAAGATATTTCCAGTAATGGGAGCACCTTGTACCAGCAGCCATAGTCACAGTATAAAAGGAACAGAGTTGAAAAGAAATGTTTTCATCCAGAGGGTGGTGAATCTGTGGAATTGGTTGCTACATACAGCTGTGGATGCCATCACAGGCATGTTTAAAGCAGAGTTGAGAAGTTTTGATTAATAAGGGTGTCAAAGGTTATGGGGAGAAGACAGGAGGATAGGGTTGAAAGGCACTGTGCATCATGGCTGAATGGCTTAATTATTCTCCTGTCTTATGGTCTTAATTGAATCTGCCTTTACCACCACCTCTGTGTTGATTTAATGCTCTGGAGGGAAATTTCTTCCAATTTCATAGCTGCTATAAAAACATATTGCTCCTGCTTTCTAGTACGAAAGATTTTTCCTTGAAATAATGATTAATTCCAGACTACAATCATTAATGAATGGCAAGAACATCTCCTTCACAGTCTCGATTGGTACAGGAACACCACAGGGTGCGTTCTTTTATTTTTTTAAATATTTTTTTAAATTTTTCACGCTGTGAACCATATCAACCAAAATATATACAAATGATTCTCGTTAAATATACACAGTGGCATTTTCTCCCTTTTTTCCTCCCTACCCTCCCTCCCCCCTTCCCACCCCCCTCCAAAACCAATAAATATTCAACATAAACAATACAATAAAACCATAGAACAATGTCTTCACACAATGAACAAGAAAAATGTGTCATCTGTTTTTACACACTGAATCAAATAGTTTTGTCTTCTTATCATTTTAGGGGGTGGAGGTCTGAGGCAAGCTCTCTCTGTTATGTTCCATGTATGGTTCCCAAATTTGTTCAGATGTGACTTTAATTTTTTTTAATTATATGTTTTTTTTTCCAATGAAATACATTTATTCATTTCCATGTACTCTCAGGCTCTCTTCCATTTTCCAAGTTGACATTATACACTTTTTTGCTACTGCTAAGGCTATCATAATAAATCTTTTTTGCACTTTATCCAATTTGAGGCCTAATTCATTGCTTCTTATGTTACTTAAAAGAAAGATCTCTGGATTTTTTTGGTATGTTATTTTTTGTGATTTTTAATTAATATCTGAATTAGATCTTTCCAAAACGTATTCACTTTCGTACATGCCCAAATTGTATGTATTGTTGTTCCCATTTCCTTCTTACAGCGAAAACATCTATCTGATAATGTTTTAATTCTTTTAATATTTGATGAGTGATATATAGCCTGTGTAACCAATTATACTGTATCATGCGTAACCTTGTGTTTATTGTATTCTTCATAGTTCCAGAACATAATTTTTCCCATGTTTCATTTTTTATCTTTATGTTCAAATTGTTTTCCCACTT
This sequence comes from Narcine bancroftii, assembly GCF_036971445.1. Classification (NCBI taxonomy): domain Eukaryota; kingdom Metazoa; phylum Chordata; class Chondrichthyes; order Torpediniformes; family Narcinidae; genus Narcine; species Narcine bancroftii. Next base: position 31,954,759 of record NC_091470.1, read on the forward strand.
TTGTTTAGGTTTATGGCTTATTTCATCATTTTCCTTATCTTGCAGCTTAATGTACTTGTTCGTGGAAATGAATAAATGTATTTCATTGTTCGTTATAAATCTTTTAATTATCATTGTGTCTGTAATTACATATTCAAAGCTGCTTCCTTCAGGTAATATCAATCTGTTTCCCAATTTATCCTTTAAATAAGCTTTCAGTTGGTGATATGCAAACATTGTACATGAGTTATTCCATATTTGTCCTTCAACTGTTCAAATGTTAATAAGTTATTTCCCAAAAAACTATTTTCTATTCTTTTGATTCTTTTTCTCTCCCATTCTCTAAAGGAAAGGTTATCTGTTGTAAAAGGGATTAATGGGTTTTGTGTCAATAACAATTTTGGTATTTGGTAATTCATACTTTTCCTTTCTAAGTGGATCTTCTTCCATATATCAAGTAAATGATGTAATACTGGTGAGCTTTTATATTGCACCAGCTTTTCATCCCACTTATAAAGTATATGTTCCGATACCTTCTCCCCTATTTTATTTAGATCTATCTTAGCCCAGTCTGGTTTTTCCCTTGTCTCGTAAAAGTCTGATAAATACTTTAATTGTGCGGCTCTATAATAATTTTTAAAGTTTGGTAACTGCAAACCACCTTGGTTATACCACTCTGTTAAAATTTATCTAACACTACCCTCGGTTTACCCCCCTTTCCACAACAATTTCCTTATTATTCTCTTTAGTTCATTAAAGAATTTCTCTGTTAAGGGAATTGGTAATGATTGAAATAAGTATTGTATCCTTGGGAACACATTCATTTTAATGCAGTTCACCCTCCCTATCAACATTAGCGGTAATTCTTTCCAATGTTCTAAGTCTTCCTGCAATTTCTTTATTAGTGGCTGATAATTTAGTTTGTACAAGTGGCTTGTTATTATTTAACCTGATACCTAAGTATCAGATTGCTTGTGTTTGCCATTTAAATGGTGATCCTTTTTTAAATTCTGTATAATCTGCGTTACTCATTGGTAAATTCATTTTTATTTGCATTGATCTTATATCCCGATATTTCTCCAAATTCCTTCAATTTTTAATGTAATTCTTTTATTGATATTTCTGGTTCTGTTAAGTATACTATGATGTCATCTGCAAATAAGCTGATTTTATACTCCTTCTCCTTTATTTTTATCCCTTTTATTTTATTTTCTGTCCTTATCAGTTCTCCCAATGGTTCTATTGCTAGGGTGAACAATGAGGGGGATAATGGACCTACTTAATTTAAATTGGCTCGATACATATCCATTTACTGTTACCTTTGCCAATGATCCATTATACAATGCTTTAATCCAATTAATATAACTTCTGTAATATTTTAAATAAATAGTTCCACTCTACTCTATCAAAGGCTTTTTCTGTGTCTAAAGCAACAGCCACTGTTGGTTTCTTATTTCCTTGAACTGCATAATTTTATAGACATTATCTGCTGTTCATCTTTTCTTAATAAATCCAGTTTGATCTTGTTTTACTATTTTTGGTACACAGTCGGCCAATCTGTTTGCTAATAATTTTGCTATTATCTTGTAATCTGAGTTAAATAGAAATATTGGTCTATATGATGCTGATGTTAATGGATCCTTCCCCATCTTTGGTATTACTGTAATTATTGCTGTCTTACATGAACCTGGCAAGTTTTGTGTTTCTTCTATCTGGTTCATTACTTCCAGGAGAGGAGGGATTAATAACTCTTTAAATGTTTTATAAAATTCTATTGGGAATCCATCCTCTCCTGGTGTTTTATTGTTTGGCATCTTTTTTAATATATCCTTTACTTACTCTATTTCATATGGTTTATCAGTTTGTTTTGTTCTTCTTCTTGCAATTTTGGCAGTTCAATTTTAGCTAAAAACTCTTCTATTTTATCATGTTGCCCCTCAGTCTCAGTTTGGTATAATTGTTCATAAAATTCCTTAAAGTTTTCATTAATCTCTGTTGGATTATATGTAATTTGTTTGTCCTTTTTTCTTGATACCAATACAGTTCTTTTAGCTTGTTCTGTTTTAAGTTGCCAGGCTAATATTTTATGTGTTTTTTTATCTCAGTTCTTAATACTTTTGCTTAGTTTTCATTAAGTTCTTCTCCACCTTGTACGCTTGTTTCATATTTAATTTTTTGGTCCGCCAATTCTCTCCTTTTCATTAAATCATCCCTTTTGACTAGTTCCCTTTCCAACTGCTCTATTTCCCAATTGTAGTCCTTTTTCATCTTATTATCTGCCCTCTAATGAAGGCTTTCATGCATCCCATAATATAAATTTGTCTTTCACTGATTCCATATTTATTTCAAAATATGTTTTAATTTGGTGTTCAATAAACTCTCTAAATTCCTGCCTTTTAAGTAGCACGGAGTTTAACCTCCATCTATATGTTCTTGGTGAGATGTCCTCCAGTTCTATTGCTAATAACAGAGGTGAATGATCAGATAGTAGTCTAGCTTTATACTCAGTTTTCCTAACTCTGCCTTGAATATGGGCTGACAACAAAAACATCAATCCTTGAGTATGTTTTATGCCAACTTGAATAATATGAATATTTCTTCTCTTTTGGGTGTTGCCTCCTCCATATATCCATAAGTTTCATTTCCTGCATTGATTTAACCATAAATTTGGCTACTTTATTCTTTTTGCTTGTCTTTTGTCTAGTTTTATCCAACATTGGATCCAAATTAAGGTTAAAATCCCCTCCTATCAATATATTTCCTTGTGTATCTACAATCTTCAAAAAAATAACCTGCATAAACTTTTGATCCTCCTCATTAGGTGCATATATATTGAACAAATTCCAAGATTCTTAGAATATCTGACACTTTATCATTACATACCTCCCTGCTGGATCTATTATTTCCTCCTCTATTTTGATCGGTACATTTTTATTAATTAATATAGCTACACCACTAGCTTTTGAATTATATGATGCTGCCATAACGTGCCCTACCCAGTCTCTCTTTAATTTCAGTTAGATGCGTTTCCTGCACAAATGCTATATCTATTTTTTTCTTTTTTCAGTAAATTTAATAGGCTCTTCCTTTTAATTTGGTTATGTATTCCATTAATGTTTATAGTCATATAGTTCAACATGGCCATCTTATATCTTGTTTACACCTCTTTTCCACTTCCTCACCACCTCCACCCCCTTTTTCCCCATTTTCATCTTTCAGTTTTCCCCTTTGTTGTCAATGTATGACAACACATTTAAAACATAAAATACTCCAACAATTCCCACACCCGATATTACCTTAACCCCAAATGCACCACCCCCCCCGCCCCCCGAGTTGACCCTTATCCCTTGCCAGGCAACTACAACTCCACTTTCTATTTGGATTTTGATCTTGCTCGCAAGCGTCAACTGATTTCACATTGACGGTTATTCTCATCCCCCCAACCCCCTCCCCAGAAAACACTTTTTTTAAACATTTAACAAAGCTCTCCATTTTTTCTCCCTTACTTCCTTCCTTCCCCTCTCTTTTCCCTCTTTAGTTCTTAACACATACATAGTTTTTACATCTTTATATATACTTTATCACCTTTCTTCATTCTTATTACATCCCTTCATCTCTCCTTCTATCCTGCAAACACTCTACGAATTCTTGTGCTTCCTCCGGATCTGAGAACAGTCTGTTTTGCTCCCCGGGTATAAATATTTTAAGCATGGCTGGATGTCTTAACATGAATTTATAACTTTTTTCCATAGAATCGATTTTGCTGTATTAAATTCTTTCCTCTTCTTTAAGAGTTCAAAACTTATGTCTGGGTAAAAAAATATCTTTTGACCCTTGTATTCCAATGGTTTATTATCTTCTCTAACTTTATTCCTTGCCCGCTCCAGTATATTTTCTCTTGTATATCTCAAAAATTTTGCTAAGATGGATCTTGGTTTTTGATGTGTCTGCGGTTTCGGAGCTAGTGCTTTGTGTAACCTTTCTATTTCCATTCCTTCCTGCATTTCTGTCATTCCCAGGACCTTCGGGATCCATTCTTTTATAAATTCCTTCATGTCTGTGTCTTCTTCACCCTCCTTCAGGCCCACTATTTTTATGTTGTTTCGTCTACTATAATTTTCAAACATATCAATTTTCTGAGATAACAACTCTTGTGTCTCTTTAATTTTTTTGTCACTTTCTTCCAATTTTCCTCTGAAGTCATTCACTTCCATTTCTACAGCCGTTTCTCGTTCTTCCACATTTTGTACTCTTTTCCCTATTTCTGTCATGACTAGTTCTAAACTTTGCATTTTATCTTCTGTTCTTTTAATTGCACTAAATTCTAATGACAACCATTCTTTTAATTCTCCCATTTGTTCTTCAAAAAAGGCTTTATCTATATTCTGTCCATCGGTTTTACCTTCTATTTCTCTGTGAAGATCTTGGTCTTCTTCTTCCTCTTCTTCTGTGTCTGTACCTGTGTTTGTGTCTTCTTCTTTTCTTTGTATCTGTGTCTCTTCTGATTTTCCTGATGAGTTGCTTTTATCACTTTATTGGGCCTCTTCTTGTCGGGCCTCCTGCTGCTGCTCCTCTTGCCGTTCACCCCATCGACTTTCTTCATCGCCTGGTTCCTCACTCCATCTCCTGCCGCCTTCCTCATCTTCCAGCTGAGAGCCCTGGTGTCGGGTGTCCCTCAGCTGGTCGCGTCGTGGTTGCCCGCTCCTCGGCTGAGCCCCCCTCCCATTGGTGTTTCCTTTTACCTTTGATTGCGCACTGCGCACTTTTGTTTGGCTCAGAGACCCATTTTTGCAGCCCACTGGTCACGACTCCGCGGGGTCGGCACCAACCTCGGAGATCGAGCGCTCTTCGCCACCGTGGCTCCCTGTTCCTTTGTGCAGGTAAGGCCTTCTTCCTTCCTTTTCCAGTGACTTTTCTTCTTCTATCCCTGTTGTTTTTACTTTTTCCTTCTTGGGTGCCATCTTCTTTCTCTTCTCTGCAACTTTATTTTCTATTTCTTATACTTTATATTTGTTAAACTTTGTCTTTTCTTGACTTTTTTTTCTTTTTTTCTGGAGGGCTGGTTTTACCCGACCGGCCACTACTCCATCACGTGACTCCCAGGGCTGCGTTCTTAAGGCAACAACACCATCTGTAGATTTTCAGACAGAGGGTTGTGTGAAAAGGGGTAATGAGTCAGCATCCAAGTGGGAGATGAATAACTTGGCTGAATGGTGAGCCAACAACAACCTAAAACTCATTGTCACCCAAACCAAGAAGCTGATTGCAAACCTTAGAAGGGGAAAGCCAGATGTGAATGCTCAAGTGATCATTGGGGAATCAGAAGTGGAGAGGGTGAGAAAATTTAAATTCCTGGCAGTCACTGTCTTGGACCCAACATACGAATAAAACACGTCAGCACCTTTACTTTCTCAGGAGTTTGCCGAGATTTAGTATGACCTCGCAAACCTTGGCAAACCTCTTCAAATGTGAAGTTGAAAGTATATTGACTGACTGCATCACAGCATGGTTATGGGGACACCAAAACCTCTGAGCAGAAAGCCCTGAAAAATACAGTGTGCACAGCCTAGGGCATCACAGGCAAAACTCTCTCTTCCATTGAGAAAATATGCATGGAACACTGCCGTCAGAGAACAGCAGCACTCAAGAATCCACACCACCAAGTGCCCGCTCTGTTCTTGATGCTGTCATCAGGAAAGAGGTCAAGGTGCCACAAGATGCATGTTACCAGGTTCAGGAACAGCTGCTACCCTTCCACCGTCAGAGTCCCCACAACAAACTCAATCAGAGACTCATTCCTTTGCATATTATTTATTATTGAATATGTTTTTATTTCTTTATTTGCATAGTCAGTTTATTTACATTTCTTTCTTTGTTTACATTTCTCTCCTTTGTATATTTATTTGGCTGCAGTTTATAGTACCATTAAGTAGAAATTCTGCCTGGCCTGCAGAGAAAAAAAATCTCTATGTGATGTTATGTAAGTACTGTAATCCGACAATAAATTTGAACTTTGAACTTTGAAATAGACCAATGTCTCCCAGGAGTAAAATAGACTGGTTCCAGGTTTTCCTTTCAAGATCACTTAGCTGTTATCTCGCCTGCCTAGTCCAGTGAGGTCATGCCTGCAGTGCCATATTCCACCACATTTCCTTCAGCAATTCTTTGCTTATTTCTAAATATCAAGGGTGCAAATGACCTTCAAGGAAGTGGTATGGTGGAGCCTGAGGACTGGGCTTCTGAGGGTGAAGTTCCACCCACAGATCACTCCACTTGTGGTTTGGCCAAGGCATGGGATTTGATTAACCCTTCAGAGTACATGCATCTGTGGAAATACCACATGAGCATGAGAGTTCAAGTCCACTGATCTGTTTTACCAGGGGCTCGGTGCCACCATCAGCATAATGGTGCTTCAATGTTAAGGACAACCAAGCTTGCCTCGGGGTTGTTCATGTTTAGATGAGGTCCAAGGTGGAATGAGATAGAGTCAAGTGATCTGCTGCAGAATCCAAACTGAGCATCAATGAGCAGATTGCACTAGACAACCATTTTTTTCAAACGGTTTACTTCCTGAAAAAAAAGGGAATTCTGATAGACAACTTTAAGATGAACACAAAGATAATTTCAGATTTGCTGTATCAAATAGGAGGTTTAAATTTATATAATTTTAAAATTTAGACATACAGGCCATTTTGGCCCACAAGTCTGTGCTGCCCAATTTACACCCAATTAATCTACACCCCAGTACGTTTTGAGCAATGGGAGAAAACTGGAGCCACACAGACATGGGGAGAACATTCAAACTCCTTACAGACAGTGCAGAATTTGAATCTCAGTCCCGATTGCTGGCACTGTAAAGGTGTTGTGTTAACTGCTACACTAACCATGGTTGAAGAAACATTAACTGAACTTTTATTGAATTTAGAGTGATTAATCACATGATGACGCTGACACATTGCGTTAGTTCAACCAGCCTAAAAATCTCTTGCCGCTGATTTTCATTTGTACTCAACATCTGATGCCTCTCGTGTTAGTGTCCAACAATAGTCAGTCTTCATTGGTGGATTACAGTTGGCAGTGATACCGCTTTTCCATGGTCGCAATGTCCCGGTGAAACCTTACACTGCGTTCGTCCCTGACTGCACCAAGATCAGCAGGGTCCAAGTGCAAAGGCAGAAAATGAATTTTCAATAATCTGTGGCACTAAATGTTTTTGTCTGCTTGAAGTCGACTTAAAATAACACAGGAAATCACAAAAATAGGTTACATCTAAAAAAATGGTACATGATGGGAAAATTTTAAGGTAGTTTTCAAGATCAGAAAATCTATAAAATTTTAAGGTAGTTTTCATGATCAGAAAATCTATAAAATTTTAAGGTAGTTTTCATGATCAAAATCCATAAAATACACCTAAAAGTGTTCAGGAAGCAAAATCTTTGTTGTCCAGTATCATTTGTGAGCAAATGTTGTCTGTTGAGACCTTTCATAACTACATTATTCTACTTTGTCTTGTAATGCCAGCTCTATAATTGTGCAGGAAGATCCCAGCCAGAGCCACAACTCATTCTGAGTCACTAGTCTTCCACAAGGACACTTGCCTGTTTCTTTCGAAGCATTGAAGTCATGGGGACTCCACAAATTTTCTTTTGGAAATGTAAATGAGCAGATTTTTTTCCTGCTCATTAAGAGATTGGAGGCAGTTCGTGTAAAACTAGGCACTGCTTGAGAAGACTCAGTCCTGCCTCAAATTGTTGGCTGCTTTGCGCAAACTATAAGTGTGGCATTTCTGAATTTTGAGGTCCTATAAATGTTTTGGAAAAATATCAATCACATTTTATAAACAAATTTGTACTCAAGAGATGTTTAACCACTGATAAACAAATTACTGCATGTGCCCAATTATACTTGAGTGATTCCTATCTCATGATCTTTATTCAAAGAAAGAAAGAAAGGCTTTGTAGCCTTCCCAAAATGTTTGATATTTAATCAGTATTCATTTGTCAGTCTGTTGTGCTATGAATAACGGGCTTTGTTTTCAACGAATTCCTGCTTGTCATATAAAGCTCATAATTTTCCTTATGAACTTTTAAACACGTGGCAATTTTCTTCATCATTTTGGAATCAACAATTCAGGTAATTTTTTTTTGCCCCTGGAGATTTAATTATTTCATGCATAAGGAATTAGCAATAGTAAAAACAAATTAATCTGAGATTTAAACAAATTTAGGGAATTGTCAGCCAGACCCAAGTTTGTCAGGCAGCTGTGGAACATAATGTGCAATTAATGGATTTAGTTGCAGGGCAGTGAACTTTTTGTGCTATAAATATCCTCATAGAATCTGATTCTAAACCTTTCAGCTTCCACATAAGCCAAAGATGTTAATGGTTCCATGTTCCTCAGGGGTGAAACACTGCCGACACTGATTGCAGTAAAAACTCAGAAATGATGGAAGAATTCAGCTGGTTTCGCAGAGTCCTTAGGAGGTACAGATATATTACCGACGTTTCGGGCCTGAGACCTTCTTCAACGTATAAGTAGAAAGCAAGGAAACATCTGATTTAAAGACTAGGCAGAGAAAGAGGGAAAAATGGGAGGGGGAGAAGTCCAAACCAACAGATAAAAGGTGGTACTTGAATAAGAGGAAAGGGGAGAATTGATTTTGACTCTGTGAAAGGAGACAGAGGGAAAAGGGAAGAAAGAGACAGAGACAGACTAGAGGAATGGAGACGGGAAAGAAGATGGTGGGAGGAGGTTTAACAGAAACTGGAGAAGTCGATCTGGTTGGAGGGTGCACTGATAGAAGATGAGATGCTGTTCCTCCAGTTTGCAGATGGTCACAGTGCATGAGATTATGGACAAGACATGCCAGCAAGAGAATGGGATTGATATGGGCTGTTCCTCAGGGTTTGTGCATGGAAAGGATGCTACACCACTTCATTTTCAAGACCTTAAACCAATTTGCTGGGATGATTTACGGCTGGTACAGTCTAAAGAGCTGACAAACCCAGAGGAAATCAAAAGGGCAACAGCAGAATCATTACCAGAATTTTTTTTGTCTAATAACAGGAAATCTGATCTGAAATTATTGAAACCTATAATGAATCTGAACAATTGTAAAGTCAAAAATTAGCAGCTCTCTCTTGTGCTCCATTTATGCAGAGGACAACTGAGCATCAGAAAGTGGGGCAAAGGCTGATACCGTGGTGCACTTCAGGGTCACACTTACAGAATAAGGAAGGAAAGATGTATTTTGAGGTGGTATTGCAGTGGAAATGGGTGATCCATTCAATGTAGAGGCAGGTGGGATGGATGATGAGGATAGAGGAGAAAAACACGAAAGTCTGTGGACACTGTGATTATAGTAAAAACACAAAAATGGTGGAGGAACTCAGCAGATCTCACAAGGTCCAAAGAAGGAAAGGATTTACAGTATAACTGACATTTCAGGCTTGAGCCCTTCTTCAAGGTATGAGCAAAAAGCAGACATGCATCTGAATAAAAAGGCTGGGGAGAAGGGAAGAATGGGCAGGGGGAGGAACACAGAACAACAGTCAAAAGGTGATTACAATGGACAATGAAGAGTTGGCTTTCTGAACACTTTTGGGTGTATTTTAAGGAAGTTCTTATCACATATTTTTTTTAGATGTAACCAATTTTTGTGATTTCCTGTCATATTTTAAATCTACTTCAAGCAGAAAAAAACACGAAGTGCAGCATGTCAGTGAAAATTCACTTTCTGCATTCACACTTGGACGTCTTCCCTGCTGATCCCGATGCAGTCAGTGATGAACATGGTGAAAGGTTTCACCAGGACATTGCAACCAGGGAAAAATGGTATCAGGGCAACTGGAATCCACCAATGCTGGCCGACTCTTGTTGGCACTAACATGAGAGGCATCAGTGCGTACTGGGACTGTTAATTGGGTGGCAAGGGCTCATGCGCCAAAATGGCCTGTTACCGTGCTCCATGTCTAAATTAGAAATTAAAAATTAAAAAGTTGCCCACCCCTGCTTTAGAGTGATTAAGGATGAGAGATGACTTAATAGAGATATATAGGATTATGGGAGGCATAGATAGGGTGGGCAGCCAGCATCTATTTCCCTGGGTGACAATAACAAATACCAGAGGATATCTATTTAAGGTGAGTGGAAGAAAGTTCAGGGAAGGTTCCAGAGGTGATTTTTTTTTTTGCACAGATAGCAGTGGGTACTTGGAGTGCATTGCTGGGGGTGATGGTGGTGGGTGATACAAAGGGAACATTTAAGAGAATCTTAGATAGGTACATGGATGTAAGAAAAATAGAGGGTTATTTTTGGAAGCCTTTGTTAAATTATAGAACAGCATGAGCTACCCTTCAATCTGCAGAACTCAATCTCTTCCACAGAACCTCTTATTTGTTCTCCTATTGAAATCCTATCACTTTAAATCACCCCTTCTTTTCTTAATCACAGGCCCAGACTCTGCCCCTGAGGCCTAACTAAGCCAAAAGCATGAACAATTGGTTTGCCTAATTATTGTGGCTTATCTGTTGGCATTTCCATCATTTTTATTTTGGATGATATTAAGTACATTTTGCTGCTGAGTTTCTAAATTTGGTTGTTCTGATCAATGAGAGCAGTCATTCATCTACCATGCCTTTTCCAATTAATCTATTCCACACTCTCTCTCCCCTCAGCATCAAGAATACTTCCCTTCAACTTTCAATCAATTCTGTTCCAAATATTAATTCTTCACATAATGATAACTTGATGTATGAAATAAATTCAGAATTTATGAAAAGCATTTTCTTATTAATTATCAAAGCTATTTACGATCTGAGTGTCTCCCAAAATTAAATCTCTCACAACTTTCTCTGGTCTAAAGGAACAGCACCTGTTTCTCCAAAACACCAAATGCCCTCTTCCCCAGTGTGCTCTGGTAAATCTAGTTTGTAGGCGCAGCCAAATTAGCACTTATTGGTAGTGCAATAAAACTGTACTCAAGAAGATATGTATACATGTAAACAAATAAAAAATGTAAACTGTGGAATACAGAAAGAAAAAAATCAATGAAGGGCCAAAGTAAGAACCCTTAAATGAGTCCCTGATAGAGTTTGTTGTTGAGGAGACTAATGGTGGAGGGGTAGCAGCTGTTACTGAACCTGGTGGTGTGAGTCTTGTGGCATCTATACCTCTTTCCTGATGGTAGCAGCGAGAACAGAGCGTGTGCTGGATGGTTTGGATCCTAGATGTTGTTGCTGCTCTCCAATGTTTTCGATGGTGGTGAGGGTTTTCCTTATGCTCTCTCAGGCTGTCCATTACCTTTTGGTGGGCTTTATGCTCAAGGGGGGTATTGGTGTCCCTATAGCAGGCCGTGATGCAGCTGGTCAGCATACTTTCCACCCCACCTCTGTAGAAATTTGCCAGGCTTTCTGATGCCATACTAAATCTCCTCAAACTCATGAGGAACTAGAGGCACTGATGTGCATTCTTCACAATGCCATTAATGTGTTGGGTCCAGGAAAGATCCTTCAAGATAATGACTCCCAAGATCACCAATAATGTTTCTGCACTATGGACAGAACACATTTGCCAACCAACACTATGTATTCATTATTCATTTTCTTTTCCCTTTCTTTTATATTTATTATATTTTTTTCACTTCATGGCATTTTAATTATATTTAATCTATTTTTCTGTGTTTCAAGTACCCGAGAAACTGCAGCAAACAAGATTTTCATTGTATCTGTACATTCACCTTTTATTTGGCAATAAACTTTCATTCATTCTTTCACTCTCAAGGGAATGTAGGCCATTGATAAACCATTGATAAACTGGTAGCAATACCTCCCTCCTAAAAGATTGGTGAATTTTTGAATTTCTCTCTCTCCCTGTATCATTTTTATAACCACAACACTTAGCTTCTATGTCCACCAAAGTGTATAATTTCTTACTTTTCTCCACTAAATTTCATCCACTATGTGCCAATCTATTTTGCCTCTCTATATCCTCCTGCAATCAATTTTTAAACTTATTGTTTCATTTCTGAATCGTGTTACTTTTGCAAACAGTGTGAGTATGATGCGGTACCCAAATCATTCACACATAGTAATGACTCTTGGGGAAAGCATTGCTTACCTCTTTTTTTTCTCAAAGAAATGACTGACCACCTTTACACTCTGATGCCTGGTCCTTGACCAGCTTGCTATCACATTACTTCTGTCCTTTTGACAGTGCAGGCTTCAATTCTGTTAACAATTCAACACCATGGCAATTTCTGAAATGCCTTTTGAAAGTATGTACTAAGATCAAGAGATCATTAATCACCCATATCCCTTACTTCAAAAATTCAAACCAATTAGTTAGCCAATCAAATCCATACTGACCAATTGGTCAATATTTTTGCCAATACTGATTCATTTTTGTCCTGTTTGAAAATTCACACATCTCTGAAGTTGAACTTCATGACCTGATTGCCTTGGTTACCCTTTCCACTTTTATGTAAATGTTGGATCAGTGTTAGTAACCATGGCATCTTGCTGGCTTTAATCAATAGTTGCACCATGTATTATTTCACTGCATAGTTCAGTTATAATAGAGAAAATGACCAACACTTAGTGAGACCATATTATCTGAAAACAAACCCAAACACCCCAAGATTATTGGTAGGACCATTCAGCAGAAGTGAACTCTTCTGGTTTTATGGAGCTTTCCTCATTTTGAAAGTTAGGATTGACAACATAATCAATGATAGAACCAAAGCATTCCAAAACAAAACTTTCCTGAAAGGACAATTATCATTACAAAACTCCCAAATGTTTTACAAATGGCCTTGCATAAAAGTACATGGGTGGTACATGGATGAACCAATGAAAACTATGTCTTTGGACTTTATCTGCGGGGGTTTATCTGTGTTGTATCTGGACCCAGTTGGATGACATCGTTTTATGAAATCCAAATAATGACTTTAACGATTTGTGAGAGTTTGAACTGCTTAAACAAACATCATCTTATTGAACTTATTGATTAGATGCTAAAGTGCCTTAACCAGTTTGGATATAGAAATTTAATTCATTTCGTTAACAGTTACAATTGAATTAATTAATTCAGTCAGTATAGAATCAAAATAAAATTAGAGTTTAAAGCACCTGTATCGAGTGATTTCCAAAGAATTGATGCAGAAGGTAAAGATCCATGGATTTACACTGAATTGATAGTTTGGATTCAGAACTGGCTTGCCATAGAAAGCAAAAGGTTATGGTGGAAGATTATTATTCTGGCTTGAGGACCATAACAGGGGATGTTCTGCTGTGATCAATTCTGGAAGCCCTTTTTTGTAATATGCATAAATGTCTGAGAAGGCAATGTAGATGGATGGGTTAGGAGTACATTCCACAGTGCACCTGTAGATGTTTGATAGAGTACTTGACCATATGCCAAATCTCCACTGACTTCTGAGAGAGGTGCTGGTCTGCCTTTCTCATAACATAACATAACATAACAATTACAGCACGGAAACAGGCCATTAGGCCCTTCTAGTCCGCACCGAACCAAACACCCCTTTCTAGTCCCACCTCCCTGCACAATGCCCATAACCCTCCATCTTCTTCTCATCCATATACCTGTCCAACCTTTTCTTAAATAATACAATTGACTCCGCCGCCACTATTTCTCCCGGAAGCTCATTCCACACGTCTACCACTCTCTGAGTAAAGAAGTTCCCCCTCATGTTACCTCTAAACCTCTGCCCCTTAATTCTTAACTCATGTCCTCTTGTTTTAATCTTTCCTCCTCTTAACGGAAATAGTCTATCCACATCCACTCTGTCTATCCCTTTCATAATCTTAAATACTTCTATCAAATCCCCTCTCAACCTTCTACGCTCCAAAGAATAAAGACCTAATCTGTCCAATCTCTCCCCATACTCCAGATGCTCTGATTGCCTTGATGTGCTGGCTCCAATATGTGAACTCCCATTCACTGCCATCCCAACAAAGCGGAGAGATACATTGAATTTAACAATAAGCACCTCGCTCTTGGTGATGTTCAGACCAAGTTTGTTGTTCTGGCATCACTCAACCAGGTTTTCGGTCTCCATCTTGTATTCTTCAAGTTTGTTATTATCATACTTTCTTCTTCTTTGGCTTGGCTTCGCGGACGAAGATTTATGGAGGGGGTAAAAAAAGTCCACGTCAGCTGCAGGCTCGTTTGTGGCTGACCAGTCCGATGCGGGACAGGCAGACACGATTGCAGCGGTTGCAAGGGAAAATTGGTTGGTTGGGGTTGGGTGTTGGGTTTTTCCTCCTTTGCCTTTTGTCAGTGAGGTGGGCTCTGCAGTCTTCTTCAAAGGAGGCTGCTGCCCGCCAAACTGTGAGGCGCCAAGATGCACGGTTTGAGGCGTTATCAGCCCACTGGCGGTGGTCAATGTGGCAGGCACCAAGAGATTTCTTTAGGCAGTCCTTGTACCTTTTCTTTGGTGCACCTCTGTCACGGTGGCCAGTGGAGAGCTCGCCATATAATACGATCTTGGGAAGGCGATGGTCCTCCATTCTGGAGACGTGACCCATCCAGCGCAGCTGGATCTTCAGCAGCGTGGACTCGATGCTGTCGACCTCTGCCATCTCGAGTACCTCGACGTTAGGGGTGTGAGCGCTCCAATGGATGTTGAGGATGGAGCGGAGACAATGCTGGTGGAAGTTCATACAATTCTGGATGAAATGACTTTTTTCGGTCCTTGTTGTCAAAACAGGCAAATGCATATATAGGCCTAGCACACATATTTATGAGCAATTTATTTGCAGTATATACATCAAGATAAATAAATATTGTAAAGAAATAGTAGAATCTTGGAGGGATGGTATGAGCAGTTCTTCAGTCATTCAGCAGTCTCACTGCCTGTGGGAAGAGATTGTTTCTCAACTTGGGTTGTTCTGGCTCTAATGTTCTTCCCAGAACAAATGTACCATGGACTTTTAATGTATATGTCTTAATATTTTAACTTATATCTATGTAAATCTGCTCTGTGGTCCTGGAGAAATACTATCTCATCTTTCCTGTGTAATGCATGGTACGAACGACAAAGAAAGATGACTTGACTTGACTTGATGCTTCTGTATCTCTTCCCCGATGGGAGTAGCTGGAATATTCTGTGTGCAGGGTGGTAGGGTCCTTAATGATTTTGCGAGCCATACCACACTGCGATGCAAGCAATCAGGATGCCCTCAATGGAGGTCCTGTAGAATGCTGGCAGTCTTCTCAGGAAATACAGTCACTGTTGCTCTTTCCTGACGTGAGGAGATGTTCTGATTCATTGTTTCCCATTATTCGGCCAATGGTCAGCAAATTTATAGATTAAGTTGCAGCCAAACAGGGTTATGCAGACGTGAGTGTACAAGGAATAGACCAGGTGAGTTAGCATATAGCCTCGGGATACTCCTCTGTGAACGTTCAGTGAGGGGGAGGTGATGATGCTTTCTCCCACTGATTGGAGTCTGATGATGAGAAAATCGAGGATCTATTTGCAGAGGGATGAACAAAGATCTCGATTCCTTAGTTTCGTCACGTTTCAATAGTATGATGGTGTTGAATGCCGAGCTGTAGTCAATGAACAACAACCTGACGTACGTGTTCCTATTGTCCAGGTGATCTAACACAGAGTTGATGGCCAGGAAGATGGCATCTGCCATTGACCTGTTGTGACATCAGCAAATTGAACAAGGTCCAGGTCCTTCCTGAGATAGGAGTTAACCTGCTCTATAACCAACCTCTCAAAGCTCTTCATAATGGTAATCTTTCAAGCCCATGATGGTAGACATAAGTGCTACCAGCTGATACTCGTTGAGGCAGGTCACCACGTTATTCTTGGATATCCTTCTGAAGCAGGTGGGGATCTCTGATCGTGATAGTGAAAGGTTGACAAAGTCTGCAAAAAACTCCAGTCAGTTGGTTTGCTTCGTGCTTAAGGACACGGCCAGGTACGCAGTCGGGCCTAGAAACTTTCCAAAGATTTGCTCTCCTGAAGAGACACATCATACGAAGTGATGGCATACAAGCCCTTCCACAGCTGCTGTGTTCATGAGAATTGTCTCCTTGCATTGGTAATCGCCGTCTAATGCTGGCACCTGGTCTTCCTGTATATAACTGAATCATCACCTGATCTGAATGCCACAGACCTGATCTTCAACATTTATTTGAGATTTGAGATTTAGTTTAATTTGGCATGGTATTCGGTGCAGACATCATGTTCCAAAGCATTTGTTTCTGTGCTAAATTGTTCTATGTTCTACTTTACTAGTGACATGACAAATTTACATCTGTAATGGAAGAGAAAGCCAACAGTTCCCTCACCATTTCTATGTGCTTGAGACTTTTGATGTGTGCAGCTCCACATTTCCAAAAATGTATTTCAAATGTCAAGGAAGAATTGGTGATTGGGATACCAGTTCTTGTTTTTCGTGAATTATTATACAAGACAACTAAGAGCAAGTGTAGCTTTCTCAAATAAATGTTAGTGTTTATTTTATCTAGAAAAGAAAAACAAATTAAATTGACTCATATTGTTCGAAAGTCTTCCAGATGCTGACAAATCAGTTCTACAACTATTCTGAGAAACACAAAAACTGCAGATGTGCGATGGAGCAAACAATGAGCCTGCTGGAGGAACTCATGTCAACCAGCATCCGTGAGCAGATACACCATTTATCGAGACGAAAGTAAAAAGGGTCGATATTTCATTTATTAAAAGGGAAAGAGGAAGGTCATCCAGGAGGTGAAAAGATATGGGACAGAAGGTAGAAGAGATGAAGAAACACAAAGAGGGAGAGATCATGGGTGAGGCGGTAATTAGAGGAAGACCACAGTCGGTAAAGGTGGAAATTATGGAAATAGATAAATATGAGGGTTATCTAAAATTAGAAAAATTGATATTAATCCCATTAGATTTAAGGCTCTCCAGGAGGAATATGTTTAGCTTTATCCTGAAAATGTATCAGACAGAGAACAGCCAAATCAGTGATCAAAATTTGTGAGGAACTGATAATGGTCAGCTCCAGGAATTTCAACCTTAGGTCTGTAGACAGAGTGCAGATGTCCAGCAAAATGGTCCCCCAACATGCGCAAGGTCTCACTGGTGTAGAGGATGCAATCAATTGCATTGAACAATGTGCAGGTAAAGCTCTGCCTCACCTGGAAGGTCTGCTTTTGGCCCTGAATGTAAGTGAAGGGGGAGATATAGGGGACACTTTCTGCAGTTACAGCAGAAAATGCCTTAGAGAATGGAAGGGTGGGTCAGGAGGGAAGAGAACGCTGTCTCCCTGCTGGACCAGTTTCCTGTGGATTTGCTTTAGCTGAATGGAATAAGGGAGATGACATTGGGGCAAATCATTGTTCTGTGATATTTTCATTAATCAAGTCTGGGAAATTCCAAACTAAAAACTGGTGAGACATTACGTCAGAGCATCAATGAAGCTTCCTTAGATTTGAAAACAATGCACATCATCGTGCACTTAAAGAAGGGGAAGAGAGGAAGATCAGGCTAGACGAAGATCAGTTATCACAATTATCAGTAATTCAGAATAGAATACATAAATTTAAAGCTCTGTAGGAGTCAACAGGGGTTGGTACAGGTTAGGTCTCACCATCTTGTATATAACAATATCATATCAAATGAGTGGTACAGTTAGCACACAATGCTGTTATAGCACTAGCGACCAGGACCAGGGTTCGAATCCCACACTGTCTGTAAAGAGTTTGTACATTCTCCCTGTGTCTGTGTGGGTTTTCCCTGGGGAATCCAGTTTCCTCCCAGCATTCAAACATGTACCATGTGTTCTAGGTCATTTGGGTGTAATTGGCAGCATGGGAACATGGGCCAAAGGGGCCTGTTAATGTGCTGTTGGTTTAAATTTAAAATGGACACATTTGTGACAAATAGATTTCAATGGGAGGTTATTCACTTTGGACATAACTAAAGGTCATGATTTTTTTTTCAAATGGTGAAATGTTAGAAATAATGAAGGGTTAAAGAGATTTCAGGATTCATCAAAATAAATCATTAAAATGTCTGACTGTACAGAGAATAATCAAAAAAGCTACTGGAATGCTTCCCTTCTTATCAAGTAGGTCAGAACCTATGCTTTGAAAATGGAAAGCCTTGGTAAAAGTACTTCAGAAGTACAGTAACTAATTATGGGCTGCACTTATTAAGGATACAGTGGCCTTGAAGGGATAGGGCAAAGCTTTACCAGACTTGGACTCAAGGTACTAAATGGCAAGAAGTGATTTCACAATTTGAGGTGCGTTCCTTGGAATTTAGGATGCAAAGAGGTGATTTGATTGAAGAATTCAAGATATTATAAGAGAGCTGAAAAAGTGAATAGAGAAAAATGGGGTTGGGAATCTGGAACGAATGGGTACAATTTAAAATGTTATGCCAGGTTTTTCACCAATGATTTAGGAAACATTTTAAACAGAGTGGTAAAAGTAGGGCATTCTCTTCTACAAATGTTTTTCTTTATTTGGTCATGGACATAACTGGCAAGGCAGGTATATTGGCTATTGAATGAAATAGCTTGCTTGGCCCTATGAAGGAATTATCTATCTTGATAGGTCTAGGAATACATATGGGCCAGCCCAGATAACTGAGCCAAATGGGTTTTTACAGCAATCTAGTGCTTTCATGGATTAATTTATTTAGTGGCTCAATGGGGTTTCACCTGCTGTTGTAGAGAGAATCCAACTCATATTTCTGGATCAATTATCCATGCTTCTGAATTTGTAATTTCACATTTTGCTATCATACCCCAATCTTAATTTTAACAGTTGGGTTGGAGTGGGGCAAGAGTTTTCTCTGACTAGACTTCAGCTTACCCCACTACCAACTACAATATCTTTACAGCAAGAGAAAGATAGAGACACAAATCTCTCAGAACCACTGTTTGTGTTTTAACTTGAAGAACCAGATATTGGGTAATGTGTGCATATTGTTAATAGTTAGTGAGCAAAGAGTGGCATGTGGCTTGCTGACTCAATTGGCTTGTCTCCACAACCACTATCAGGATGATGTTGTAAAACATACAACAGTAAAAAAACTGCTATCGCCAGTGCAAGCCAGAAGAGAAATGTAAGTGATATGACTTTCTTACAGCACAGCTTTTAACTATTGCTTTTCTTTTTCATTGCTTTGCTTCTTAATTTATATTTAGCAAGATGAAATTAAAAGCAAACTATTGGCTTCTTCTATCTTTGAGCAGTTATGGAAGTGGACAAAACAGGCAATGTGCTAAAATATAAACAAGTAATGGAGACTAACGAACATTATGTGGACTCTTATAAAACATCATTATATTTGTGTTTTCCTGCTCTTCCCATGGAGAATGATATGTTGTGATAAGGTTCTAAGAAAGGTTAATGGAGAGACCAGGAACAACGAGATTGATCCCTTTGTGACTGTAAACCACTTTGGGAGTGCTCAACCATTTAGGAAGTACATTACTGGATGGCAACTCGGAGCTCAGAACTGGAACTCAGATCTCTGCCTGACAGAATGACTGGATTGGGGTTCAAAGCTTGCACTATCTGACACCCAATCACAGGGATAGGAGCTGTGACGACTTGCTAATCTGTGGCAATTTAATGCGCTTAGCGCTGCGGAATGGGTCATTAACTAATATTCCTCCTTTACTAATTTTAATTAATCTTCTGCAAACTTATATATGTTAACATCTATATCATATTTAGGATATTTAAGTTAAAACGTGCCATCCAAACATTCACATTTCAGAAGGCAATCCTTGCACTTTTGTTCTTTTTGGCAGAAAACCAATTTTCAATTGCAGGATCTTTGTTTTATTTAACAAGGTACAAGTTCATGGTTGTGAAGGCTCAAATTATTTTGGCTGATTTCATCTTAAATTTTCTGCAACAGACTATAAACAAAAACTAATGTTTTCTATCAGTGAAAAAAGTCTGTCATATCCAGCATGGCCATATTTAGTTCTGAACAACCAACGCAGTTTATTTTCAAGAGCCCCCCCCCCCTCCACCACCCCACCACCCCACCTACAGAGCAGCCTCCAAGACATTCATCCCTCGCTTTCTGTTCAGTTTCAAGTCATGCGAGCTAAGCTGTCGTGAAAAAGTTTGTTTTGCAAGCCATGCAGCTAGACATCTTATACATGGTAGATCAAGTAAAATATAGTACAGAAGTGCAGAGTTACAGAGAGAAATAAGTTGGTACTGAGGAAGACAACATTATCTTGAATGAACTGAAGAGACTGGGAAAGGTGAGGTTGGCTCACAAATAGAGAAAGCTTAGAGACAGTGTGGGAGGGAAGATAGGCAGGTGATAGAGAAGGAATGAGCTCTGACAGACGGATTGAGATGTGTGTACTTTAGCACAAGGAGTATTATGAACAAAGTGGATGAGCTTAGACTGTGGATTAATACTTAGAGCCATGATGTGGTTACCATTACGGAGACTTGGATGGCTCAGGAACAGGATTCATTACTTCAACTGCAGGGTTTTAGATGCTTCAGAAAGGGAGGAAAAAGAGGTGGGGGCATGAATCTGTTGATCAGAGAGAGTAGCCCCTTTTAAATTGCAGCACCTGGGTAACACTCGTGGGTCCCGGGTGTGATTATTGGGGAAGCACCTTTTAAATTGCAGGGAATGGACCCATTAAATTGCCAACCCAACGATTTAAGGGGGATCCTGCCCTGAAATGATGCATCACACACTCACTGGAAGTATTGCCGAATGTTCAGATCCTGGATGCCCGGTGATGCACGCACGCAGATGCTGATGTCACCGGAATAAGTAGGTCGGCCATTTCGCTGTTCAAATTGCCTGTGGACGCAACCTAGGTAAGTTTAACTGGGTTCTCTGACTACCTCTGAGGTAGGTCAGGATCCCAGTTGGATTCCGACAGGGTTGACCAGGTCAGACTCTTTCTAAATGCCATATAACTGAGGAGCTAATCCGACAAATTGCCCGATTAACCCCATTTTACACAACAGTTTAAAAGGGCCTAGAGTCACGGCTCTAGAAAAGGTGGATCTCATGGAGGGATTGCTTACAGAGTCTCTGTGGGTGGAGGTTAGGATCAGGAAGGGGTCAATAACTTTACTGGGTGTCTTTTATAGCCTGCCCATTACGAACAGGAATATTGAGGAGCAGAGAGGGAAACAGATCCTGGAAAGGTGTAGTAATAAGACTTGCCATGATGGGAGATTTTTATTTCCCAAATATCGATTGGCTTCTCCCAGGAGCATGGGGTTTAGATAAGGTGGAGTATGTTAGGTGTGTTCAGGAAGGTTTCCGGACACAATATGTAGATTAATCCTACAAGAGGACCATCTGTACTTGATTTGGTATTGGGAAATGAACCTGGTCAGGTGTCAGATCTCTCAGTGGGAGACCGTTTAAGAGGTAGTGACCATAATTCTATCTCTGTTACAATAGCATTGGAGAGAAAGGTAGGAACGGACAAGTTGGAAAAGTGTTTAATTGGAGTAAGGGGAATTGTGAGGCAATCTGGCAGGAAATCGGAAACTTAAATTGGGAACAGATGTTCTCAGGGAAAAGTACAGAAGAAATATGGGAAACGTTCAGGGGACATTTGTGTAAATTTCTTCATTAGTATGTTCCTATGAAACAGGAAAATTATGTTATGGTACAGGAATTGTGGTGTACAAAGCCTGTTAAAGAAATCTAGTCAAGAAGAAAAAAAAGCTTAAAAAAGGTTCAGAGAACCAGGTCATGTTTGAGACCTAGGATATTATAAGGCTAACTGAAAGGAGCTTAAAAAAAGAAATTAGGAGAGCCAGAAGGAACCATAAGAAGGCCTTGGTGGGGCGGGGTGGGGTGGGGGGAGCAAGATTAAGGAAAACTCTGTCATTTTACAAATATGTGAAAAGCAAGAGGACAAGATGTGAAAGAAAAGGACCTACCAAGTGTGGCAGTGATGCATGGAACTGAGTAAATTGCAGAGATACTTAATGGATTCACTATGGAAAAGGATCTTGGTGATTGTAGTAATGATGTGCAGTAGACTGAAAACCTTGAGCATGGAGATAATTAGAGAGAGGATGTACTGGAGCTTTTGGAAAACATCCAGTTGGATAAGTCCTTGGGACCGGTTGAGATGTAGAGGTGAGGGAGGAGATTGCTGAATCACTGGTGTAAGGTAAAACATCATGAGATGGGAATGTGCAGGGCTGTAACAAGATGTGAATGCATCCTTGTACTTACAAGATAAGAGAGACATTGATGGATTGAGAGGCAGGAAGCTAGCAGGGAAAGGATAGCAACAGTTTTAGTCATTGGACAAGTAATGATATGATGATGTTCTAAGCACATATCCAAGGGTATAAAAAAATCACCATTTTGCTGATAACGGCAGAATGCATTCTCCGACTAACATGGTTAGTTGCAAGTGTTACAATCCGGTAATAAAGAACAAAGAACCCTGATTTCGACTCAGTCTGGTGTTTGTCTCACTCGTTCATGAACAAAGCAGACCTAACACTGGCGATGATCTTTGAATTATCAATGGGGACGGGAGAGGTACTGGAGGATTGGAGGGTTGTGGATGTTCTTTTAATCAAGATAGCCCAGGAAATTATAGACCAGTGAGTCTTAGTGGTTGATAAGTTGATGGAGAAGATCCTGAGAGGCAGGATTTACGAACGTTTGGAGAAGGGTATAATATGATTAGGAATAGTCAACATGGCTTGGTCAAGGGCAGGTCGTGCCTTATGAACCTGATTGAATTTTTTTTGTGGAGGTGACTAAACACATTGATGAAGGAAGAGCAGTACATATAGTGTGTATGGATTTCAGCAAGGTGTTTGATAAAGTTCCCCATGAAAGAGCTTATTGACAAAGTAAGGAGGTTTGTGATCAAAGAGGACATTGCTTTGTGGATCCAGAACTGGCCACCCACAGAAGGCAAAAAATTGGTTGTGATGGGTCATATTCTGCATGGAGGTCGGTGACCTGTTAGGGATCTGTTCTAGGATCCTTACTCTTTGTAATTTTTATAAATGATCTGGATGAGGAAGTGGAGGGATGAGTTAGTAAATTTGCTGATAACACAAAGGCTGGGGGTGTTGTGGATATTGTGGAGGACTGTCACAGGTTATAGCAGGTCATTGATAGGATGCAAAACTGGGCTGAGAAGTGGCAGATGGAGTTCAACCCAGATAAATGTTAAGTGGTTTATTTTGGTAGGTCAAATATGATGTCTATTGACAGTGTGGAGGATCAGAGGGATCTTGGGGTCTGAGTCCACAGGATGCTCAAAGTATTTGCGCAAGTTGATTCTGTGGTTAAGAAAGCATACGTGTATTGGCCTTCATTAATCGTGGAATTGAATTTGGGAGCTGAGAGGTAATGTGGCAGCTACATAGGACCCTGGCCAGGCCCCACTTGGAGTACTTTGTGCATTTCTGGCCACTTCACTACTGGAAAGATGTGGAAGTCATAGAGAGGGTGCAGAGGAGATTTACAAGGAT
This sequence comes from Narcine bancroftii, assembly GCF_036971445.1. Classification (NCBI taxonomy): domain Eukaryota; kingdom Metazoa; phylum Chordata; class Chondrichthyes; order Torpediniformes; family Narcinidae; genus Narcine; species Narcine bancroftii. Next base: position 31,978,232 of record NC_091470.1, read on the forward strand.
GTTACCTTATGAAAGCAGGTTGAGTGAACTTAGCCTCTTCTCCTTGGAGCGGTGGAGGATGAGAGGGGACCTGATAGAAGTGTTTAAGATGATGAGAGGCATTGATTGTGTAAATAGTCAAGAGGATTTTTCCCAGGGCTGAAACGGGGACACAGGATTAAGGTGCTGGGGAGTAGGTACAGAGGAGATGCCAGCGTAAGTTGTTTTACACAGAGTGCTGGGTACCGGCAATGGTAGTGGAGGCAGATACATTGGGGTCCTTTAAGAGACTTTTGGATAGGTACATGGAGCTTAGAAAAAGAGAGGGAAAACCTAGTGATTTCTAAGATAGGGACATGTTTGGCACATCTTTGTGGGCCACAGGACCACATGTATCATGCCGTAAGCTTTCTATGTTTATATGAATCAAACCATAGTAAAATAACTACAAGAAAGAGATTGTCATAATCTCTCACTTGTGAATGTTTTTTGCAAAAGGATGGAAGTGAAGAGAGTTTGGCCAGGGTGGGATAAGTCTTCTAGTGTGATGGCTGCTTTTCCTCAAGGCAGAAGGAGGTGTACATGGAGTTGGTTGAGGACATATGTGATGGACTGATCCATGCTCACAACTTTCTACAGTTTCTCCAGCCTTTGGACATAGCAATTCCTGTACCACACAGTGATGGACCATGATCTCACTCATGTATTTGTGCCATAGAACACAAGAACACAGAAATAGGCCCTTCAGCCTATATGGTCCATGCTAAACTATTTATTCTATCCATTCCCATCGACCCGACCCCATAGTCCTCCATACCCTCCCATCCATGTAACTATCCAATCCTCTCTTCAATGTCAAATTCGAACCGGCATTCACCACCTCCACTGGCAGTTCGCTCCACACTTCTCTGAGTGAAGAAGTTCCCCTTCATGAACCCCTTAAACACTTCACCTTTTATCCATAACCCATGTTTTCTAATTGTTGTCTCACCCAAACAGTCTGCTTGGATTTACCCTTTCTCTACTTAATTTTGCATATCTCTTTCAAATTCCCCTCGTTCTCCAATGCACCAGGGAATAAAGTTTTAACCTGTTCCAACTGTCCCTACAACTCAGCTCTTCAAGTGCAAGCAAGATCCTTATAAATTTTCTCTGCGATCTTTCAAACTTGTAGAAGTTGTTAGGCTCATGAATATATTCCTTTCTAGCCTGGTTCCCTCCTTTAGTTTTCCCAAAATCCTCCTAAAAAAATAAACTCTCCAACACAAGGAACAAAATTAAGTTCCTTCTCAATTAAAACAAAGTCTCTGGAAGTTGGGCATTATTCTGAGGAAGTTGAGACACAAATACATAGTACAGCAAGCAAAACACAGGACAAAATATAGACAGACTGAGGGTAACATAATTTCATTGGGCATGAAATTCATTCAGGAGCCTCAACGTTCTCCAAACACGCGTTAAAATGCAGCAAACAAATATGCAACCTAATGAGATTAAGCCTCATGAATTTCCATCACAATATTACCAGAATTTGCTTGACTAAACCTTCTTAATCAAAGTTCTGTTAGAGAACTCTTGTTAAAGCATGCACAAGCAATACAGAGTCTTTGTTTTAATTGAGAAGGAGCATTTTTATTTCTAACTTCAGTTCCTTGTGTGGGATAATTTAATTTTAGGAGGACCTTGGGAAAACTAAGCAAAGGAACTAGGCCAGAAAGGAACATATTTATAAGCTTCAAAACAAATCTTGAAAATATTAAAGGTTGCTTTCAACAAAATCTTTCCACAAATCAATGTGGCAATCTGCATAATTTTCAATCAGGTCAACCAGAGAATTAAAATCAGTTTAACTCCACTTTGCAATTCCTGATTATAAAAAAGATGAGGGTGAAATTCCACTCACCTTGATTTGCTCACAATAACTGCTGAAATTTTATTCTTGCTTCTACTCCATCCTACTGCTTCTGAAATCCTATCATTGCCTTACCTCGATTCCCCCAGAGTTCTCTCAGCTGGCCTCCAATCCTTATCAACAGCTTACCCAGGATTCAGTCGTTATACATGAACTAACTTTAACTTTATCCCAACTGTCCCCCTATTATCCAATATATCATCTCACCCTTAGATCGCTCCATAGTCAATCTTTGTCATTTCTTCTCATGTTTTATTCTTTCCCCTCGCCTTTGGTCATCAACCCCAGAGCAGCAGATTGAAAGGCCAAGTGTACCACTATGATTCAAACATTCTGTTCTCTTTCTTGAGGTAGAAACTTCAGGTGTCGTAATCTTCCTCCCAGAACCTTTAAACAAGCTTTGCATAAATGTGGCTTCTTTTTGCATCCTGCCTGTTTGACACACTAAACCAATCTTTTCACTGTATTTCTGCACACTTGAGAATAAACAATTCAATTCATAATCTCTCCAAGTTTTCAGTCAATCCTAGGCTCTATTGTTTAGTATCCGCTCTCTCATCTGCTTTACTCTCCCCTTCATTTGTTAACTTACTGCAGTTTCAGAAAGAAAATCCAACAGTGTCCATTCATTTGTGAAAAGTGAAAGATGCTTATAAATGGATTTCCAAGCAATATTTAGATCACATATAAAATGCTCATGCTATTTCAGTACAACAAACTCTTATTTGAAAAAAAGAAAATAAACAGTGAATGCATGTATTTTTGTCTAACTATTGGAGATTAAGCTAATATTCATCTACAATCCATCATATCATGTTGCAGGTAATTCTGAGATCGTCAAAGAAAAATGAAAATGAGATGTTTTATATTTCTGCTGTGTGGTGGATTTGTGGTCACTGCATTAGCTCATCGACAAATAATTCAATTTCACTCTAAATATAAGAAAGGCCTGTATAGAAATTTCAGTCTGCTTTTACAATTTAATGCTGAAGTCACCCATGCACCATTGGAACAAGCAGAGCAAACACCTGGCCTACAAACCATCCACACGTTAACAGAAAAGAACAGCGAATTTGGTTTTAACCTCTACAGGAAAATAGCAAATCTGCATGAAGATAACGTATTTTTTTCACCAAGTACCATCTCCACGACATTTGCCATGTTATCTCTTGGTGCTAAGCAAGCAACACGTTTCAACATACTCCAAGGTCTCCACATACAGGATTTAGCTAATGGCAGCAACAAATATCAACTGCACAGGTTATTCAAATGGCTTCACAGCAACATTACCAGTAACAAAGATTTGTTTATCTCTCAGGGAAATTCTCTGTTTATGCAGGATGATCTTGAACTGAAACAAACTTTCATCAATGATCTGACCCATTATTATAATGTTGAAATTTTCCGAGTAAACTTTCAAGATAGGGTCAAAACCAAAAATACCATTAACCAATATGTTCACAACAGAACAAACGGAAAAATTATCAAGTTGTTAGACTCAGTGGATGCTGGAGCCAAACTTATGTTTGCTAATTACATCTTATTCAAAGGTAAGATTTTTACCTATACTTTTGATTTTGGATATGAAATCATTTCAACATATTTAATAATAATAATAAATAAATGTCATTTTTAAAAAATTTATGAATTGAATTGAAAATGCCAATGAGTAGCTCTCAAAGAACCAGCACCAGGCCTAAAAAGTATCACAAATAAAGTAAATCAACTGGTTGTTGCCAGGTGATGCCAAACTTGCAAGAAGGAGGGAAGGAAGAAGATGCACAAATTTTGTCTCAAGAGATGTGAATTGCTATTGAGGGGGGGGGAATGAAATTAGTGGGCCATTCATTAATCAGGAAGCAGGTTAAATACAAATTGCAGCATAGATTCTCCAGAAACAGTTCTAAGCCACAGGAGTCAGGCCTTCCTTCACCAACCATCACGCACCTCCATTTTCTCCCTCACCTTTCAGATTATTGTTGATCTATACGACTCCATTCATGTGTTTTGATCTAGTTTTTTGATAGACTTAGCTAAACATATCATTTAAACTCAGTCTGAAAATTTTCATTTGGCACAGAAACTATATTATCTCAGTGTATTTCCATTCTCTTTGTGAGGAGAAAATGCTCTCTGATTTAACACCCCATTTTCCTTCTTGATTACCTACTGTACCTGCAAACTAACATTTTGTGATTCATGCACAAGGAATCCAGGTCTCTCTGCAGAACAATTTTTCATCATTTAACTAATAGTCCATGACTTCACATTTGCCGACATTCTGATCCACCTGCTAGACTTTTGCCCATCCACTTAACCAATCCGCAATCACACTGTGTCCTCTGCAGAATTTGCTTTTCCACTTAATTTAGTGTCATCAGGAAATTTAAACACTGGATCCACTGCTCCAAATATGCCACCCCCAAATCTGCGTATCCTTATCTTATGCAGAAATCTTCCGTGTGGCACCTTCTGGAAATCTAAATGAACCACATCATCCTGCCTCCCTCTATTCACTGTACTCATTATATATTCAAAGAACTCCAGAAAGTTAGTTAAATATGACCTTCCCTTCCTGAATCCAGGCTGCATATGCCTGATGGAGCAATTTCCAACCAGATGTCTTGTTATTTCTTCCTTAATGATAGCATCAAGTATTTCCCCACCGCAAACATTGAGCTAATATTGGCCTTTGTCTTTTGTCTAGAATTAAACCCTCCAAGTCTCATTGTTTTATATATATAGAGGATTGTGTGTGTGTGTGTATGTGTGCGTGCGTGCAAAGCAAGTCTACCATGTTTATATCTCCTTCCTGACGTGCATTCCCCTGCAAATAGATTCTGACCATGGTTTCATCCAAATTAAACATAATTTGATTTTTTTATATTCAAACTTCTTTGAAATAAGGCCAACTTTCCACTAGACCTTTTTTGCTTGCTTTCAAACTCGTTCTTCAGCTTTTAGTGATTTGTATACGTAAATCCATCTGCTCCTCGTGTAACATTTAATTTGTCTGTTATGTAACTAAAACTGTCAAACTTAGACCTGACTTTAAATTGGCTTGCTCCTTACAACCCATTTATGAGTGCACCCTTCTCACTCTAATGGGTACAGTGTGACATGAAACTTGAATTTCAGTCTAATCATTGGTTTCTAAGTTTTTACTGTCTATTCTTTATTTGCATCAATGGATTTCTGGATATCTACAGTTTATTTTTTGAAATCTTTTTTTAATAACATGCCTTGGAGAATTTGATGAAGAAGAGAGGTTAAGGGCAGAAAGATGAAGGGAAGTAAATGTGGAAGGAAAACTAAGAAAATGGAAAATCGTGTCATTTATTCTCAATTATATCCCAGTGGCATGGTCAGGGTAACGATTAGTGCTCCACTGTTACAGCATCAGCGACACGGGTTCGAATCAGGCACTGTCTGTTAGGAATTTGTACATTCTCTCTGTGTCTGTGTGGGTTTTTCCTGGGTGCTCTGGTTTTCTCCCACCTCCCAAAATGTGTGGGGCTGTGGGTTAATTTGGGCGGCAGAGATTTACCAACTTCTACCATGCTATAAATAAATAAAAAATCAAATTAATAATGCAGCATATATGCTTCTCCATCACATAACAAGAACTTCTTGATGTGTATTAATTGAATAATGACTAATGCTTATTTTTCACTTCAGGGGAATGGAAGTCTCCATTTGAACCAAATTTGACAATAGATGGAACATTCTATGTGAATGCATATACTAGAGTTAAAGTTCCAATGATGCACAAAGAAGGTTCATTTTTGTTGACATATGATGAATACTATTCATGCATAGTTCTAAAGCTTCCGTACAAAGGACATGCAAGCATGTTGGTGGTGATACCAATGGACAATGGGTATCAGCTTCTGGAAGATGAACTGTCAGCAGATTTGATTGGTCGGTGGATTGAAGCCATGAGATTCAAGTACACTTTCTAATTTTACTATTAAACTGTAAAAATTCTGTAGATTGTTATGTAAACAAGCTGCTTTGAATCTTGAATGAATCACTGAATTAACAATCCAGTGATCTAACGATTAACAGTGTTCTAACGATCTGATCCAGAGACCAGTTTAAATAACACATTAACAGCTGGGGAATATAATGAATTAAATAAAACCAGAATTTAAAAGGGTGGTTTGAGTAATATTGACCATGGAATTCTGGATTGTCAGGAAAACTCATTTGGTTCATGACTACCTGTAAGGGAAGGAGGTCTGTAGTCTTTACACTATCTGCCCCAAAATACAGTCTAACGTTTAATTGTGCTCTGAAATGGAACATAGGGATAGGCAATATATTTGTTGATTGCCTCAGACTCCATAAAAGAATAATAAATAATAAAAAGCAAGCTGGTATTCTTAATTACAACTTATTCTTTGTAATTAGATTGATACAGTGTACATGCTGGGTCAGGTGAAAGTATGAGACAGCTTAATGAGATCCAAAAAAATGTAAGCTTTTTAAGCTCTTCGTGTCACTTCAATATGTGGGTTCAATTGAGTTTGAATTAAAATCTTATGTATTTACTATAAGTACAGGGTTTTATCAGAACCATTCAGGAGAGATAATGATGAATAATTGATCCAGTTAAAACCTTCATTACATGATTTTAGTTTTGAAATTATGAATTGAGTATAATTTATAATTAAAATTTAGATTTAATCTTATACATAGATAACTGTGCTTTAAGATACCTTCTGGGACATGGCCAATACTTAGGCTTTTCTGAAGTGGGTGCTGGGGACACATGTCCACAAATCCCTGAAGACTGCAGGGGAGGTCATGAAGGTGGTTCAAATGCATTTGTGAAACTCACCTCAATTGATCAAGTTGTAGAAATAAGACCATGGACACGATGGTAGAATCAAATAAAACAGTCATTAGCCCACAGCTAAAATACTGTGCACAGTTCAGGTCACCACCCCCTAGAAGCAACCTGATCACGGTTGAAAAAGTAGAGTTCTACAAGATTAACAAGAATATTATTAAGGCTACAGAATTATTTTTTTATTTAATTGTTTGCATCATTAAAAAAAACTTTTATATTTTTCTCCCCATCCCCCCTCCCACCCAAAAGTAAGAAAAGGAAAGGAAAGAAACACCTCCCATTTAATATACAATAATATTAGCATAGACAATCATGAATTGTTATTAAAATTACTAATTAAGAGGAGTGGATAAGATAGAAGAGGTGGACAGAAAATTATCCATAAAATCCATGTATGGTTTCCCAATACTATAAAAATTTTCAGCTCGATTCCTTAAACTATACGTAATTTTTTCCAAAGGTATACAATTTTGAATCTCATACCATTTACTTAATAACACTTCTCTATTATCTTTCCACGATATCGCTATTTTTTTGCAGTTGCTATTGCAAGACTTAAAACTTTTTCTTGGTATTTGTCCAATTTCAATTTTATATCCTTTTCATAAATATCTCTGTATGAATATTCTTGGATCCTTTGGCATCTTTATCTTCATAATTTGCCCTAATAATAAACTCAGTTCATTCCAAAACCTTTCCACTTTTTCACAAGACCACACTGAATGCAAAAAAAAGTCCCTATTTCTTTCGCACATCGAAAACACTTATTTGAATGAGAATTATTGTTATAAGTTGAAAAAGCTCAGGAGTTGATCTTTGAAACAAAGGGGTGATTTAGCAAAGTTAATATAATTAATAGAACTCCAGACAAAATAAACTAAAAGGCCTAAGCAGAGAGGTCACTAACCTCTTGCAACCAAACCAATATTTTATAAAGATTTATTATAATCTCAAAGTTACAGATACATATGTGCAGGAGAATATTCAGCCCTTTGTGTTTGCTGAGTACTCCCAAAGTTTTCCGTTTTGTTATCCCATTTCTGAACTCTTAGTATTTGCCATATTACGGACAATGGCTCTTTGTTGTTCATCCAAGCGCTTTAGCATTGTAGCTTCACTTTGGTTTTGAATAGTTTGTTCCAAGACCCCCACTACTTATGTAGCAAAATACTTATTTTCTTGATGCACCGCCAACCCTTTAAACTGGTAAATTTGATATGTACATGGATGAGCACTTGAAGAGTCATGGCCTACAGGAGTTGGCCAAAGGGATTACCTAGTGCCCTTTTATGGCTGGCATATACCAAACTTGCTTTTGTGTCAGAAGTGATTCTGACATTATAGTACAGCTCTATAAAATATTAGTTTAGCCTCAACTAGTAAAAAGCAAACAATTCTCAACACTGTACCCAAAGGTAAGCAAATGAAATCATGAAGAGGGTCCTGAAGAAATTTGGTAGCATTGTCCTTGGATTGAAGGCCTTCTGTTACATTACAGACAGGGGGAGCTGGGGTTGTTTCTCTAACAGCAGAGAAGGTTGAGACGCGATGATAGATAGTTTCAAAATTATATAAGGGGTGCAGACAATGTGAGCAAATATAAATGGTAATAAAAAATTTGAGAACCGGTGAATGTAAATTTAAAGAGATTTGAGAAGAAAGCCACAGATGTCATGAGGAAAAAGGTTTTCATGCAATGAGTCATCATGATGTGGAATTCACTCTCTGAAAGGGTGTTGAAAAACTTTCGAAAGGGAATTGGGTGGATGGACAGATAGAGACACATCAATAGATAGAGAACAGATATAAATAAATGGAGAGATAAATGGCCAGTCGGAAGGATACGCAGATGGATGGAAGGATAGATAGCTTTTTTTTTTCATTTATGTGCATTAAAGTTTCCAAAAACTAGTCCTGGCAAAATGTTGTTGGTCCACCCAATACCTGATCTTACAAATACAAAGATTTGCATTTATGTTTTTTTTCTAATTTCAAGATATCCCTATGAACCTTCTGCTAATGAGATATTCTTTAAATGTGCTCACTGTGGTAATGTATGTTACTGAGTTCAATATAGAAGAATCCAAAGACATTCAAAGTTCAGATTTAAGGTCAAAGTGCATACATGATATCACATACAACCCTGAGATTCTCTTTTTATGTAAGACAGGCAAAATGTCTGCTTATCAGTAGTGTGAAAAAAACTGTACTCAGAAAAGATACAGATACAAAAGTAAAAAATGTAATCAAGAAGGAATTGCAAACAAGCTGTGCAATACAGAGAATATATAGCCAATAATAATGTGAACATCAGGAGAATATGTATATCCAAATCCCCTTAGAGACCAAAGAGGTAATTTATTTGTGGAACCAGGCAATATGAGTGAGATCCAAAATAAATGTTCCTCATCTGTATGCATCAAGGAGAAAGATATGGATGATGATGAGTTCAGGTTCACAGATAATCTAGAGAGTTGATGAAGGAGAATTGTGTTAGATGTTATTGTATGTATGCAAAAGGGTTGAGCCAGATGAGATCTACCATAGAGGATTGGTGGGACCTAGATGGAGATTTTGGCATCTTCATTAGCCAAAAAAGTATGTGCCAGAAGACTAGACTTTAGTTAGTGTTGTCAATTTATTTAAGGTAAACAGGGATAAGCAAGACAACTACAGGCCAGTGAATCTTGTCAATGGTAAAGAAATTACTGGGAGAATATCCAAAGGCTTAGGATTTATGTAAATATGGAAGGGCAGGCTCATCAGGGAAAGTCAACATTTCTTTGTGCCTCACGAACTTGACAGAGTGTTTAGAAGAGGCATCTAAGACATTGTCTAAATGGACTTTAGTAAGGTATTTGATAAGGCCTTCCTTGGTAGGCAGCTGTGATTGTGGTTAATACTCAGCAGGTCTCACCACATCCATAGGAGGCACAGATATATAACTAACATTTTGGGGCTCAGTCCTGAGATGTTGGTGATATATCTTAGCAGGTTGCACAACATCCATCGAAGGCAAAAGTATATCACCAACATCTCAGGACTGAGCCCCAAAATGTTGATTATGCATCTTTGCCTATGGACTCTGCAGGACCTGCTGAGTTTCTCCACCACTTCTGTGTATTAACTAAGGCTCGTAGGGTCCAAGCCAAGCTAACTAATTGGCTCCAAAATTGGGTGAAGAAATGATGCAGAGGGTAATAACGAAAGGAAGGTTTTCCAATTGGAAGTCTGGGAGTAGAGTTGTAGCACAGTGATCAATACCGGGATCCTTGCTGTATATATTTTAACATTGGTTGTAAACATAAGAGATATGGTTATTAAGTTTGCAGATGACACAAAAATTGGTGCTGATGGGAATATGAAGATTGTCTAAGGCTACAAATGGAACATTGGACAAATTGTTGGGAGATGGAATGTAATCCCAAGTGTGAAATTATGTACTTTGGGACATCAAATATGGGCAGGATATTTGTCATGAATGGTAGGATCCTAAGGAATGTCGATGAACAGAAGGACCTTGAGTTTAAGTCCATGTTCCCACGAAAATGGCAACTAAAGTAGATGCGATGATATGGAAGCCATATTACAAATTTGCCTACATACAGAGCCAGCGCCAGAACACAGATTAGAGGGGAGCATTAGCGATTTAGAGTTGGGCTCGTTCAGCATTGAGGGGTGGGTCTTGTTAGGTCTGCTTTGTTCATGAATGAGTGAGACAAACACCAGGCTGAGTCGAAATCAGGGTTCTTTGTTCTTTATTACCGGATTGTAACACTTGCGACTAACCATGTTAGTCGGAGAATGCATTCTGCCGTTATCAGCAAAATGGTGATTTTTTATACCCTTGGATATGTGCTTAGAACATCATCATATCATTACTTGTCCAATGACTAAAACTGTTGCTATCCTTTCCCTGCTAGCTTCCTGCCTCTCAATCCATCAATGTCTCTCTTATCTTGTAAGTACAAGGATGCATTCACATCTTGTTACAGCCCTGCACATTCCCATCTCATGATGTTTTACCTAACAGGAGTACAAGGACACCTCCCCTTCTTGTTACAGCCCTGTACAGGGTAACTCCTTACACATTCCCATCTCATGATGTTTTACCTTACAGTCTGACAGCAACTTGTTTGGGGGCAATGCCTGCAGATGCCTCTCTTAGCGCCAACCCTGCCTACATATGTCAAGACATAGGATATAAAAGGTACAACATGTAGCAAGGTCACTACAGTTATAGCTTGAGTTTATTGGGCTGCATCTCTGCCTTTTAAGGCAGACAGTTGTGTCACCACCAGGCCGTGGCTTGAGTGAAGTTGGCTGCTGATTGGTTGTCCCGGATGCGCGGGCCCGGATTGGACCTCCTGCATTGCGCTGACTGTGATTGGCCAATTCGACCACTATTCCTGTGGCATCTCATCCCTTGTGCTGTCTGCTCGATCATCATGTTCAATGACCCTTTGCTGTGTCGGCCCGTGGAGTGGGCCACGGGCCGGTACAGACGTTATGTTGCCCCTTTAAATATTTGTGCAGTTATAGGATGGATGTTGATGAGCTGGAGAGAGGGCAGAGTAAATTCTCCAGAATGGTGTCCGGATTGAACAACTATATTTATAGGGAGAGATTAGATAGCCTAGTTTGTTTGTCCTGAGGTGAAGGAGCCTGAGGAGTAATCTGCTAGAGATATATAACATATTATAGAGGCATAGATAAGGGAGTTCAGCAACAACTCTTTCAGAAGAGGTGTCAAAAATAAAAGAGTAAGTTGAGAGGAAGGAGTTTTATAGGGCGTTTGAAGGAAAAGCTTTTCCACACAGTGAATAGTTGATATCAAGAATATGTTGTCTGAGGAGATGGTGGAGTCAGATACAAACATTACATTTAAGAGACATTAAGTGTTTAAATAAAGCCCAGATGGAAACTTTATAGGCAAATGGGATTAGTACTGTATAGATGACAAGAAGGCCAGCAGGGACATGGTGGGCTGAATAGCCAACAAGGCACTAAACCATTCATCTATTCTTCCTTTGTGATCTTTCAGAAAATAACTTTTGTATTATTTAGCTTTAGATTTATAATGTCACTGTTCCTCAGCTTTACTATTGTTTGTAAATCCTGCCTTCTTGTCCTAGGCACGTAGATCTATATTTTCCAAAATTTAAATTGGACAAGTCATACAAGATGGAGAAGAAGTTAAGACAGTTGGGAATGATTGTCCCTTTCACTAATTCTGCTGATTTATCTGGAATCTCCTCATCCTACCAGCTGAAGATCACCGAGGTAGGCTTGTTCCAGGAGTGGCATTTGCTCGCGATTCTGTTGCATTATTGCTGAACTTACTCTTCAGGCAACGCAAGGTGGAGGAAGCAGAAATTGATTAGTTGCATTTTTTTTCTCCTTCTTCCAGGTTATTCATAAGGCAGTTATTAACGTGGATGAGAGAGGAACAGAAGCTGCAGGTGTCACTGGGACTTTTGCGCTGCCTTATTCACTTCCACCTGTCATAAAAGTAGACCACCCTTTTCTCTTCACGATACATGAAGATATAACAAAAACTCTACTCTTTATAGGAAGGGTGAAAGATCCCACGAAACAGTAAAGGATTTTATGTCAAGAATAATCATTTATATTTTAATTTGTGTGCTGATAGATAACTAATACCCTGATTTCCATTGTCAGAAGTTTTAAATTTGTCAATTATTTATTTGAAATTGATGAGTAATCGTCTCTATTCAGCATAAGTATTCTTTTGAAAAGCATCCGGTTACAAGCATTTCTGCAGTTTTTCTTTTTCTCAGAGACCATTTACCATATTAGATCAGATGGAAAAGCATTATTAAAAACTCTATCTGCTATTTTGTATGAATCCACATAATGTCTTCCTTATATTTATAACATTCCTTGTTAGCAATAGTTTTACTGCTTGTTTCTTTGTATGCACTGGACAACAATTTTTTTCCAAAAGGTTCTCTTCCTGAAAAATGGAATGGAGATTTTAACAGACAACTTCAGGCTGAACAAAAAGATAATTTCACATTTGCTGTATCATATAAGTTAACTTTTATTGAATTTAGCTTGTTTAATCACTGGCACATTGTGATAGTTCAACTGAGTCAAGCTCTCAGGTTGACTGCATATGTTGCGCAACAAATGTGAAGAGCCCAGGGTTTGTCTTGGTCACCAATTTTACAAATGAGCCAAAGCTCATAGTCTTTCTTAACAAGTTCAGTCATGCTGTATCTTTGAGCCTTCAGCTTATTCTCGCCACAAATGTAAGGCAGCTGATACAACATTTCTGCTGTATCTATTGAATCTTCCTGAAGAAAATAAATGCTATTGTTAAGTACACTCACTATGCTATTGCCTTCAACATTTATTCAATTTATATTAATGTATTGTGTGTGTGTGTGTGTGTGTGTGTGTGTGTGTGTGTGTGTGTGTGTGTGTGTGTGTGTGTGTGTGTGTGTGAAAAATGACAGAAAATCACAAAAAATTGGTTATATCTAAAAAGCAGTACATGATAAGAACGTTTTAAGGTGATTTTTGTGAACAGCAGTCCAAAATCCATAAAATAGACCAAAAAGTGTCCAGAAAGCAAATTCTTCTTGTCATATATAACATATAACAATTACAGCACGGAAACAGGCCATTAGGCCCTTCTAGTCCGCACCGAACCAGTAATATTATTTAACAATGTCATGTATAAGCAGACCTATGGGATTTTCATCCATGCAGAGTTTCCATAGACTTGAGTGATCAAATAAAAGAAAGTAAATGAGGTGCAATTCCACCTAACCTTTACTTGGCAAAAATTAATCACACAAAATAACAGATCAGATGTTGGTGTGGCCAAATTTGGAGTATTGCATGCAGTTTGGAGCATAAGAGGCCATTTTTCTTTTGACCATCTTGAGCTCTCAGCAACCTTTTCAAAAAGCTGAAAATATGATTCTATATCTCCCTCATCAAAAGGAGGAACTAGATTTACCTCTCCCCAGGAGTTACAGCCTCAATTGTCTTACCTCCCTCCATCTCAATTTTTAACTTATCTAATTGAAACTGCCTGTCTCTTTCAATTTTTTCAGTCATATTTTCTGTCTTTCATAATTCTCCCTGCATTTTTCAGCTCCCTCTAATATTTCCTCCATTTTTCAATTTCCTCTGCTTTATATAGCCTCCATTTTTCATCCTCTTCTTTGTTTTTCAGCTTCCTCTGCTTCATATTTTTGTCTCTGCAATTCAAACTTCTGTTTCTCTCTTTCTTCTACCACCTTCCCCAATTCCAATTCAACAGATCTATCCTCCAGAAAATGGTTTGTCTTTCTCAACACATTTTCCCTCACTTATATAATATTTCACCATAATCCTCTGCATTTGTATTATCCTCATCCAATGTTTGACTTCAGTCAGCTTTAATTCCTTAGCAATGACCATTAGGTCCTCTTTCTCTGCAGCTTCACAGGTGATGATTGTAACAAAGATGTACTAACATTTATTCCTGCTGTTTTTCCACTCACACAAGCTTTAAATTAGCTTGGGAAAAACCAATTAACTAATAAATCACAAAAACTCCAAAAGTTTAAGATCCCAAAACATCAAATATTTCAATCCAAAAAGACGATTCCCCAATTTGTTACAAGTCCAGAGGACCCCAAAACCCAGCAGCAATAAAAATTCACCAAGACAAATGGTTACTTAAACAAAAGTTGCTTTTAATTTTTTTTTTAAACATAAAAACAAGATCAAACTTTAACTTATTACTATTAACTTAACCTAACTTAAACCCTTCTAATTCTAAGCGCACATGTATGTAAAGTTTATATGTTCAGGAACGTTCTTTGCTTTAATAGTCCAGTCATTCACTTCTCATTTCTCCAAGTTCACCAGTATCAGGCAATTCTTATACTGTGCACAGAATTTAACATTTATGAATTTTCAGCAAGCTCTGGTACTTAAAGGTAATTGGTTACCGTTTCAGTGTCTTGCTGAAGAAACTTGCCCCATTGTGGGTGTTCCAAATGATAACCCCTTCTTTCAGCTCACCACAGAGTTCCTCGTTTCCCTTATCTCAGGAGAAACAGTCAGCCAACTATTTCCTCTCGTAAGGACTACAAGGGTTTTCAACAGGCTGAACTCAGAACTCACATACTGTCTTCAAAATGGAATTTCAACAGGCCGCCAGCTTGCCATGTTGCAGCCTCCAAAAGCCACTGCAGAGCTCTCTCTCTAAAAGAGAAATCCTTTTTGGTCTTTCTCTCTGCTTGTAAAAACCAGAACCTCTTGCTGGTCTAACCCAAACCTTGAAAGATCTTTACCAGTACTTGAGCCCAGACTCTTCCATTTGCAGCTGCTTTTTTTTAAATTCCTTCCAAAACAATTTCATTGTCTTTGCAAAGGCACTGGTGCCTTAATGGCTCACTTTTAGCAAAGCTCTTGCATTTTAAATAAGATGTCTTTTGTGAAGTGTTACTGTATTTTTGTGAAGTGACCTACACTAAACCCCCACAATCTATCTCTTTTATAGATATTAATATATAATATACCCCCTAACAAACCCTTCATTACAACACTCTGATCTCCTTCCATCAAACAAGCTTTGAATCTAATTGACCACTGCACCTTGGATCCTGTATAATCTAACCTTCCAGACTAATCTACCATGCAGGACCCTGTCAAAGGCCTTCCTAAAAGGAAGAGCCTAGTTGCAATAACAAAGAACCTTAATAATAAACAGACTCTTGTTTGGAACACTATTGCTAATTTTTAATTATACCAAATGAAAGATAATGTAGTTTATTCTTCTCCCCATCATTTTAGGTGAAATATTTCTCCATCTAGCACTCAGCTGAGAACAGACAGAAAAAATTTCAGTATGCCACAGTAGAGAACTACATCTTTATAAAAGGAAACCCAAGAATGTGTTAAAATGTACTAGTAGCATGCAAGTTATTGTGGGAAATAAGAAACATTGAGAGAATTGCTGAGTTTCTATTTGGAGTTTATAATTTATTTAAAATATGTAACATACAATTGTAACAGAAGTCAAGGTGGTATTACCTATTTAAAGATTTTCACAAAGCCAGATTTTTAGACTGCATAGCTCAATCTGATGAAGGCCATTTTTACACCAGTATGAATATGGACTTCGTAACACTGTTAATGAATGTTCCTGCATCAAGACAGCACAGTAGGCATGTGAAAGGAATGTATGCAAAATGAGCTCTAAAAAAATGATGAGACATGCTCAACAAAAAAAAGTAAAATAGTTTTCATTTTCTTTTAAAAACAATTTATCTGCATTTCTTTTACATGCTTACAATGTAACTCTTCTGTTATTTACAATACACAGAAAAATGAAAGGATAATATCTGCTCTTACAGTAAATCTTAAAGATGGAAAAAGATACAACATGGGTTTAAATCAAATCTAAAAATTACAGATCTTAAAATCAGTAGGAAAAAAAATATATATATCTATTGACTCCTAAACATTTTATAATGAGAAGCTGAATTCAATACTGAAAATGTATTACAAATCTCTGGTTACCAGAAATTATTTCAAAAATTTTCATCAGGTTGCAACATTGGAATACAGACCAAGTAAAATATACATACAGTTGTCTCTAACTATATTAATAATGCAGGCCAACAATTGATAATACTGATTTCCTGCATGACATCATCAGTGTGCGCAGTTCCTGCACAGTGTATTAAGCTTCATTAAAAAAAAACTTTACCTTTCAGAACAATGAAAAAAAACAAGATTTGTAGTTAAATTGTTACATTCAGGTTTTAAAAGCTAGTACTTATTGCACTATTGTTAAAATAAACACCAATTGACTGCAACTGGTTTCTTGAAGTATTTGAAATTAAAACTGGTATGGTCACCTCAGTGCTGTCACCCATCTTCTATATAAGTGCGACAATATTATCTTTGCACCAACAGTGAAATAGTAAAGTGATGCCAGCCAGTGGAGGCAAAAGTGAATTAAACTCCATGAGGAAGATTAACATCATCTTCAGCTGGCACCCATAATGACATGTTGGCAGAACTGAGTGAATTATACCAGGTCATAAATGTATAAAATTAGTCTTTGCCAAAAAAGGTTTAAAATGGCATTCCTTCTGAGATAGAATAATAGCCTCCACTCCAGAGATTTTGATTAGAAATATTCACATTACAAAAGTAATGGGGCATTTAAAATTCTCTCCAGAATAATTGATTACTGATTTAGTGAACAACATTCCACTACTTAAGGAATGCTCTTTTAATATTTGACACAGCTATTTGTTTGAAAGGAGTTTTTCCTTGTAGATTCAAACAGATTTCCATTCATGTATTTATTTATCTTTAAAATTGGTTTATTAAACAAGTTTAACAATGAGTCAAATGATTCAGACTGTAAACTGTGCCCTGTAAATTTCATCTGTGTTCACTGGAATATTTTTTGTTGCTGAAGTTCAAGAGGTTGTCTCACGCAACTCTAATTTTTATTAAGAATCACAAGCACATTCCAATAAAAGACCAAATAAAATCAATAGAAAAGGAAGATATGCTCCTTTTGGAGTCCTTTTGAACTCTAAATTTGCTCATTTAAGTCTAAACTAAATTGAGCAAATTAATCGTTGAACAGGAACCAGGTTCACTTCTTCAGTAAACTAAGATTTGATAGGAATGTAACTCTTGAACGGTTGTTTCACAGCTCATCTGTTTATCTTAAAATCGCTATCATTTTAACTTTGATTTGCTGTATTTCATCATAGGTAAGTAAAGAGTTGCAGCTTGGAATCAGGTTTGAAATTATTCAAATCGGTCACAGATTTTTAAAAAATACGAAAGGCTCCATTAATCATTCAAAATCAAGTAAATGTTTGAAATTCCAGGAAATGCCCACAGCAGAAACACATCCTTGACAAGTGAGGGTCCATGTTAAGGCATAATTTTGCCAGACCCTTTACATTTCTTACAACCACAGAGACAAAAATTATATTTTTTACAGTCTTTATGCCTATCCATAATAGTTCTCTGAGATAATGGTGATCGTGGCTACTGAAAGTTGTCTTACCTTTTTTTAATGAATATTGAGCACTGTATAGTAAACCAGAATATATGCAATAATAGTCAAACAATAGCTGTCATGGTAAACAAAATGAGAAAAAGCTACATCTGTGGAACCACAAAGACAGTCTTTTACTTCAAATTGGTTCCAGATCGTCAGAAAAAGACATCAATTCCTTACAGCTTGCAAAATCTTGGCTTTAAGAAAGTCATTGATGCACATTGTGAAATGATTGATCATAGAATGCACCTTTTCTTCCATTAAGGGTTCGATTTTCTGCTTTTCCTTCATGGAAAAAAAGTTAATTATTCATTTTTTAAAAGAAATGCCCTTGTTGCTTACATTACATTTTCTTCAGATCTACATAAAATGGGAGATTCTCTGGTGTCTGAGGTGATAAACTGATTGATGGTGACTTTGAATTTCCATTTCACAATATTTTTTTCCAGCAAAGCTGTAGAAACACTCACCTTTCCATTGTTTCTTGTGGGTCTGCTCTGCACAAATGCTAAAAAAAATAGCAAACAATGGATTCCTTACAATTTGCTGGTAATAAACATTCAGAGATTAGAAGGATCCCCAAGGTAAAATGAAGCACATCATGATGGAACCCCTCTTGCTTTGTCTCCTTGCTGGTGCAACTCATTTACAGAGTTTGGGAGATTAGAAGTGAAGTTGGGGAGTGCAGGGCTCTTTATAAGCAGAAGCCTCAGCCTGCTGGACATTAAACAAATGGGATGGAAGAAGGCTGGCTTTACCAGTCCAAAATGTTATTCCTGGGCAACTGGTGCGCTGTATCTGACCCCTGCTCTGACTGACAGTAAATGAAAAATGAAGCAGTGGGGATGTGTGTGTGTGTGTGTGTGTGTGTGTGTGTGTGTGTGTGTGTGTGTGTGTGTGTGTGTGTGTGTGTGTGTGTGTGTGTGTGTGTGTGTGTGTGTGTGTGTGTGAGAGAGTGAGTGTGCGTGAGAAAGTGAAAAGATAATTCGCTTTCAATCTAAATAATCTTTGTTTGAAAGTAAAAAGATTTGATGTAGCCTGACTGAAAATCGATAACTTGTTAAATGGGACAACCAATCATTTGCTTTCATAAAGGATCTCCACTTTGTGAGAAAGAGAGAGAAAAAAGAGGGAGAGTAAAAAATGAAAAAGGAGAGAGAGAAAAAAGAAAGAGGAAGAGTAAAAAATTAAAAAGGAGAGAGAGACAGAATGGAAAATAAGGGAAGTAAATAGGCATAATTTTCTTTTAAAAATAATTACCAAATATGTTAATTTAGCAAATTAACAAAATAAGTGGACACACAGACTTACAAGTTAAACTTCTTTGGAAGGATTTCTTTACTCCCATTTGTTTTTTGCTCATTGGAATTAGCTGAATAAAAACGAGAACAAGATGGCATATTGGATGGCCCAACAGAACTTAAGGAGTGATTCTGAGATGTTCCATCTAAAGTAAAAACACATCAACACATACTGTTCTAAGTGTTTGATGCATGATATCTACATGTTGTTTAGTGCTTGAGATTTGTAAGTCAGATTTCAAACTAAATTTACAAAAAATATTTTATTCTTTAAACCATTCTTAGCATTGTTGGTTACTGCAATAAAGCATTATCAACATAACACATGAAACTACCAATTTTTTTTTGTTGCTCGTGTTATTTTTCAGTTTTTAAAGTGTCATTTTGACTGAAAATTGAACACACACATTCTTCTTACCAAATAAGAGAGCATTTTTTGTAGCTGTACCAACTTGAGAGTTAGATGTTGTAGTAAGCTTCCTGAAAAATAAATGTTGCAGCAATTATTGTTATATTTGTTTTAGTTAGAGAAAACAATTCAATAAATATGCAAAGCAGCTGAATTTACTTTTAAAAGAAGTGAACAGTGCCTCCACATCCTGAACTCACTCACCCTTGTCTGCTTAATTATCATGGAGGTTTGACACCAAAATCGACTGTAACCATCTAGAAGGCTTCAGGGTCAGTATGAACAGGGCAGAAAACTGCATCATCTACATTAATCAGATTTAATCATTCTGAATAAACATCTCAGAATCGAAATAAAAAGTTAATTTAGAATAGTGAAGTAAGGTCAACAAAGTGAAATAAGGGAAAAAGAGAATTACAAAAGAGAAAAAGTGAACAGAAGGAAATAATAAGTGGGTATTAAAAAATAGGAACCACTTTGCAAATGTTCATTTTCAAAGTTATATAATTTTATGGTCAATAAAATTACTCATTGCGCTCAGTTGAAATATACAAGAACTAATCATTTGTGGCAAAAGAAGTTCTTATACTTGATTTAAGTATGTCAAATTCTTTCATTACATTTGATGAGGATATAAATAGGACAATACTACAGCATAGCATTTCATATCGGCCAACTACTCCAGATATTCTATTGCATATTTGTGAAGTACAAGGTTTTCACCATGATCTACCTTTCAATAAATTCTAACCTTTTATGTTTAAAGATCCAGATAGTTCATTATGAAGCTAATATTTACATTCCATAGCTAACAAGCAAAATATTAAATGATCATTTTGGAAAGCATGATTACATTTGACCTGTTGCATGTGAAAATTACTGGTTATGTGCAAATAAACAAATAATACACAGCTGCCGGTCACTGTAATAGTAATAGCATGTACTTGTACAACTTGTTTTAGAATTTAGTTGATAAAAATCACATGCAGATTGAGATGTCTCCAAATGCACTGCTGAATGTATGCACTCAGTCAAACCTACATAGACGACTGAATGGAAAT
Organism: Narcine bancroftii; assembly: GCF_036971445.1. Classification (NCBI taxonomy): domain Eukaryota; kingdom Metazoa; phylum Chordata; class Chondrichthyes; order Torpediniformes; family Narcinidae; genus Narcine; species Narcine bancroftii. The sequence goes on from NC_091470.1 coordinate 31,998,811, forward strand.
TAATTGCAGTCAAGGACCTTGCTAGCCACATCACTTTTGTAATTCTCTTTTTCCCTAATTTCACTTTGTTGACCTTACTTCACTATTCTAAATTAACTTTTTATTTCGATTCTGAGATGTTTATTCAGAATGATTAAATCTGATTAATGTAGATGATGCAGTTTTCTGTCCTGTTCATACAGTCAAGAAACAAATCACCAGAAAAGAAAATGAAAACTATCACAGACTTTGTTGATGGATAACTGCTCCCCATAACAATCCCAAAACCTTGCCAAATGTGAATTAAAATTTGTTATCGATAAATGTTAAACAGTGTTTAGATCAAATGTCCTCAAATCAACTTGGCATCTTATGGGTGGAAAATTTGTGGATGGAAAATTCCATTAAGAATGAATAATTCCAATTTTTAATTCACTCTGATTTTAAGATATTTTACTCATACTTACATCATGGGTTTATCAGAGATTAGTTTTGGAGGCACCACACAACCACCAAGTGAACGACTACGACCTAATTTATTCCTCTTCTTCCCATCCTTGTTAAAAGATGAAGCTGGTTTAAAAAAAATGCATTGTTTTTAAATATAAACTCATTGGAAGATCAAATCTCAAAAAAAAAGAAACTGGTTACAGAAATTTTGGGAATAAAGCTACTGGAGATTTTGTTTTGTGGTTCAGTGTGTTTCTCAACTTCTGTTTTCTAACAGCTAATGGTGCCTCAAAGAAAAGGTTTGTACAAAATATGCAATATACCATTGTATTGAACTGGGATTCACTAGAAGTGTCCTGCACTGACGACTGGTCCCACCTCCCGGCTCCTCCCCCAGGAGCCTGTATATAACCTTGGTTTCCTGCCTAAACCCTGAACCCCTCTGAAGCCTGTTCATCAACCCTGTGTTGTAAGCTAATAAAAGCATTAGTTCTCCTTCCAGTCGTGAGCTTTTATCTACGCTACGATTTTATTCGCTTACAAACAAGGATGGAGGCGTTACTCAAGCCCAGTCGGTTGTTAATATACCTACAGTCCCCCGATGCAGCTGAGGAGTTTGCATATTGGCTAAACTGCTTCCAGGTCTATCTGAACACAACCAGGGATGTCTTCCATACATATGAATTTGCCGCTCATCTCATGGGTAGGAATGAAGGGGTATGCAGTCATCCGGGACTGCCCGATGTACGAGGCCGCTGTCGAGATGCTGAAGGCCCACTACATGAAGGCCCACTACATGAAGGCCCTGAACGAGGTCCTAGCGAGGCACCGGCTCACCCTATGCTACCAACAGTCCGGAGAGTTGATCAATGACTACCTGCTGGATCTGCAGATGCTGGTTAAGAAATGCAGGTATGAGGCCGCTTCGGGCCACGTCCAGGAAGATGAACAGATTCGGGACACCCTGGTGGCAGGGCTCCACTCGAGGTACGTGAGGCAGCGACTGCTCAAGTCCGGAGGCAAGGACCTTGCTAGCCACATCGAGCTGTCCAAATCACTGGAACGGGCCAGTCTCGAGAACAATGACCCGGAGGCCAGCGAACTAGTGCTCTCATGTGAGCACCACCAAGGACTGGCTGCTCCCGCTACGGCGGAACCCACTCTAACGGCTGCTGCTTCTTGACCCCAGGAGTGTTTCTTCTGCGAAAAGGCTCAGCGGCCTAATTTTGAATTAAGGGTCATCATCATCGCCAGAGAAGGAAGGAGGGTGGCCATCTTGCTGCACCACGAGGTCAGCACCATCTTACCTGCACAGGTCGACTCTGGACAGAGGGGGCCACTCGAGGGAAGAACACTGAAATTCCGGCAACCTGGCATCGCTGGTCCTTGACCAGAGTAGACCTCACCAGCTCACCAACATGATGGTGACGGTGAAGGTAAACAGACATTTGGCCAAGTGCCTGATTTACACGGGCTCCACGAAAAGTTTCATAGGCTCACTGACTGTGCAAAAATCTAACTTAAAAATGTGCCCCTCTAATTACCAAATCTTGCTAGTCTCCCAATCCCATTCAGTGCAGGTACAGAAACATTGTATAGTTCATCTGTTGTTTGAAGGGGGGAGAATGTTGTAAATTTTGCATGTATATTTTAGATGAATTGTGTGCTCCAGTATTATTGAGTCTGGACTTCCTGTGTCACCTTAAAAGTGTGACCTTGGAATTTTCTGGTTTGGAACGGAGGGTCCTCAAAACCAGAACCCACTTGCAGTCTCCACCTAGATTTTTGACATCACCTACCAGCCAGGAGCCCTTAGCGACGCTCCAGATGCCTTGTCCAAAGGATACTGTGCCTCCGCACACAATGGTCAACTGCGGACCATACACAATGAGCTCTGCCATCCAGGGGTCAGCCGCATAGCTCATTTTGTCAAGTTCCACAATTTGCCCTACTCAATAGAAGACGTCGGGAAAATGACCAGGTCATGCAAGGTCTGCACTGAGTGCAAGCCGCACTTCTATCGCTCCACGAAAGCACACCTGATTAAATCATCCAGGCCCCTTGAACAGCTCAGTCTCAATTTTAAGGGACCTCTCCCCTCCACGAATGGGAACATCTACTTTTTCTCGATCATCGATGAGTACTCCTACTTCCAATTCGCCATCCCATACCCAGACACGTCTGCCTCGTCCATTATGAAGGCCCTAGACTCTATTTTCACCCTGGTTGGGTATTCTGCTATATTCATAGCGACTGGGGCTCAGCCTTCATCAGCGACGAGCTGCGTCATTACCTGCTGGTGAGGGGCATCGCGTCCAGCAGTACTACCAGTTACAACCCCAGGGGAATGGGGAGGTTGAAGAAGAGAATGCCATGATCTGGAAGGCTATCAAAGTTGCCCTGAAGCAAAGAGGCCTTCCAGACTCGCACAGGCACGATAACCTCCCCATCGTGCTCAACTCCATTCAGTCACTACTCTGCACTGCGACCAATGCTACTCCTCATGAGCTCATGTTTACATTCGACAGAAGGCCGGCATCAGGGACTACACTTTCAGCCTATCTCACTTGTACTGATCTGGACCTTCTTAAAAAGCATGTGAGGAGAAGCAAGACTGACCCCCTGGTAGAAAGGGTGAAATTGCTCCATGCTAACCCCACATATGCCTACGTGGAGTACCCGGATGGCAGGGAGGACATCATCTCTATCAGAGATCTGGCACCCACTGGAACTAAGGATCTCTTGTCTCAGGTGACCCACGAACCACCTAGCTCTTTTTACCCGCCCCTGCCAAGGGCCTCCGAGGACCTGGTTCAGGAGTAGTGTGAACCCCCTCTATAGTCGGCGGACCCCCAGGCCACTTACATTCCATCAGAGATAGACCAGGAGACTCAAGGAGCCCAAGGCCCCCCGGTGCTAAGGCGCACCACCAGGATCTCCAGACCCCTGGAATGCCTGAATCTGTAAATAGTAATTTAAATATTTCTCTTTTGTGTCTATTCCCGGCTTCTGATCCTTGTTCTCTTCATCCACAGACCCTTAATTCTGAAGGAAGGGGTGAATATAGTGAACCGGGATTCACTAGAAGTGTCCTGTACTGAAGACTGGTCCCACCTTCCAGCTCCTCCCCCGGGAGCCCGTATATAACCCTGATTTCCCGTCTAAACCCTGAACCCCTCTGAGGCCTGTTCATCAACCCTACTTGTGTTGTAAGCTAATAAAAGTGCTAGTTCTCCCTCCAGTCAAGTGTGAGCTTTTATCTACGCTACAATCATGAACAGTTGTAAATGGTAACACAAGTCAGGTAACTAACTAATACAAACAGCTGAAGGAGTAAACCAAAATAACTTATTGGAAATCTGGGCTGCAATAAATTTGTATCCATAACTGTGAAAACTCCTTAATATTTATTTTCACCTGCAGAATGAGTGAGAGATACAATCGAGTAGAATACCTTTCAATTCAACTTAATACATTTTATCTTGATAACTTCAGCCTTTTCTCAATTCATTAAATTGTTTAAATTCTTGGGTTGCACTTATTCATGGACACTGGGAATAGGTATTAAATGAGTTTATGAGTGCAATAAAAATATAAATTATGATGCTACCAATTAATACTTATTTTTGTTACATCTCAAGATGAATAGCTTCATTTAGGTTAAATGTGGACTCCCTGAAAATAAAAACACTTTGCACATCTTATAATACCAGGACACAGATGTGCAAAATGCTGCTTCATTTAGTCATCAAGAAGTCTGCACAATGGAGTGACAAAAATATAAACCTCAGTTAAGATTGCCATCCATTTAAGATATTTTACATTTAATTATCCAGGAAAATCGTTTCTGGTTTAGTCTTATGCAGCTGAAATGATAGATCTTGCACTGGTAAATTCGGTGACAAATTTATTGTTACAGACAGGTTATTTTCTACAATTGATTTTGCTACATATGATTTTGAATTTTCTTAACTCAAGGTTTCTGTCGTAAGAATGCTGAAGTAAGACTAGCATTAAGAGCAGCTCAGAAATAATTGAACTATGATTATGTTTTCAACATCAGGAGATAGGATTGAGAAAAATTGCAAATGATAGCATTCGGGTTAGGTAGTGTGCAAATCTCTAAATGGAAAAGAAAAATAGCCAGATATGGCTTAACTACAAACCAAGTGACTTTCACTTTAAAAACTTTGGACAGAAGTTAATGCCACCATAACTTCAGAAAAATAGTGAGAACTGATACTTGCATGTGGTGGAGGTTAATAAGATGAGTTTGAGGTAACATCTGAGAAATGTCCATTGGTAAAGAAAATTATTGAAAAATAATGTTTTTAGTTAAATCCAGCTCAAAGTTAAAAAAAAAGATGCAAAACCACTTATAGTTGCACCATAACTTTCTAAAAAATTTCTGAGTTATTGAAATGGCCAAAATGCTGAAATTTGAAAATTAATGGGTAAAACAAATCACTATATGATGAAGAATTACCTAGCACATGTAAAAGTTCATAAATAAAAACATAAGATTGCTTGGAACACTCGACAGATCAGGCAGAATTTGTGTGAAAATTGCGGGGGGGGGGGGGGGGGAAAGAAAAAAAAACAAGTTGGTTTTGTATATCTGAGGAGATGGGGAAAATATAAGGGAATATATCTGATAGGGAGCCCAGGTTCCTGTGGGGATTAGCTAAATAAGAAATTATCCAGTTGAAAGGTTAACGAGGACTGTTAGAGAGAGGAGGGAGAAAGAGAGATAATAAAAAAAAACAAAGCAACCTAAAATCTGTGAAATGCAAAACTATATGAAAGATCAAGTCATGCTGGGACAAATGGATGACTTACCACAGAAATGCCAGCTCTGACTGAGAAAGCAGATTACGCGAAGTAGAGTTTATTATCACACCTGTTGAGTGTTGTCCGACCTGTTGAGTGTTGTCCGACCTGTTGAGTGTTGTCCGACCTGTTGAGTGTTGTCCGACCTGTTGAGTGTTGTCCGACCTGTTGAGTGTTGTCCGACCTGTTGAGTGTTGTCCGACCTGTTGAGTGTTGTCCGACCTGTTGAGTGTTGTCCGACCTGTTGAGTGTTGTCCGGCCTGTTGAGTGTTGTCCGACCTGTTGAGTGTTGTCCGACCTGTTGAGTGTTGTCCGACCTGTTGAGTGTTGTCCGACCTGTTGAGTGTTGTCCGACCTGTTGAGTGTTGTCCGACCTGTTGAGTGTTGTCCGACCTGTTGAGTGTTGTCCGACCTGTTGAGTGTTGTCCGACCTGTTCAGTGTTGTCCGACCTGTTGAGTGTTGTCCGACCTGTTGAGTGTTGTCTGACCTGTTGAGTGTTGTCTGACCTGTTGAGTGTTGTCTGACCTGTTGAGTGTTGTCTGACCTGTTGAGTGTTGTCTGACCTGTTGAGTGTTGTCTGACCTGTTGAGTGTGCCCCGCATTTGTAGTTTCTTTTTTGATTTTCATTTACTGTCAAAAAATTTAATTGCTTTCTTATATTTACCTTTATCCTCACCCCAAACAAACTTCACAGAGTGGCTTTCGTTCATGTACCAATCAGAAAGCATAGATTTGGGTTTTAGAAAATTGTGAACCAACACAATGCAATTTTTTTTTAATTTAAAATCAAAGTTGATTACAACAAATAATAATTTTGTAGGAAACAATTGCATTCAGCACCAAGCTATGTCAAATGAGAGCAAGAGAAAACTCACCTAATTTCTTTTCATTCACTGACTTGCTTTCTCCCCGTTTTTCCATGTCTTCCTGTTGAACAAAATATTGAACCATTTTTTTCCAGTCTTAAGAATGGAAAGAAAACATGCCAAAAACATTTGCATGCAAGAATATGAAACATGAAATGAGGGGAAAAAAATCTTCTGTTATATGACTAATTACTGTATAACTTATCAAAAATCATTTTGCAGAATTCTGGAATCTCAAAAGTAATTAAACAATCCAGACCACTAATTTCTACTTAAACCAAAATATCTAAGGTTATCTAATATTACAGTGAGATCTAGATTAACTAGGGAAGTGGGTCAAGAAATGGCACATGGAATTTAAGTTACACAGTCGCATAAGTGTTATATTTTGGCATGTTAAACCATGCCAGGGTCCTTGGAGTTGTAGACAGAGACACAAGGGTATAGGTATTTTGTTTCCAAAATATGGTGACACAGGTAGACAGGGTGGTGAAGAAGTCATTTGGCATCAATCTGGGCATTAAGTACAAAAATTGAGGTGTCATGTTACAACTATCAGTGTGAGAATAATTGGAGTAGTGTGTGCAGTTCTGGTCACCTAGCTATAGGAAGGATGTCATTAAACTAAGCGTGTAGAGATGATTTGTTACGGAACTACTGTGACCAGAAGATTTGAGTTGTAAAGAGAGAATAAATTGGCTCAGACTTTTTTTCCCCCCTAGAGTCTAGAAAGATGAGAAGTATATAAAAACACAAGGGACTCAGATAAAAGTGAACAGTCACAGTCTTTTAAGGGAGTCTGAAACTAGAAGGCATGATTTAAGGCAAGGAAGGAAGACCAAATGGGGATGAGGGGCAACCTATTCTGCACTGAAGGTAATGTGAATAGAACAAGCTTCCAGAGGAAGCAGTGGAGTAAGGTACAATTACAATATACAAAATACCTTTAAACAGGTAAATGAATAGGAATGGTTTCAAGGATTATTGGCCAAAATCAGGCAAACTGGATGAGCTCAGGTAGGCAACTTGTTCAGCATCAACAAATTGGGCAGAAGGATGTTTCCATGCTGTATGACTCAATCATGGTTCAACACGAGGCAGAATACATTAACGTAAATGCAGGTGAGGTACACATTTTTAACAGGTCACGTTAGCTTCTATATAATAGAAATTTGCAGTTAATGTAGAACACAATGTAAGCTCTCTTTCAAATGACACTGATGTTACCATTTCTAAAAGCAAATTTTCTTCCTTCTCCTTTTTGTGATCAAGCAAGTCTTTCTCTTGCAACCTTTTTGGAAACTTGGAGAAAACAAATCATATTTTATTTGCCAAATAAATGCACTGCATTTTTTAATGAAACAACTGATTTTTTTCAGAACAAAGCTATAACAAAATACAAACTTACACATTCCACACTAGTTTCTATTCGATCTAATTCCAATGTGATCTAAAAAAAAATCAAGAAGAAAGGAATACAAAAAATGAATAACTGAAGCTAAATACACTGATTCTTACTTCCAGTTGGTACAAATTCCTTCCTATGAATGAAAGGGTTCTAACTAAAATATCTTCAGAGATGGTCAATGTGATACATTATCATTTGATATCAAAACTATAGTGGGGCGAGAGGTTAGAGAAGGAGACATGGAGAGGATAAACTTGATATTTTACAAATCAGATTTCAGATTTATTGTCAGAGTACATACAAGTAATGTACATACAACCCTGAGATACTTTTTTTCCTGTGGGATAGGCAGAATTACCACTTATCGGTAGTGCGAAAAAAAACTGTACACAATGTACACATGTAAACAACTGACTGTGCAATACAGAGAGGAGAGAAAAAAGAACAAAAAGCAGAAGTACGGGTCCTTAAATGAGTCCCTGACTGAGTTTGTTGTTGAGGAGTCTGATGGTGGAGGGGTAGAAGCTGTTCCTGAACCTGGTGGTGCGAGTCTTGGGGCACCTATTCCTCTTTCTTGATGGTAGCAGCGACAATAGAGCATGTGCTGGGTAGTGTGGATACTTGAAGATTGCTGCTGCTCTCCCACAGCAGCATTCCCCATAGACATTCTCAATAGTGGGAGTGGGCTTGCCAGTGATGTCCTGAGCTGTGATTACTATCCTTTGCAGGGCTTTACATTCGGGGGTTTTGGTGTCCCCATATCAAACTGTGGTCAGCACACTTTTGACCTAACATCTGGAGAAGTTTGCCAGGGTTTCCAATGTCATATCAAAGGTCGGCAAACTCATGAGGAAGTAGAGGTGTTGATATGCTTTCTTCATGATCCATTAATGTGTTGGCTCCAGGAAAGATCCTCCGAGATAGTGACTTCCAAGAACTTAAATTTGTTCACCCTCTCCAACTCTGATCTCCCAATGATCACTGAATAGTACATCTCTGGTTTTCCCTTCCTTAAGTCAACAATTAGCTTCTTGGCTTTGGTGACATTGAGTGTGAGGTTCTTGTTGGTTCACCATTCAGCTAAGTTTTCAATCTCCCTCCTGTATGTTGACTCGTCACCTCTTTTTATACAACCCACTACCGTGGTATCGTCAGTGAATTTGTAGAGAGTGTTGTTGTCACACCGAACCACACAGTCATAGGTCTTAAGCAAGTAAAATAGGGGGCTAAGAACACAGCCCTGTGGTACTCTGGTACTGATGGAGATTGTGGAGGAGATATTCTTACCACTTATTACTGATTGTGGTCAGTAGGTGAAGAAATCAAGGATCCAATTACAGAATGGAGTGTTGAGTCCCAGGTCATAGAATTTGCAAATCAGTTTTCAGGGGATGATGGTGTAAAATGCTGATCTGTAGTCAATAAAGAGCATCCTGATGTATGCATCATTTCTATCTAGGTGTCCCAAGCTTTGTGTAGAGCCACTGAGATGGCATCTGCCATAGACCTGTTGCTACGATAGTCAAATTGGAATGGATCCATGTTGCCGCTCAGACAGGAGCTAATTTGCATCAATACCAGCCTTTCAAAACTCTTTACTGTTGATGTGAGTGCCACTGATCAATAGTCATTTAGGCAGGTTACCGCACTCTCCTTGGGCACCGGTACGATTTGACACCTGTTTGAAACATGTGGGTAGCACACCCTTCCATAGTGAGATGTTGAAGATATCCATGAATACATTGGTAAGTTGGTCAGCAGAGAGTTTGAATACTTGGCCGAGTATTCAGTCCACACCAGCCGTTTTCCTCGGATTCACTCTCCTAAAGTCAGCCCGCATGTCATCCTCATATACAGAACTCTAGTATGGAGAAATGCTTATGTGTTTTCAGGAAAGAGACTCAGTCTCCTTAAAAGCCTTTGAGCAGTTTTAATTAATAACTTTCTATAGAGATACAATGAGTAATTAATGCACAACTTGTAATATGTTGAAATTATGCTAACCTCTTATCTGGTCTCTCATACATAATTTAAATATTTTGAATTTGATTATATAAAACAATTTCAAGGCATGGTAGCAACATGGTGTTACTTGCACATTTGGCCATATGAAACAAGGTTTACATTCATTTCACATGAACTAATGATTCAGTTATAGCAATGATAATCACTGCTATGGCTACAAGATCCAATGCAGAACATTACTTGCAAAATAATGTAAAAAAAAATAAACGTACAACCCTCACGACAGCAGTGACATCTTTGTCCTTTTCCTGACACAGTAATTTCCTGACACAAAGGTCCAGTTGTTGAAGAAGGTGTTTGTCAGCCGGAAGTTTCAATGCAGACTTCAATTTTGGCAGCATGTAACAGAATTTAATCCTGCAAAAATAATCATAAAGCCACGTATTATGAGTTAAACGATACCACAAGCAACTGCATCAGTCCATTTCTTTTATATGGAATTTTCAAATACTTTGAAATCTGCAAAACAAAATCTATAGGCCCATTGGGTCACAAGCTTGAAGATTTAAAACTTCCCCCTTGGTTTCCATCTACTGCATATCCATCACCATGACAGACACCTGGGCATGCTGGACAATTATTCGACTCTGAGACTATTGAGCATCCCAATCTCTAAATACTTCTTGCCTGATGATAATGTTAAGTCTATTGTCATATACACTGTACAATATACATTAGCACCAAAATTATTACTTGCTCGCTGAAGAAAGTGCTGTTATAATTGTGCAAATAGTCCTCTTGTGGTGTCAGAGCAGTACATAATGAGTGCTACAATGGGAGGTTCAAGAGCCTGAGAGCTGTTGGAAAGAAACTGTTCTTGAACTTAGAGGTGCTGGTCTTTGGTCTTTTGTACCTTCTACCCAAGGGTAGCAGTGAGAAGAGGTTGTGACCAGGGTGATGGGGATTCTTTATGATATTGGCTGCCTTCATACATTCTGGTAATGCTGCAGAAAACTTGCAGTATTATATGGATAACATCCTTGCACTCCTCCCCCCCCCATCATGAATTTAATATTTTCAGTAAGCGACAATTCATTCATCCTGTAAAATGATTTGACTGGAATGAATGTGTAGGTGAACCATTAGAAATCAAGAACTTTGGCAACACTGATTAATACTTCCTGAACTCAAAGTTCCAATTTATTGACAGAGTGCATACAACCCTGAGATTAATTTTCTTGTGGCCAGCAGAGTATCGGTAGTGCAAAAAACTATACTAAAAAAAAAATACATATACAAAAGAAATGAATTTAAACCAAAAATGTAAACAAACTGACTGTGCAATGCAGAAGAAAAAAAAAAAAATATATATATATATATGTGTATATATATATATCTATATATATATAGATATATATATATATATATCGATATATCGATATATATATTAGGTTATAAATAATGTGCAACGTAAGACTCCTTAACTGAGTTTGTTATTCAGGAACCTGATGTGGAAGGGTTGCAACTGTTCCTGTACCTGCTGGTCAAGTCTTGTGATACCTAAACCTCTTTCCTAATGACGATAGCGAGAACAGAGCATGTTATGGGCAATTTAGATCCTTGACGATTGCTGCTGCTCTCCGATGGCAAGGATCCATGTAGATTTCCCTGACGGAAGGAAAATTTTTGCCTTTGATGTACTGGGCTCTATCCACCACCTTTTTGCAGGGCTTTCCTCTCAGAGGTATAACAGTCAGGACACGTTCCATCTGTAGAAGTTTGCCAAGGTTTCCGAGGTCATAGCAAACCTCCGCAAACTCACGAGGAAGTAGAGGTCTTTTCTTCGCGACATCATTAGTATCCTCCGAGAGAGTGTCTCCAAAGAACTTAAATTTGCTCTCCCTCTCCACCTCTGATCCTCCAATTATCACTGGATTGTACACCTATTTTTTCCCTTCCTAAAGTCCACAATCAGCTCCTTGGCTTTGGTGACATTGATTGAGAAATTGTTGTTAGCCATTCAGCCAAGTTTCAATCTCCCTCACGTAAGCTGACTTTTTATGCAACCCACCCACTATCAGGGTATCATCATAAAAGGTGTTGTTATAGTACCGAGCCACACAGATATAGGTCTAAAACAGGTAGAATCGGCATCTAAATACACAGTCCCATGCTGATCCGGTACTGACGGAGATTGTGGAGGAGATGTTTTTTAGCAATCCTCACTGATTATGGGTCTAATGGGATCCAATAGTCTACATCAATATTAAAGTGATTTTGGAAAAAGCTATTTTTAAGATACGTCAACATAACTGGAAGCAGAATTTTAAATTTAAACATACTACATGGTAACAAGCCCTTACAGCCCATCAGCCCATGCCACCCAATTACCCTACAACCCCCATAAGTTTGAAGGGTGGAAAGAAAGCAGAGCATCCAGAGGAAATCCACACAGACATGAGGAGAACGTACACATTCCTTACATACAGCGCCAGATTCGAACCTGTGTCACTGCCCCTATAAAAGTAAGGTGCTAACCATATAACCATAACCATTGCTGCTAATCTCCAATAACACGATTCTTTTGAAATGTTTTTTGGAAATCCTGATGGTTCGACACCTGGCTCACATGCTTCCATTTCCCAAACTCCCTTTCAACCCATGCGGCTCCTGTTCCCATGCCTCTTTTAAACTTACTGGCCCATGGTTCTCATGTTCTCTTTAAACACATTGAGAGCCTGGTCCCATATTCTTGTTAAAATCATCAGTTTGTATTTCATGATGAAATCTTTCACACACTTGTTCCATTAGAAAATGTATTATATATTACTGTGTAAAGTCTAATAAAAAAGTGAAATGTAGGTCTAGTGATCCATTAAAAGAAAGAATATCCAAAATTTCCAAAAATTTACCAGTATGACACCAAAGATAGGAGGATTCCAGATATCTGGAGTTTTGCTGAATTGGGAATAGTGAAAATAAAGGCAACATTCCTTAAACAAACTACCCAGAAATATAAAAACATAATTACATTGAATTTTAATAAAATGTTTTCAAATTAAACAATAAATACTTAAACAAAGCTTTAATAGTAATAATAATACATAATTAATAATAGAGGCCATGCCCTCTTCACTTTGCTACTATCAGGAGCCTAAAGATGAGCACTCAGCAGTACAAGGAGACCTTCTTTCCCGCTGCCATCAGATTCCTGAATAATCAATAAGCCTTACTTTTCATGCACAACTGTTATTATATTTTTTTAATAGTAATGTCGTAAGATGGTTATGACACATATGTTTACAATATAATTCTGCTGCAAAACACTGAAGTTCATGACAATAAATCCTGATTCTGATGTCAACAGATTTTATCCAGACCTCACTTTTGACTGTGTACTAGCACACACTTCTGGTTGTCATTTCTACTTTCCACATATTAAAAAATAGTCCAAACAGATGGTTTGCCTTTTAAATTGTAATTTTTCAGTAGTTTTATTAAAATGTAATATATTCTAGATGCCATCTAACATTGCTGGAAAAATTCTAATTCGAAATCCACCTCACCTTGTCCAAGATAATGTAGAAATCACACTTAATTGTATTCATATTTAATCCAACAGGTGATGAATTAAAATTAAAATTTTAGATAAATGCAGGAACGGAGACAATGGTTTATTAATTAAACCCCATTCCAGCAATTACTTAATTGCAGAGAAGCAGGCATTTAATAATGTTTCTCACATGTTAATGCAGTAAATTATGTTTTAATAATCTTAGAGATTAATCAAAGTGATATTTAAGATACATATTAATAATGCTGGTACATAACATTATCAGTTTCAAAAATTTGCTGCGAATGTCAAAATTATCACATGGATGTAGCAATGGATTATTCAACAGATGGAGCCAAACTTAATTACTTGTGTCATCTAGGGAAATGTCAACATTGTTACTGGGTCTGTGACTGCCCCATAAACCAAGAATTTTTTTGCTCCTTTAAAATTAACATTACTTAAAAATAAGGAACCAAGTAACAAACTTATTCATCAATGATTGACTTACCTTACATTTGGGACTGGGTCATGTGAAAGTTCTAGTACGGGGAGGAAAAAATATTTGCAGAAGAAGGCTTTTGAAAACAGATCCATGATAAATTCACAAATGTCAAGAAATCTTAGCCTGTTCCAGCAACTTTTCCCTTGACCAAGTTCTGGACCAGAAAAAGAAAAAATGCGTTAATAGGATAAAAGCTTTATTCAAAATACATAGCATGTTCTGAGATGTCATCATATTCCCTGCTTCTGCTTTAGACTATCAACAGTCACAATAGGATAGACAACTTTAAAATAAAACAAAAGCTGAAATAAATAAAGAGGAACATTTCTATAAATATATGGCAGATCAAGTCTTTGCCAGTTAGAGAAAACACTTTGCAGTTGACATTGAGTGTTGCACAATACCATTATCCTGTCATTTCTCTTTATAAATCTTATATAAAGCCTGGACATGATTAATTTTACAGTCAGTGTATGACAGAAGTGTTTTACCTGCCCTTCTACATGAAATGCTTCTACATTCCTGAAAAAAAATCATAAGGACACCTGTATCTCAAGATTTATTCATCTCATCAGGTGTAGCTCCAACAAATATTTTTGCCAATTTTTCAGCAACAGGTATCAGTAGAAATTTACAGTATTTTTAATATTAATTAAATAGTGATAGATTTTCAAAACCGAGACATTACAAAGTTCATCAAACTATAGTAAAACCTCCAGTATCTGGCACCAAAGAGAGTAGGTAGATGAATTTTCCCATTGCTTGAGATTGTGGAAAACAAAAATCTTGTGGAAAATTATTTAATGGAGAGTCAAACTGTCTGGCACACAAAATATTTTTAACTCCTTAAGTATTATAAATGCTACCAGCTAGGGAACAAATATTACAAAAACGTCTTTCATTTTGTCTGAATAATAGTAAAAGATTATTTTCTACTATTTTATGTACCAATGCAAATGCCTACTGATATTTCACCATCTTGCCATATCCTTAGCACAGTGAAATATTATGTCCAATTCACAATATGTTCTTCATATCAAAGAGATTAAACTTAATTGTAAAAGCCACATTGCCCATGTTTAAAAGACAAATCAAATATTTAATATGTCCAAATTTCTGTCATGTTCTCTCACACATTAGATAGGATGGATGAGTGACAATATAATTCTCTCAAATGGCCACTTTCCAGAGAGAAGATTTTCTAGAAGTAGAGGTAGATATGATGGATGTACAAATTTCAAAGATGTTCTATGTGCACCGCAAGTATATAGTTAATGGTTAAATTACCTGCAGATTTTTTAAAGAACCTAATGCTCACATGCTAGGTTGTGAGAATAAAATCTACAGTAATTATTAATTATTTTCATGGATCCACAAAACACAAAGAGTTAGTAACAAATTAATTGTCATTGAAAGAAAGTCAGAAACTAAAAGTGATGCAGCTGTGAGCAAAATAGGAAATAATGTTATAAACCATGACTTTTTGACATTTGAACAATGTATTCTTCCCACTAAAAAATACACCATGAGGCACACTGATGATGTACTCCCCTTGACTTAGAAAGTTGAACTGATGTAGTAGATTGAGAATAATTATTTTTGTTGATTGTTTCATTTAGAACTAAGGGGCATCGTCAGTGATAAAGCTTGACACAATTCTACATGCAGCTGGTGGCATAGATTTGCATCAATGTTCTCCAAATAGCAAGCGATGCTCAGTCATTTTTTTTTCTTTTCAACCTGAGATTAATAAACTTTTCTGAACCAAAAATATTGTGGAGCAAAAGTAGGCAGACAGAGTTAGACCACTGATCAGCCATTCGAGTTGATTAGAGGGAGTAGAAGAATAGGAGGAATGAGATGTTAAAACAGGAATATTAGAACATGTGAAAGACAAATAAATCAAGAAAATTAACAGATCTGAGATTGGTAGAATTATACACAGCAAGAGATTCAAAATTTCAATTTTGATTGAGTAATAGATGTGTAAATTCACTGAGTATTCAGGAATATTTTTAAAAACATTAACTACTAAAGAGCCAAACACATTGTGCTGGAGTAACTCAATGGGTCAGTGGCTCCTCCAGCAGAGTGTCTCCAAATTTAAAGAGCATTTGCTAGCAGGCATACAGGTCCATTGGAATTGACAAGGAACTTAATATTCTTGATGATAACAGAACAAAAATAGTTTTGTTGGAATATGAAATTATCCATTCCAGAAAGAAATGCTATTCTCAGAATAGCGGATTATTTTTTTTAAAAGTTGAAGGAAAGGAAAGTGGTATAATTTTCAATGCACCACACAGTGAAGATTGAAATGAACACCACCACCACCACCACTAAGAATGAATCTTCCAATATATACAAAGGCAAAAACAAAGATATGTGGTTTGGTATCCAACACAAAAAGAAACATCTAGTTCTGAGTAATTAAATTGAACTACCACAGTGGCTCAAATGTAAAAAAATAGTTACATTCATGCTAGGTGATTGACCCCCAAATTAGCCTCTCACTTGAAATTTATATAAATAGATCTAACATAGCCTATCAAGAGTTGTGTCATTCCAGATATCAGGATGAATACTGCAAGTTTTTTTTTTCTTGGAGATAACCTTTAGTGCATCTTAAAAGTATTTGGTCTACTATCCCTGCTTGGATACCCAGATCACAGCTTAAAGTGGAAAATGGCTTGCAAATCTGATACACGTATCTGGAAATAACATTTCCAGAATGACACATCATAGTTTTAATGCAATGCTTAAAGACCAATTAGTGTTAAGCTCTTTATGCTATCATTTGATAACAGTGTGCAGGTGGATACAAAAACAGTGCTATTGAAAAAGAGCATAGACACCACTTGCTCTGTCCTGCTACTTGATATTCTACAACCAACGTTATTAAAAGGTTTTTAGCCATCATCTCACTTCAGGTTATGGTACTCTGCTCTGCACAAATTTGGCTACAAAAGTTACTGTTCTTTAAAAGTTCTTCATTGATTGTAGAAAAAACTATGGAATATCTCAGTCATGAAAGAAAATAAATATATAAAAGTAGGTTCTGCAATTGTATTGCTTATTTTGCAAAGGTACATTGGAAAGATAAGATTTCACAATTGATTTTGATTATGATGAAATTACTCAGCCCAATTTTGGAGGAACAATTTTAAAAAAACTCAAGTTATTTTATTATATTCACTTTTGATAATATACTTACGCTCAATGAGTTTACTGCAAATTTCCTGTCTTTGCTCCTGTTTACGGTTGTACCGAACAAATACACAGAGGGTTCTGGCTGAGGCTCTTTGGACTGGGAGGACATTCTAGATGATAATAATCCCAACCTGAACTTTAGTGTTATCAGAATGGTCATGTAACAATCTGTTGACTTCAATGATACTGCACATAGATAGAATTTGAAAATACTATTTATTATATTTGCTTCAATTTAATGGAGTTCTCCACCATGAGTTAACAAATATAAGCAAAGCATCCAACAGCACATGAACAGAATATCACAATTAACACTTAAGCAAGTTTCGAAGTAATGCTAACAGATGTGTTAAGCCAAAAGATCTATCAGACACCAGAGCATTAAACGTTAACTAACATTAGAAATTACAGAGTATTTTTTTTTAATTGGGGGAGCCTGACATCTTTAGATTGTTAAAAACAATTATAAATAAATATTGCACATGAAATGGAAACATGCAATTTTCATACTCCAAATTAGTGAAGTTAACTGGTAAGTAGTGGAGTACAGACTTGGAACAAGAAATTGTGAATATGAAATGAATTGAATAAGATATTTAAAATATAGTAAGAAATCAAACAAAATAACCGGCTACAATAAAAATGTGAATATTTGCCAAAACATGAACATGCAGTAATTGATTCAATCCATTAAATATCTATATAACAAGATCAAGAATAGTCCCAGAGAGATAAAGTTAAAAGAAATACGATGTCAGAATAGATTTGTATGATCACCTAATAGCGTTTCAAAAATTTAAGTTGAAAGCTGCACAATAACTTGAAGGATGCAAGAATTACTACGGTATGTTTTAAATGAAAGCTCTATAATTGTGAATGCATTTGCTACTTTTAGAACAAAAATAGATGAGTAGAAATTGCACTAAAGATATATCTTACATTTGTCGTCATTATTCTAAACATTATGGGCAAAAACTTGTAGTATATCTGATCACTTGAAATGACTTGTGGCAGACAGGAAAACGTCAACAATAGCTTCTCATGTATTCTCCATTTTAAAGAGGTGGCAGCTCTTTGTTCAGCCATTGAGAGAGCTGGAATCAGATCAGGAATATGTACCTGACAACAAAATTTCCAATTAAAAATAAAGTCTTGGACACTGTGGTTATCTTTCCAAATTTTTCTGTACAAAGTTAGACACATAAATTAGATGCACAAGGACAACATATTAAAATGGCACTCTTAAAGTTTCAGTAATTTACAGCCTACACCTTGCCTAAACAATCAAGTTATTTCACAAAGGGAGAATCAATTTTTCCCAAACATAAACAAAATTATTATGCTAACTTAAGTAATTACAATAGATCCATCTTGAAAAATAATTCCTGTCTATGGTTTTATTTATAGAGTTTCCTGTTAGATTTATCATCATCATGTTTCCACGTGAGGGGTCTGTTTAACAAGACGCGAAGGATTTAGCTTCTGATGCAACAGTGATCATTGTCCCCAGGTAAAAATGAGTTGCTGGAGGAACTTAAGAGGTCAGGCACCATCTATGGAAGGAACTGGAGAATATAGGTTTCCATTTAAAACCCTTCATTGAAACTGAAATTTGAGAAGGAAGAGAGGGGCAGGAGTGATATAGGGGGCTAGTGGATCATGGAAGGATGATGGACATAAAGACCCAGTTTGGGCAAGAAGTGGGTGTAGTTGGCAGGCAGACAGAAGATTACAGGGAATACAAATAGGTGGTTGGGGAGGGATGACTGGACCAGGAAGTCATGAAGGGAATGATCCTTGCAGCAGGTGGAAAGAGTTGGGGAGGCGGTGGAAGAAGCTATGACTAGAGGTGGAATACTGTTGCAGCTGGCAGAATTGAAGGTGGATGATGTGCTGGATATGGAGGCTAGTAGGCTAAAAGGTGAAGATGAGAGGAACTCTACCTCAGATCTGTTTTGAGAGAGAGGGGAATGAACACAGGTCTGAGAAAAAGAGGAAATGAAAGTGAGGGCTCCATCAATAATAGCAGAGAAAGAGAGAAAAAAAAAAGTACATTTTAGATGTCCTGAAATAGAATAATTTTTCCCAATTTCCCTCCACAGATGTTATCTGACATGCAGAGTTCTTTCAGCAATGCAGTCTCTTGTTGTCTCCAGCGATGATCTTCCATCCTAACAGTAATGGGAAAGCTTTGAGAATCCTGGTGATTTTGGATTAAATTATTAAAAATATTACCATAAATCATCAATTTCCTGTTTATCAAAGCCTTTACTACTCTTCATTAGTAGGTACATCTAAAATGTCTCACTTAGCAATCAGTTTTTCGATTAGACCTTCAGATCTTATGCTACAAAAAAAAGCAAAACAAAACTGAAATGCAAAAATCAAATTTAATCAATACGTGAATCACATGACCAAGGATTCCAGCAACATCATCCATAAATAGAGTACCAGTTTCCATCTGTACAGAGAGCATCACCACTACTGGAGTCCCTCGCTGTTTTAAACAATATACTAATCACCTTCGCATCTAAACACTGGCATCCATAGATTATATTTTCTGACCCCACCACTAATTCTGCTCCCTAGCCACTGAAGTCATCTCTCTCCACGACAACAGTCTGAAACAGAACAAGAATATTCAGGATGTTGGTATGATACTTGATCTTGCTACATACCTCCAGCCACACAACTGTCATGACCAAGAACATCTATTCCCATCTCCAAACATTTCTCAATTCTGCCCTCACCTTAGCTCATCTGCTGTTGAAACATTCATCCACATTTTTACCACCCCTAGACTTGACAACTTAGAAATTCCCATGCACCCAAAAAAGATGTTCTGAATGGGTTTCAGCAGGGACTTGATGAAGGGTGAAAAGGAAAGACAAAGAACTATTTACAGGACTGAAAAATGCGACCAGGTGATTATGTCCATGGCTAGGCTGGAAGGATGGGTGCTGTGGTAGTCTATAAGCCTGATCAGTCCTGTGTTGCAGGGAAGAGGAAAAGGGTTGAGGGTTGGGAAGGGAAGAGCAGAGGCACTGGAATCACATTACCAAAGTTAGAAGAAGGGCTGTTGACATTTGCATCTTATTTTCATTGAGTCCAAATATTATCCACGATCTTCTCCTAACATCGGAAAAATTCCAACCTCATTAGCAATGTCCTTCTCAATTGTTCCATTATTGCTGACCTTGCCTTCAGTTGTCAATGTTCTAGGATTTACATTTCCCATACTATACCTCAGCCTCTCTACCTTTTTTTTTCTTTGTATATCCTTAAAACCTATTACTTTACATGTCCTTCTTGGCTTTGGAGGGGGTGCACCGGAGGTTCACCTGGTTGATTCAGGAGATGAGGATGTTAGATTATGAGAAGACAATGAATGAGTTGCCAGGGGCTATACTCATTGGAGTTTTGAAGAAGGAGAGAAACTCTTCTAGAAAACAGATAAAGAGATAGATATGATGGAAGCAGGAAAGATTCCACTGGTAGGTGAGACTAGAACTAGGGGATATAACCTGAAGATTCAGGGGAGTAGATTTAAGCAGAGATGAGGAGGAACTGTTTCTCTCAGAGAATAGTGAATCTGCGGGTCTCTACCCAAGGGAAAGTAAAGGCTGCCTCGTTAAATATACTTGAGCACATGGCCCTCCTCCTGTCCTATTTTTTGTGCTCTTGTGTTCATCAGCATGAATAGCATGTCGATGATCTGAATGGGAATTTTTATATGGTTGCAGAAAAGATAGTCTAATGATAAGGAATTAAAATAACTACATTTCTAAAGTGTGATAATATATGTTTGCTTACCTTATTCTCTGTGGGCACATGGTCTCCTCCTGAAATAATAAATCTTAGAATTTCAGGAAGGTGATCTAGTAGGGCATCCAAAACCTAGATTTAGCAAAACAATGAACCAGGCTCTTAAGCAGCATAATCAATCAGAAGGAGGAAAGTAATTATGAAAACAATCTAAGGCATTGTTTTCTAGTTAGTGAGAAGCATCAACTTAAAATATGAGAAAATGCTGTTCACTTTAAGGAATTGCAGTTCTCACTGTTCCAATGAGAATTACAATGTATATAATACATTTAATGAACTGCTTAAAGTGGACAGCAACTTATTTAACACTTTTCAATGAGAACCTTCTCATAAATAAAGCATCCTTCATTAATTTAATTCAACTTCTATTTATGAAAATATTCCAGTGGGTTTCAGATCCTAACTGTTCTGTAGCACAGGAAAAAAAATAATTATCAATGATAAATACCAAATATGTTCATGTATTGAATATAAACCCTTATGCGTGTAAGTGAACAAAGAAACACCACCTGAACAATGCAATTTGATATGGAAAAGAAAACAGGCAGAAGAATTTTAAATAATCTGAAATTTAAGGAGTGAGGAGAATCAACTAGGGACAATTTAAACATTCACTTCTAGAGATGGAGCATGATCATTTCCACAGATATTGAGATACTCAAATGGAAATTGATAACACTTTTGGGAATTGAGTTTCTTAGATAAATCATGAATCGCAGAAGCTATTCCCAGTATAATTAATGCTTTCAGTGCTCTAGATTTTTGTGCTGCTATTGTAGCTCAAGATTTGACTTGACCATCCTCAACAAGTGAAGCTTTCTGCTCCATTTTTAAATTTATGAGGTGCAAGAACAAAAATTTCCCTGGAAGTTAGTCAATTAAATTAGATTAGATTTGATTAAATTAGATTCAATTTCATTGTCTCTGTGCCAGGTAAAATACAAAGCCAATGAAATACAATTAGCACCCAACCACAAGTTAAAAAAATAGTGCTATATACAAATAAATACGTGCAAATAAAAACAAGCGCATTCAGAAAGCTGTAATGGATAAATATTGGGAGGAATTTGGCAAGATTAGTGGGTTACATACATACACACATTTTAAAACAGATCTTATTTGAAAGACTGAAGAATTCATATTCAGTAACATTGCAGGATCTATGGAGAATGAGATGCATATTTCACAAGTAGGTGCTAATTGAAATGACATCATTAAATGAATAGACCATTATTTGGAGAACACAAACTGGCTGTTTAAAAGTACCTACGGTGTGCTCACATAAAGGTCACTCCTGGGTTTTCTTTATCTAAGACAACAGATGGGAGCAGAAAGATAACTCCTGTTGTTTGCTGAAGAATGTGGGGTTTTTTGCAAGTCACATGGGCTTTCTGGCAGTTGGCAGTTAGAGAGAGAGAGAGAGAGAAGACAAGTTCAACAAGCTCTCTCAGCTGGTGTGTGTGTGACACTGAAAGCAGCTGAACAGTGCAAGCCAGGAAGAGCTGGTTGAAACAGAAGCTCCAGAGCAGTGGATGGCTGGAAGTGCTATTTGTCTGAGATATTTCTCTAGGAATAAGAGAAACAGAAAAGAACTCTGTGACAGCCTGAAAGAAAGAGGTTACCATCTGGAGAACCCTGATGGGGCAAGTTTCATCAGCAAGACATTGAGGTGACTAATGGTGGTACCTCCTGGAACAACAAATTTCTCTGCAAACACTACAAGTACCTTCCTGAGCGGTAAACATTTACCTTTCGAGCACCAAAGCCTGGTGAACTTTATACATGTTAAATTCTGTGCACAGTATCAGAATTGCCTGCATCCAGAGAACTTGGAAGAAGGAGAAATGAGATTGAACTGTGAACCAAAGAACTTTTCTTAAATTTATACACACATTACATACACGTGCGCTTAGAATTAGAAGGGGGCTAATTTGGGTTAGTTAAGTATAGAGATAAGTTAAAGTTTAATTCTATTTTCATGTTTAAAAAATTGATTAAAAATAACTTTTGTTTTAAAAACTACTTTTCTTGGTGAATGTCTATTGCTGCTGGGTTTGGGGTCCTTTGGGCTCGTTACAAAGCGAACAATTATAAAAGGACTGACAGTACAACGTGAGTGCAGTACCACTCAGCAGGGTCACGGCCTCTAGGGGAAAAAAGCTCTTCTTGAGCCTACTGGGTCGAGAGCAAAGGCTCCACTGGATGGAAGAAAAGTAAAAAGTCCATTGTTAGGGTGATATACATCCTTGATGATGCTCTTCGCCCTGCCCAGAAGTGTTCCTGATAGATGTCCTCAATGTGGGCAGTTAGATGCTGATGATCCATTGGGCAGTTTTCACCATCTGCTGAAGTGCTTTACAATCTGATACAAGACAATTGCCAGTCCACACTGTGATGCAATAGGTAAGCATGCTCTCAACGGCACAGCAGTAAATACCAATCAATATCCTGGGACAGAGTTGTACTTCCTTCATGCTCCGCAAGAAATTAAGGTGCTGTTGTAACTTTTTGATCAGGATGGAAAAGTTCAGGGATCAGGCGAGATCATCGGAAATGTAGACACCAAGGAATTTTAAGCTTAATACACTTTCCATCATATCCATTGATGTAAATGGGGGCATGAGTGTGGCTTCCAGCACGCCTGAAGTCCACAATGATTTCTTTGCTCTTCTGAATGTTAAGTGCCAAGTTGTTATTGGAATACTATGCAGCCAGGGGCTGGACCTCTTCCCTATAGGCCATCTCATCATCTCTTCTGATCAGGCCAACCACTGTGATGTCATCTGTGAACTTGATCATGGAATTAGAATCATATACAGAAACACAGTCAGAGGTGAAAAGGGAATATAGGGGAAGGTTCAGATCCTAGCCCTGGAGCACAACGGAGTTCAAGGTGAGAATGGAAGAGAAGAGATTGTCTAACTTAACAGACTGGGTTCTGTGAGTCAGAAAGTCCAAGGCCCAAAAGCAGAGGGATGAGCTGATACCAAAATGGTGACGTTTGGAGATCAGTTTGGAGGGAATCACAGTATTGAATGCCAAACTAAAATTAATGAACAGCATTCTGACATGAGTTAGAGCTGTCCAAATGGGTCAAGGCAGAGTGAAGTGCAGTGGAAATGGCATCCTCGGAAAAATCTGTTGATATGATAGGCAAATTGATGAGAGTCCAGGGTGATGGGCAAGCAGGATTTCAAATGTGATAGAAGCAGTCTCTCAAAGCACTTGGCAATGATGGGGGTGAGTGCAACTGGATGGAAGTCATTCAAACTCGTGATGGTGGGACACTTTGGCACCTGCATAATGGTGGTAATTTTGAAGCTCATAGGAACAACTATCTGGGCCAGGGACAGATTGAAAATGTCCATGAAGATCCTGGCCAACTGTTCTGCACAGACTCTAAACACACGG
The DNA here is from genome assembly GCF_036971445.1 of Narcine bancroftii. NCBI lineage: Eukaryota > Metazoa > Chordata > Chondrichthyes > Torpediniformes > Narcinidae > Narcine > Narcine bancroftii. The sequence goes on from NC_091470.1 coordinate 32,022,814, forward strand.
CCAGGTATACCATCCAAACCAGCTCCCTCCGTACATTCACCCTACTCAGGGTGGTCCAAACATCAGAGAAGCAAAGTGAGAGAGGCAGTTCATCAGGTGGAAGATCCACTTTGAAGGTGACCTCCTTGTTCTCTCAATCAAAGCAAGCATAAAAATAATTAAGCTACTCAGAAAGGGAGGCAAAGCTGGAAGGGGGCACAATACTAGGTGGTTTGTAGCCTGTAACAATCTGTATGCCATGCCTCATGCATCGGGTGTCCAAGAGGTTGAAATGCTCTCCGATCTTGTGTTACTACATGTTTTACAGCACCAGTGCTACCAATTGTGATGAATATGATAAATTAGTTTAAGAACATTCTCTATTTTTAATCAATATTTTCACCACTCTCCCTGTATGTTTATGGGGTTCTGAGAGCAAAATCTGGTATAAAATAATCAATTTAATAAGAATGAAGATCTCTTCACTAATAAACTGCTCTACGTTCTTATTTTTATACCACTTCTAAATATATTTTACGACTGTAATATCTATTCTTGTTTCCTTTTATACTTGTACTTTTTTACTTCCCTGGACAATAACTACAGTATTTCCAGTTCTATCAATTATTTCCCATATCTTTTAGTGAATTTAGCTTTATCTTTGCTGCATTTTAAGCATTGCACCCTTTTCTTCTCCATTCTTGCCAGTGAGCCCAATATTTATACAATTTACAGTACACTGTTAAACTGGACCTTTGGTTGTTTGAAAGTAAACATGAATACAGCCGCACAGATTTGTAATCACTTTGCAAGTGTGAGAACACCTTTACAGCAAGAAGCACTGCCAATAGCAGCTAGTCTCATCCCAAGAGAGTTTGCCTTGTGCCTGAGAAATCATATTTTTATACCTTCAGACACCTAGATTTCTAGAACATTCAAATAGATCACTCCATATATATTCCTTAGAATTCTCTTGGGATTCATTAATCAGGGTCATGTTCCTCACCCAATGGTTAATAGTCTTTTACTATCTTACCAAATAAGGAGGTGCTTTCAGCTCCAGTTGATAACAAGAAAGAATGGAATGCAACTTGCTTCTGTCTTCCAGTCAGCATTTTAAAACTTACATTCTCAACACTGGTAATATATGAAGAATTAATTGAATTGTGTTCAATTCTTTATAACCCATATACTCTCACTGTCTTCTACCACTTCCTTCCTCCAACTGCAGAAGTTAATTCTAGACTTAGAAGGGTGAATTAATTGAAAGCAATCACTGCTCATGCTCAACTGTGATTTACTAGATTAATTCAGTGCTGACTGGATCTGAAACCGTTAGTCTATCTTCAGCTAATAAGTCTCTTCAGCTAATAAGTCTATTGCATCTAAAGTAGAACAGTGACAACTTAAAATCATTGGTTGTAAAACATGTTGGAAATTCTGAAGGTTATGAAAGACATTTTGTAATAAAACTACCTGATTTCTTTATATGATTAGCGCAAGTTCCAAGTTCCATAAACAAAGGAGGAAAAACCCAACACCCAACCCCAACCCACCAATTTTCCCTTGCAACCGCTGCAACCGTGCCTGCCTGTCCCGCATCGAACTTGTCAGCCACCAACGAGCTTGCAGCTGACGTGGACATTACCCCTCCATAAATCTTTGTCCGCGAAGCCAAGCTAAAGAATCCCGACTTGCGACCTATGTCCATCCACATTTATGACCAATTTTTTTTTAATATAAGAAAAAATATAAAATGTATGTGGTTTTTGTTGTATTTGAGAAATTAAAAACAGGGATACAGGGCATGCAAGAGCCAAAATGTGTGTACCTTCCTTGTTAGTCAATGACCCGGGGTCCATAGGCTGGGGGGTGCAGCTCTCTTGATTCCTGTGTGCATGCGTGAGTCCTCGGTTGGCGGATGCGCAGTGTGTTCGCATATTGGAGTTTGGCTGGCGTGTGCGCAACAGTTAAGGGCAAAAATTCAATATCATTAGGGCGCTTACTCCTCTGCATGTGTCAACCGAACTCCACTATGTGAACCCGCCTACTGAAGACCCACGCATGTGCAAAGGAGCCAAGATGGCCATGCCCAGCCTACGGATCCGGGATGCCAACTAACAAGGTAAGTATGTAATTCTGACATACGTCCATTCCGAGATACGACTGGTCATCCAGTGCGAAACACGGACGTATGTCAGGGAGTACCTATACAACTAAAGAATTGCATGGAGGGAAAATTCATACCACTGAACCAAATTTTAATATGTTGCCTGCCGACCGTAATGAGTAAAAAACATACTTGCCTATTCAGGGTCATACAAGGCTACAAAGAATTTAATTTTTTTTGAAAATTGGTAGACTGATGACAGATTATTTACCTTACCTGCAATGATTCATCTTGTAAAAGTGCAATCAGTTCTTTGTGAACTATGTGAACACTGGGGCCCAGCAGCTTAATGACCTATATAGTAAAATGTAGAGAACTTTATTGACCCAAAAAAAGAACATTACAATCAATCAATAAATAAACTGAGCACTTATAAACTAATATGGTTGAGAACGACACCAAAATTATTTTAGCAAACCTTAACAAGGAATTGAAATACAGTAAAACCCCTGTTTTCTGGAATTTAAGCAATAAGCAACCTCAAGGTGGCGAACCTCACTGTTCAGTTTGTCAATCACACAACATTCACTTATTTAGCATCTGCCAATCCCCATACCAGGGGTTTTACTGTAGTTTAATTATGTATGTACTGCTTACAAGAAAAAAAATCATTAAGTTTTAGGTTTATCTAAATCCTCATTATTGGAAAGAACATGCAAACTCCACATAGGCAGTATTGGAAGTCAGGACTGAACCCGAGTTAGTGGAGCTGTGATACAGCAATACTACTAGCTGCCTATCCCGCATCGGACTTGTCAGCCACAAACGAGCCTGCAGCTGACGTGGACATTACTCCTCCATAAATCTTCGTCCGCGAAGCCAAGCCAAAGAATACAGGTACTCCTGACTTGCGACCTATGTCCATCCACATTTATGACTAATTTTTTTTTAATATAAGAAAAAAATATAAAATGTATGTGGTTTTTGTTGTATTTGACAAATTATAACAGGGATACAGGGCATGCAAGAGCCAAAATGTGTGTACCTTCCTTGTTAGTCAATGACCCGGGGTCCATAGGCTGGGGGGTGCAGCTATCTTGATTCCTGTGTGCATGCGTGAGTCTTAAGGATTTGAGAGTGTCTTGCATGGTTAAATCTGTGTTTTCATTTTGATTAGTTGTAGCAGTGTGCTACTTTTCTGCATTGTAGTTATCTAAGAAACTTTGCATCAACTTTATCTTGATCTTCACTGACAAATTTTATTTGAGCTCCTTTTGTAGCTCCAATCAATTAAATGCTGATTTTATGCCTCAACACCTCGCCTTTAATTTTCAACTCTTTACTCCATATTTGGCAACAATGAGGTCTTGAACCCTGGTGATGTGGTCTTGTATCTAGCAATGCTTTAAAATAATTGCAGAAACCAAATCAAACCAAAACAAAAATCCGCATGAGCATATGTGCCCAGTAGCAAACTGAGGCCATTGTTTTGTACAAAGTATTCTGCAAAGCATGTACAAGAAATTGAGAACCCTTTGGAGATTCCTGACCTCTGACAGCGTTGCACTATTCACTGCAATTGTGGTCTATTTTACAACATCTTAATCTGCTGTTCTGTAAATAGTTGTACCAGTTTTATTCGATTGCCTTGGTTTATACAGACTTTGGTCAATGCAAATTGAAAAAAAAATGTGCTGCATAAATAAAGAACTTGAACTGTATCATATTCAGAGAAAATCATGCAAAGTTTCTTAGATAACTACAATGCAGAAAAGTAACACTAATCAAAACGAAAACACAGATTTAACCATGCAAGACACTCTCAAAGTTTTATTCTTTGTATATTATTTTGCATGAGGAAGCAACAGGAAATAATGTAGATCCTCAGTATACTGAGCCCTCCATAATATTTGGGACCAAGATTTTTTTTTCCTTTATTTGCTCCTGCGCTCTCATTTTAAATTTGCGTTCACATGTGATTAAAGTGCACATTCCATATTTTATTCAAGGTTATTTGTATACATTTTGGTTTGACTATATAAAAATCACAACACTTTTTATATATAGTTCCTCCATTTCAGGGCCCAATAATGTTTGGGATATTTGGCATCACTGGTGTTTGTGAAAACTCAGATATGCTTAATAGCTTCATTTGTGCAAGTATAAGAAAGCAAGGCTTACTTTTAAGATTTTAATCACCTTTGAAGTCTGTAGTTGTGCCAGTGAAAGTCAAAGTGGCCATTATGAGGCAAAAAATCATGAATAAAACAGTAAGAGACATGGCCCAAAATCAACAGTTTGGAACATTATTAAGTGTGTACTGTTGAGCTCAGTAATTACAAAGGGTCTGGTAGGCCAAGGAAGACCTCCACTGCTGATTATAGAAGAATTCTCATCATAATGAGAAAAAATCCCCAGTTATGAATGTGTCAATGACAACTGTCCACAGAAGACTTCAGGAACAGAAAATTAGAGGCTATACTGCAAGATGCAAACCACTAGTCAGCCACAGAAACAGGATGGCCAGATTACAGTTTGCCAAGAATTCTGGAAAAAGGTCTCATGGATAGATGAGACCAAGATTAATTCATATTAGAGTGATAGCAAGAGCAAAGTATGTAGGCGTAAAGGAACTGCCCAAGATCCAAAATATACCACCTCACCTGTGTAACATGGTGGTGCCGTGTTATGGCCTGGGCATGTATGGCTGCCACAGGTCCTGACGCACTTATTTTCGTTAATGACATAACTGCTGGTGGAAGTACCAAAATGAATCCTGAGGTGTATAGAAACATCTTATCTGCTCATGTTCGAGCAAATGCCTCCAAATTCATTGGACGGTGCGCCATCCTACAGCATGACAATAATCCCAAACATTCTGCTTTTTTTTCCCCCAAAACTAAAAACTGGAAAGTTCTTGAACGGCCAAGTCACTCACCCGATCTAAATCCAATTGTGCATGCCTTCCATATGCTGTAGAGAAAATTTTGGAGGACAATTCCCCAAAACAAGCAGGAACAATAAATGGCTGCAGTAGAGGCCTGGCAGAGCATCACCAGAGAAGATAGTCAGCATCTGGTCATGTCTATGAATCACAGACATTGCATGCAAGGGATGTGCAACAATGTAATTAGCATGATTACTTTAATATGCATATTATTCCTATGTCCCAAATATTATGGTGCCTTGAAATGAGGGGACTATGTATAAAAAGTGCTGTCATTTCAACACGGTCAAACCAAGATGTATAAAAATAACCTTGAATATAATCTGGAATTTGCACTTTAATCACGTGGATTATTTAATTACAAATTTAAAACTGTGAAGAACAGGGGCAAATAAATTTTAAAGAGTGTCTTTGTCCAAAACATGGAGGGCACTGTATGAAATAATTTTCTTCCCTTCTTTTCTTTACATATTTTACATTTTCATGTTGTTCCTCCAATAATATTTTACGTGGATGTGAATATTGTGGCAAGGCCAACATTTATAGTCTCTCCCTGAACTAATTGGTTAGCCAGGTTAATTCTGAGTGTATATTAAAAATCAACTACATGGGTTGATCTGGAGTCAGCAATCATCAATGGGAGTCTAGCAGTTTCATGGTCATCAAGCAGCTTTTTCATTCTGGATTTATTTGATGAGTTGAGTTTAAACTTCTCAGATGTTATTGTTGTATCTGACCTACCATCCCTGAAACAATGAGCTTTCAAGACACTGCAACAGTGATTTAACCCCTATGTTACCATCTCTCTCTCTCTCTTTGGCTTGGCTTCGCGGACGAAGATTTATGGAGGGGGCCTTGTTATAAAATTAATGATCATATTTTAAGCTTTGGTCAAAATGGTTTTCATTACTTCCTGACTGTTACTTCAGTTTTAACCTATGAAGTCACTAAAAGCACTTACTTCATGGAAGCCAGTGGCAACCGTTCGTCGAACAAGAGTTTCAGGGTCGTGACAAAGGGATGAAAAAGTGGAATAAAGTTCAGTGTAGAAACATTTAGGATCAATAAAAAGTATCATGGCCTGTGTGGAAAAAGAGAAATGTAATAATTCAAACTTAAATGATGTATTCAAGGCTATGATGACTGGAAGGTTTTATAACAACCAAATTCAGGAATTCAAAAATAAATGAAGTCTTCATTTAAAAGATTTTAAAAAGCTTGATATCACTTAATCTCTCTGTAACCCCTTTCAGTCTATGAACAAAACACAATCCTCAAAAAAAAACTTGTTACTGACTTGACTCTGGATTTTTGTTTATTTCCCATTTCAATCAACTTGGGAGCAAATAGAATTCCCAGCTACCTTTCTTCTCCTTGGGAATCCTCCTTACAGCCATTACATAACAAACTGTTGATCATTCTTTACCCTATTCCTTTCATTTGTCATTTGTTTGTGTTTAAATCAGAATCAGGAATTACTGTCATGAACAAGTCATGAAATCCAGTATTTCCAGCAGCGTCACAATGTAAACATTCATATTATAACCATCTTACAACAATACTATGTAAAAAAAAAATAATAACAATAGGGCACGCAAAGTAAGGCAGTTTCTTTAGTTCATTGATTATTCAGGAATCTGATGGCAGTGGGGAAGAAACTGTCTTTGTGCTGTTGAGTGCTTGTCTTTAGGATCCTGTACCTTTTTCCCCAATGGGTAGCAGAGTGAAGAGGGCATGGCCTGGGTGGTGGAGGTCTTGGAGGATAGGGGTTGCTTTTTTAAGACACTGCCTCATGTAGATGTCCTCTATGGAGTGAAGCCTGGTGACTGTGATGTCGCAGGCCAACTTAACAACCCTCTGGAGTCTTTTCTTGATTGAACATTGACACCTCCATTCCAGACAGTGATGCAACCAGCTAGAATACTCTCCACAATATGTCTCTGCAAATGTTTCTTTTACACAATCTAATTTCTAATAGTATCATGTCTTCAAGATGAAATAGGTAGAGCCAATAGTATCTCTATAAATTCAATTACACCTCTATTTAATGTGTATTTGATATTATTGTCTTATGTCTCTGCAAATGTTTCTTTTACACAATCTAATTTCTAATAGTATCTTTAATGGATTAATTCCAACATCCTCATTTATTATATAAACTGTCAACAACAAAAGGTACTCTATAATCCTTTATCTTTGTTTCTCCCTTAGAAATTACCACAACTTCACTACTTCCCAAATAATCCGATGTTGCTACTTAACTAAAAATAATATTGTCCAAATATGATTTTTAATTTTTTTAATGCATGGTCTTAATATGAGAATGGAATTACATCTTCATGACTTGGTGCAATTATGTTTTATTGTGCATACAAATGCAAAGGGCTGGGCAATATATGCTAAAATATACATGGTCCTGGTTAGACAACTCCTAGATTATTGTGTATAGATCTTGTGTCCTGTCCAATGGAAAGTAAGCAAATGGAGGGTTCAACAGTTGGAACCTTCACCAGATTGATTCCTGGGATGGCAGGTTTGCCTTGCAATTCAAAAAATTCTATCTGAAAATATTTTTCAGAAAATTATAAATACATGTTAAATCTGTATCTTGTGTCAATTTCTCTTTTTAGTTCTCCTCTTCTTGGTTTTTAACTTCTTCCGCTGTTTCAATATGTCACTCCCTTAATTGTCCCTTGTTTCCACCATTTTTCACCGGTTTGCCTTTTTCTGCTGACTTTCATTTCCAAATAGTACAGACATAAATAAAAGTTAATATGCAGGTTCATATTTTCTTAAACTGTAAAGATTAATACAAAAGATTAAGTGAGAAAAGATATGCAACACTGAATATGTGACAAAATATGAAATTTCCCATTCTAACAGAAAAAAAAACAAACAAAAAAGCATATTATCTAGAGATTGCAGAGGGAATCGATGTCCAATCACATCATTTGCAAATTACTAGTATTCAGAAACAATCTATAATTATGAAAGCTAACAAAATTTTATAATTTATGGCAAGGGGGTTAAATACAAACTTAGAGAGTGTTATGTTTATACGAGAATAAACATTAATGCATTAGAAGCTATTCAAACTAGGTTTTGGGGACACATTTGAATGGAGCAAGTTTTTTTTTAATGAAGAAAGGCTAGATAGGCTTGTCTTGTATCTGCTGGAGTTCAGAAGAGTGAGACAGGACTTGACTGAAGCAGACAAGTACATCTGTTGGATCTTTAATCTTAACAGGTAGATGTGAATATCCCTTGGTGAAAATAGTTTGAACAAGAAGTTTAAAAATAAGGGACCGCACATTCAAAAGAGAAATGAGGTGATTTCCCCCCCACCCCCTCAGAGGGCCAAGTATTTTTGGAATGTTCTTCGTCAAAATGACTATTTTTAATGTAGAGGTAAACAGATACTTGATAAGCAAGAAAATGAAGAGTAACCTGGGATGGTTTGAAATGTAGAGTTGAGACTATGTTTAGATTAGCCATTGAATGATGGAACTAGCTTAAGGGTTGAATGGCTAATTCTGTTCCCAATTCATACACTTGGGAGTTCTTAAGGCCCATATTGCTTGGATAAACCCTTTAAACCATGACCAAGGTTGATAGCAGCCTTTCCAAAACATGTCAGACTATCCACCACTTCTAATGCAAAATAAAACTACTGACTAAAATAAAAGACAAAGAACAAGGAGAAAATGTAGATTTGAAAATAATATGGAAACACCAATAGAAATCTTGGGAGATAAAAAGATCACATTATCATGTTCAAATCCTGATTAGTGAAAAGACAATAGTAATTAAAATGCCTGTACACAGGAAGAGATAATGAAATGCAACAAAAGTTGTAAATAATGTTATTATCTATACTTACTGGCAAATTGTAGGCACAATTCTGTCGCACAGATCCATATTTTGCATCCATTTCTGCTGCATAGAACTGAGTCAAGTGCTCGCTTTGACCATTTTCATGTTGCAGGCCTAGTGTACAGAATTTCTTGTAGAAATCCAAAAACCACAAATGTTGTTCATCAGTTAAATTCCCTAAATGGGAAAGAGGGATACAGATGTTTTATACTTGAGAAGATAGCTACGGTGGAGGGAAAGCACAGTTAAAGGAACCAGGCTTGTAGCTTAAACAGGGTATCATAGTTATTGTCCATTCTACTCCCTAAGTACTTCCCTGGTTTTCAAAGGGTAGGTTTATTTTAGGATTATATATTTAGAATGATCAGTGAAGAACTGTTAGTCAAATCTATAATTTTTAATACAAGAAAATCTAATGACATCAATGTGAGACTCTATGAACAATTTATCAGAATTATGCTACAAATTTACAAGTTAACAAACATAAAGTTTTCAATATACTGAGTCATGGAGGAATTGTTGAGGAGACATAGCTTCAAAAAAAGGAGTAGACAAAATATTTCTGCTAGTTAGAAGGCCAAGAAGTAGAGCGTAAAAAAATATGACCACTTCAACATGCAATAGGCATAGAAATCTGAAATTCTCTGGATTATAATTGAATTACATAATGACACGGAATGGTAATAAATAATGGTATAATGATCATAAAGGCATAGAGCACAGAAGAAGGACCTTTGACCTGACCCATCCAGGCTGATCAAGATGCCTATCAATGCTAATCCCATTTTCCTGCATTTGGCCATTATCCCTTTGTTAGTTTCCTATTCATGTACGTATTATTATGCTTTTTAAATGCTGTGTTTGTACCTGCCACTACCACCTCTCCTGGCAGCTTGTTCCAACTATCCAGCTCCCTGTGTGAAAAACTTGCCTCTCAGATTTCCTTTAAATATTTTTCCCATTTACCATGTTCTCCAGTTTTAGACTTTTCTATTCTTGTAAAAAGACTCTACAAGGTCACCCTCAGACTTCTGCTATCCAATGGCAGCAATTTCAGTCTATCTAAGTTCTCTTTGTAATGAAAGTCCTGCATTCTAGGCAACTTCCTGATTAATCTCTCCTGCATTCTTTTTAGAACTGTTCACAATATTCCATGTATGACCACATAAATAACACTGAAGTCAAAAGAGTTTCAAGTTCTTTGGATCATATATCTCCAACGATCTGACCTGGGACAAGTATACTAATGCAACGGTCAAGAGAGTGCAACAATGCCTCTACTTTCAGAGAAGACTAAGGAAGTTTGGCATATCCTCCTTGTCCCCCAAGAACATCTGCATCACCTAAAACATACTTTCTGGGAGGATCACAGCCGTATGAGAGCTGCTCTGCTCAAGATCAGAAGAAGCTACAGAAAATAGTGAATGCAGTTCAGAACATAACACAAATTTCCTTCCCCTCTGTGGACTCCATCAACATCTCCTGCCCAGGAAAGATAGCCAACATATTGAAGGACTTGTATGCTCTTTCTCCTTTCATCAACTGGGAAGAAAGATTAGGAGTATGAAAAAAATGTACCAACAGACTTAAAGATAGTTTCTTCACCACAGCCTACTAGGTACCTGAATGAAGGGAGTTTTCATACTGTTCTTACTTAGTGCAAGTTGAACTCACTTTTCATTCTAACCTTATACTCTGTGGATTGTGCTATTTACATGGCTATATGAATGTGAAGAGGTACAAGGACTGCTTAAAGAAATCTCTTGGTGCCTGCCACATTGACCACCACCAATGGGCTGATATCGCCTCGAACCGTGCATCTTGGTGCCTCACAGTTCGGCGGGCAGCAACCTCCTTTGAAGAAGACCGCAGAGCCCACCTCACTGACAAAAGACAAAGGAGGAAAAACCCAACACCCAACCCCAACCAACCAATTTTCCATTGCAACCACTAGAACCGTGCCTGCCTGTCCAGCATCAGACTTGTCAGTCACCAACGAGCCTGCAGCAGCCGTGGACATAACCCTCCATAAATCATCGTCCGCGAAGCCAAGCCAAAGAAATGAATGTGAGAAATACTGTAATCTAAGTCTGCTCCCATAAGATCACTGGTCACTGTTCCAGGTATTTTGTGACAAATAAACTAAACTAAACCAATGTCTCATTGCAGCTGATCTCATCCAGGTAGATAAATCATTCTGTTGTTGTCATCCATGTGGTGGAGAGGTTTTAGTGAATCATGGTAGAGAATACCCAGCCTCTGGCCAGGTTTTGTAACTACATTATTAATATCAATGGAGAAAATGCCTCAGGTAATACCAATGTACATCAAGGAAAGGTGGTGCAAGTCCCTCATTCTCAGTACAGTAGCAACTAAACATTATGAAAGGAACTCAAACCTCTGCAGCCCTACTTCAGTCTTTAAGGAAGAACATTAGGATAATGAGCCCAAAATGTTGCCCAGAAGAATTCTTGCAATGTGATCAAAGGCCTAAGCCTGATTTAATCCTTAATTTCAACATTTATCATGATTTTCACTGATCAAAACACAAATATAAATCATATCCTATTAACTAATTAGGTTATTATTTCATTTTGTGTGTGTGTGTGTGTGTGTGTGTGTGTGTGTGTGTGTGTGTGTGTGTGTGTGTGTGTGTGTGTGTGTGTGTGTAAATAAATATGCAGAACATTAAATTATAAACTGTGATGGAAAACAATTCTACTGCTGCAGCAATGACCACCCAATCACATGAACTTTTGAACTGTTGCATCTGTTCTCAGTTCATCAGATTTAGTATGGCAGTAGTCCAAAATAAACAAGGATGTTCTAAGTGTGAAGTCAAGATTGACTCCACAAGGACAAAAAAAGATTAATTTAAAAAGTGAAAACTGGAAAAGGTCAAGCAGTCAATATGAAATAAATGTATAGAACTAGTATACACAAAACAGATATGGAGAAAATAAGAAAACAGAATACTAAAAATTAGTAAAAAGTTTGAAGTTATTTGTGTATTTTAAATTAACCTAGTACTAAAATATTACACCATTATCTCAGATTTACCTGAGAGACCATGACAGAGCTTCCCCAGCTGGTGTGACAATGGTGCAAGAATAGTCTCATCTGCTTTGAACGACTTTTCACAAAACATCATCACCAAGGGAAATATAATTTGAGTCCGATCATCTGACAAGGTAATTACAAATTAATATTTTAGTTTCATAACAAGAAATAAATAAATAAAAATATGCAACAATGCAAAACTCATTTGATCAAATACAAATCTGAAAAACAATTAGTTTGTTGGGGAGTCAAAGTTAGCCAAATCTTGTATGAGTGATTCTTAACATTAGCTTTTGCTATTGTAAACAGAATGGCTAGCAGTTACTCATTTAAGATCGTCATGCCTAGGATTTACAGCTTGGAAGTCGTAAATGTACTGCACAACAGGTGGTACTGCATGTGGAATCAAGCCCAGGTGCTCCACAATGCTGAGAATCCCTAGCATTTACCTTATTAAACTGCCTCTTAGACGCTGGGCCAGGTTAGAATTGGCATTGGATTCACAATCCTATTTATTTCAATGGGTCCTACAGAGTAAATTAAATTACTTTTTTAAAAATTTCACTTCAGTTTAAATGCTTTTTATTATTTATTTTAAATTGTTTAGAATGTTTAATTTGGTTATTTTAAATTCTGAACTGTTTCAAAGATATTTAAAAACTATTCAAAATCTCTCACAGCTATACTACTGTAATTGGAAAAGCTAGGGATGGAAGTTTTACAGGATGACAAATCTTTTTGGATAGCTTTAGAAACAGCTCTTCCAGTAAAATGCTGAACCTCCTGCTTCTACTCAGACTGGAGTCCAGAAAATGTTTTGGTCAGTGAGACAGGGCACCAGGCAAGTCTAACCATGAGGACACCGCAGGATTTCTGATGAGGCCAACATGTAACCCCAACAATTTAGCCTCAAGAAGGGGGAAAAAAATGTATATTTTTGTGATCAAAGTACAGTATCACTGCAGTTTTCCAATTCTTCACAAAATTTGAATTTCTTTTCTCAAAAATCTTTCTGCAATGTTTTACCCTATAATCATGTTAATGATGCAATATAAATTCAAACTGCTGCTACAAAATATTGGAAAGTCATAGCCCTGGGGTACTTACAGTAAGCCCCCATTGTCACTTTTCCAATTAATAATATACAATGAAAGGGTCAATACAGGAAAAGGTCAGAAATAGATGATATTGATATCAGCTTAATTCTACAATTCATATTTTTTTCAAACAACTTAAATGAAAATACTATATCAAATGCAGCACTATTTCCCACCAGTTTTAGTTTTTGCTAACATTTCGAACTAAATTTGCCATGGAAATTAACCTTTCATATTCATTGAACATGCTAAATCTTCACTGTGTTAAATTTATATGATCTTGTTTATGCCAAACTGTTTAAATCTATTGACCTTCTATTTTCAAAGTAATGGACTAACTATTGTGGTTGTCAGACTCATGCTGAACCACTGTTGCAAATAAAGACCCCATATCTAACAATACAGTGCGCCAAACTGATTCAGCTACACAATGTAGTGTGTCTGCCTATGAAGCGCAATATCTTTCGTATGTCAGGTGTGTACATCCCTCTGAAAGAAGAGGATCTTCATTTATCCTGAATGTTAACTCCCTCTGCACTTGTGATGCTCTCAAGAGTTGAAGCATCTACAGAAAGTCCTAACTGGAAGCATCCTTTAATTGTCATTCTGGGGCAAAGGACTTGACTTGTGAGGAAGAGCTATTAAAAAAAAACCCCTCTGGCTCTAATTATTCCAAGGTTTGAACATTTAAGGAGTGGTCCATCTTTTTTCTGTTGGTCTGCAGAGCCCACAAGACCCAAAACCCTTGATGAAGGTAACCAAACTCAAGACTGCCCTACAGCACAAAGGGAGAGTAACTAATTCTGGCTTGTTTTACTGTTGGAAGGTTAACGACAGAGGTCTGTCGTTTTTCTCAGGGTGAATTGCGAAGATGAAAATTACACCCTCAAACAATAAAAACATTTTACTTTTGGATAATAAAAAAAAATACAAAAAAGTGCAGGAGAAATTCAGCAGGGACATGTACCATTCATTGGAAGTGAAAGAGAGTCACCCGCCTAAGTTTCTCCAGTGCATTTTTTGTGTACGACACTAGACCCCAGCATCTGCAGATTTTTTGGTTTATCTATCATAAATCAATGATAGTTTGACTTTTTAGCTAAATAGGAGACCATTACATCAATCCAGGGTGGGATTTTACTAATTCATGAGATGAGCATTGCTTTGATCAAAGAGAGGTGAAAATATTCCATTTTATATTCAAAGGTAGCATAAAAGTATGAGAGATGATAGTCAGCATCCTCTTCACTTTTAACTACATCAACCAATTTTCATATTCTCTGCAAATTTATCAATCGTCCATCCTACATTAATAGAAACAGAGAAGAAACTTGTCCATACATGGGTATCCTTCCATATTAAAGCCCTGTAGAGCTCGTCGAAAGAATCAAAGACTTGTTGATCCAAACCAAGGCTTTGATTAGCAAAAGACAGGAGCTCTTCACAGGTGGCCGACCAGTCCGGAATGATCCGACCTGGCTAGGGACACAACCCTTTAAGGCCCAGACAGTAGGCGTGGCTTAGCTCTCAGCCAATCGCTGTAAGCACAGTCTAGATACTGTAACTATATACACTATATACATTGGTGATAGATCTGTACTATCACAAGCCCATCACTTCATCTATTCCCATCTATGCCTAAGCAATTTATGCGCTCATCTGGATACCAAAATGCTGTCAGCTACCCAGCCACCATGATGCTTTCAGGAAGTGCATTCCAGATACTTCCAACACTGAGTGAAAAGGATGCTGCTCACATCCCCTCTTAATCTCTTCCTCTTCATCCTGAACACATGGACTCTAGTTTTATATGGGGATAGATTTCCTTCAGTCTACTCTATTAATAGATAGATAAATTTCATATCCAAAATGTATATGGATAGGATTTTTTAAAAAGTCAGAACATTGATCCCTGCAGTACACCACTGGTCACAGGGTGGCAATCACAAAAAAGTCACCAGTGTCACCCCTGTCTTCAATTTCATAGGGTGGTGCAATGACATCTTTTAAACGGTCTCAAAAGAAGACAGTCTTTTTTGAATAGATTTAGGTTGAAACTTACATAGCATTCAACTCAAAAAGTAAACAAGATCCTGATTTCTGATATTGAAATTATGAAAGTTCCATTTATCAGATGATCCAAATTAAACAAATGGATGAAACTATTTGGTTAAGAATATATCAATTCTCACACTTCAAGAATCATTAACTTTTAGCTTCTACAGTAATTTGCTTTAAGGAAAAATATTAGGGTCATTATCATAAAGAAGAACACATACGCACCAATGTCAATGACGAGCTAACCACAACTCACTTCTACAATCAAGTAATACTTTTATAAAGTGCTTCCCCATATTCACAAGGTAAGATATCCGTAATTGCATTTGCCTTCTTACACATGCATACTATTTTAACAAAATCACCTAATTAGGATGTCAATTCATTAGGACTTGTTAAGAACAAAGTGAATGAATATTTTTAGTTGAAACTTGGGCCTTGCAAAATAATTTATTAAATTTCAAACATTACTATTTCTGAACTGACCAGGATTCTTATTCTACAGTCCACTTTTGTAGTTCACTTGCTTTGCATAGTTACTTTGGGAAGCTAGATTTTCAATGGTTTCATTTATTGGTTATATTAGTCATTTTAAAATGCACAAAAATGCACACAGGCAATATTTTGCTGTATTCCTGGACAAAATACATCAATGATAACATTTTTTAAACAAATGCAATTTTGTGACCACATAATGAATAAATTTCACAAAATTGTACCCAATAAAATTTCATAATGCTATAGACAGATTAGGCAAAATAATTTTTCAAATTTCAATGAGTTAATGTTCCTTTTAGTATTACAGATATTCAACATTTAGGATGCACTATGTACTTGAGTTTACTGAAAACAGATTTAGTCACAGTATCACATTAACTTACCATTGTCAAACATCACAAGTAGGTTAACAATAGTGTCAAAAGCAGCAATGCGTACACTGCTCCCTTCATCTCTTGCTAACTCCACTAATTCAGGAAGTATTGCAATTTTTGTTTGCTCAACACTGTATAAAGAAAATAAAAACAAAATTGTATGAAAAGATTTACTTTTCCTATACTTTCAATTCTTATTCTCTTTTCAATGCCTAGCAAAATAACATGTATGTAAACATATGAGTAACCTGGAAGCTAATAAATATAATAAGAGATGACAAGAATAAACTAAGCTTGCATGGTGATTGGTTAATCTTATTTCAATTCTGTAAAAAAAGTTACATCTTCACTGCTGATGTGTATTGAGCTTTGAATTGTCTATGATTACAACTGTTTGACATATTTGATAGAATAAAACAAGTCCATATAATTGCATCCAAAGCCATTTCCTAGAATTAGCAAAGACACATAATGGCAAGGCTGTCAGGAAATCTGACAACATGAATTGCACAGAACTTCAAAAGTCATCTTAGATTCCATGCTCCATCACTGAGTGCCTTTTGCATTCATTTCTAATGTCATCTGCATTAAACAGTGAGTTGATGAGGAACTCAAGAATTTACAAATTATCCTTTCTCTTAGGGAAAGAAAACACTGAAATATACTGTACTTGTAATGTGAGATGTAATAAAATTTTTGGTAGCAAACTAACCCATAATTACCTTTGAACCAAAGACTAATTTAATTTATTGATTTATAATCCCTTAAACAATTATTCCAAAATCTGACTTAAAAAATATTTTAAATATTCTTAAAGCTTTAAAAAATATTTCTACTTTTTTCTTATAATGTATGTTTCAATAATTTATTATATGCTCTGTTAAACATTGCACTTATTACTTCCTGATTTGCTATCCTTGGAAAACTCCTCAGTGAAACTATTTTCTAGTCTGCAGGATGATTTCATCATTGCTAAATACTCAAGGTCCTAAAAAGTTGTCTAACAACAACTAACGCTGGCTGGGAAAGGAGTCATCCATGCAGCAGAGATCTCTTAGTTTCTGCAGGCAGCTTTCTCCAATTCAGTAGTGAGCACTGTTATTTCATGGGATTTGACTGCATTGCAAATGATCAAAACATTTTGATTGCATTTTTTAATATTTACCCAATTCCTTGTGCTATGTATTCCAGCTGTCGACACATACAGGACCGAACTTCATATTCTACATCCTGACAAAGTGATCTCACTAGAGGCAAAATATCACGTTTTATTCTGCAAAGATAATGCCATAATTTAGTGCCATGCACCATATAACACATCAAGGAATGGAAAAAATATGCCAAAAAAAGGAGCAACATATTAATATTATCCCAGGCTACCTTATTATGTGGTAAACTCCACTGCAAGCATGTAAATGCATCTCTCCTGTTAGATGACAGACAACTGAATGCTGCAAACTGAGATCAAATTACATGACTTAACAAGCAGCAATTTACTATCTTGGGATTTACAAGTATTAATCTTAGCAAGTAGGAGTCAACCTTCACAGGAAAAGAACCACATCCATCACAAAATCTTTACTTCAGATTCACGCAAATTCTCACATGGATGCCACGGATAGTGTAGTTTGAGAGGAATGCAATTATAGTGCCAGCAACCAAGATTCGAATCCGGCACTGTCTGTAAGGAGTTTGTACATTCTCCCCATGTCTGCATGGGTTTCCTCCAGGTTCTCCAGTATCCTCCCACCCTTCAAAACATAAGGGGGTTGTAAGCAAATTGGGGTATTTGGGTGACGCAGGCTCATGGGCCGGAAGGGTCTGTTTCCATGTCTACATTTTAAAATTTAAATTGGTGCTAATAGAATACACATGATTGGAGAGCAGAAAAAGCTAACACCCTTCACATAGCCATTTGTACCAGCATTTAAGATCAGTAAATTTTGTGAAATTCTTCAAAATTAGAAATGAAGTGAGATCAAGTCGATTTTTCCCTCCTGCTGGTTGCCTCGCCACCTGCTGCAAACTTAATTGAGCAGCAATAGCTCTTGGGTAGCTTGCTCTGTTTGTGCCTTTGCCAGTCCCAGTGCTGCCAGGTGGCTTTCTATGTGGAGTAGTATTGATTCATCAGTAGGGGAAGGGGGTAGTGTTTTGTGGGAATCAACAGATTTCCTTTCCTGAGTTTAACCTGAGGCGCTAAGATTTAATTTTCATGCGATCCAGAGTCAATGTTGAGGATACCCCTAGGCTGTTCCCTCATGACTGACACCACTGTGCCACTTCCTCTACGGAATCCGTCCGGCTAGTGGTACCAGATGTACTCAGGGAGAGCAATGGTAGTATGTGGGACATTATCATACTCATGGAACCATGCCTTATGGGCAATGTCAGGTTTTTGCTTGAGTAGACTCAGAAAGCTCTTCCAATTAAGGAGCAGGTCCTCAGATGTTGGTCCTCAGATGTCAGTCAACAGTGCAGTTTTTCCTGTTGCTGTTTCAACCATGCCACAGTTGATTCCAGGTGATCCACTGGATTTCATTTTTTTGTGGCTTTCCAGCATTTCATTTTCACCAAGTTGCTTGTTAGGCAATTTCAAAAGGAGTCAACTACAGGAAGGAAAGCAGGTTTTCTTCTAAGTGGACTTTAAGAATCTAATGGTTCACAACCAGTATTTACAACAATAGCTTTCATAATAATCATTTGACCTTTTTAATCCAGAATTCATATTTGAATTTACTGCTATCTTCTGTGGTGAGATATGAACCAAGGTCTCCATTCTTTGACTTGGGTATTTAGACCATTAATCCAGTGATAGCATCACTTCAGGGGTATAACCACGGATGTAAAAAACATATAAAGACAAATAAATTGCACACATCAAACTCCTACTAAAAGCAAAGTGATGATATCCAAATAATCAATTTTTATGAGTTTCTTGAGATTATCTGTTTGGCTATAATCCAGGAAAAAATTCTCCATTGTTCTTTGAAACAGCACCCAAATGTCTTCTCTAATAGCATCACCCCCTATTCTAACTATTTATTTAGAACATTAAGTGAAACAAGAAGCTTTTTTTTCCCAGAGAAGCGTACAGCAGACTTTTAGTTGAAGGAGTGCAAGTCAGCAACCAATTGAATTTTTCAGGGAGGGGCAGTGAAAATCTGGCAATTTCTCCCATTTCTGAAACTCCCATGTCAGCATCTTGCTGCAGAATTGCCACTTGGATCCAGTGCCAGGACTGAGCTGGCACAGAATCAAATAACTCTCCAATTTCAACAGGGATTTTAAGCCTGCAGAATTGGAGGGAAACAGGAAGCAATCCATTTTTTTTTGTTGCTTTATTTTAACAATTTTATTTAGTTATGTGTGTTCTATAGTTATTAGCATTCTTAAAAAGGCTAAATGCTTGCTTTAACTTTAGTTATTCAAGTTATAAAGGTGTACTGTAATTCAGCCCAACACATCCATTCTGGTCATGATGCCCATTTACACTTATTCCATTTATCTCCACTTCTTAATGAAAAGAATACCATCAAATAAACATGAATTATTTTCCTTTGAGCATCAGAGGCTGAAGGGTAGCCTGATAAAAGTATATCAAATTGTGAGGCATTAGATAATTATAATCAGTCTTTATCCTCCCCATAGGATGGAAATGTTAAATAATAGCAGATGTAGCTTTAAGGTGAAAGGGGAACATTTAAAGCAGATTTAAGAGAGTGGTGGGTGCTTAGAATGCTCTGCCAGAGAAGTGATGGATGCAGATACCATAGCAATATTTAAGAGGCATTTAGACTGACACAAGAACAAACAGGAATATAAATCTTTTACAGTCAGATGTGCAGCTTAAATTGGAATCACAGTTGACACAGACAACATAGGTTGAAGATCTTATTGTTGTGTTGCACTGTTTCATGATCCATGTTAAATAACACATCTATCTACCAAAAGCTAAGAGACAAACAAGGGAAGACAATTAAAAAATAGACCAAAATTGCAAACTGTTTTAATAATTAAATGATGCGACGTAAAACAATTCAAAGGTAATATGTGTGAAGAGAATGGAAAATTTATGTTTGATTGCAAAATGATTCAGTGCAAATAAATAGGATTGAAAAATAATAAGAATGTCTACATGATAATCAAAATGATTCAGCCATTTAATTGATGTTTGAATGAAATAATTAATATTGTGCAGATTTTGGAAATATATTAAACTGGTTTTAGAATATACATTCTATACAACTGGAGTGAATTTTTTTGATGTAGAGGAGAGTCATTTTGTTAAGACACGTGCATTTAAAAAAATTACGAGATTCCTCAGAACCAGATAAAATGATGAGATTTCTGTTTATGAAAAGAGAGTTAAGGTTACAGTGATTTAATACTACATGAAGTACTACATTTTATGGATCAGCAATTTGCAGATCACCAATAACACAGACTGGAATAATCAATTCTCAGCTTGGAACTGTTCTTCAATTTATTGCAGAGGTGAAAAAAATGATTTCCTCCTACATGCATGGGCTATTTATTAATTTTACAAAATTAAGAACTTTTGACAGGTTTTGAAAGTTACAGATAATTCAATTTCATTGATGATATTAGATAATAACTACTGCAGATTTAAGGCATGAGGAGAAAAATTGAATGATCAGATTAGAGTCCATATTACTAATATACTAATTTATATTTAGACGTAGAAATACAGCACAGACCCTTTTACATACAGTAACAGGCCTTTTCAGCCCACAAGCCCATGCCACACAATTACACCAACATCCCCGATAAATTTTTGAATAGTGAGAGGAAACCAAAGCACCCTGAGGAAACCTATGCAGACACAGGGAGAACATACAAACTCCTTACAAAGAGCACGGGATTTGAACCCCAGTCCTAGTCACTGGTGCCGTAACAGTGTTGTGCTAACCGCTACATTAACTATGCCGCCCTATTGCTACACAATAAAATGAGCATCCTATAAGAATGCAATACTGAAAAGCTTTATGAGAACACAAATTTTCTGCTTGCTTTAGATGAAATATTTAGTCATTAAAAGAGTGAGATTATATTAAATTGAATGTATATCAAATTATTACCATGTAGCAGCAAAGTTACCAACAAAAATATTCATTTCACTTACACATGAGATTCAAATTTCCTGGCAATTTGGCCAAGAATTTTGCAGCTGGCTAAACGTGACTGGACTGTTTGTGATAACTGAGCCTTTGAGACCAGTGGGGACAAAATCTAAACAAAAATAAAAATAGGTTTACTGAAAACAGAAACTATTTTAAGCACCAGAAAACATTTACAATGATATTTTACAGCTTTTAATTATATTCACTTTTAAAAAAAAATCACTCAAAACAACCCTTTTTTTGCCAAAAAGGTAATAACTATTTAAACAGAAATGTACAGGATAAAAATAATTACTTGTAGTATTAGGGATAATCTATAAAAGTGAAAGCAGAGTTTTGGAAAGCAATCCATATGTTATAAACTGGCATATTTTACTGAAGTAGTAATTCTCTCAATGTAGAGATAGTGAAGAGTTTTTTAAAAATTTGATAGCAAAGTAGACGTCTGGAAAAACATTTTTTTTATTTAGAATAGTACTGAGAAATAGGATAAACATGAAAAATTAAAGGGAGCTTTAACTTACAGACTATTCCTATCTTTTTTCACTATTTTAAAACTACTGAAGTTATGGTCACTGGTCTTAAAGTTCTCCCCAGTTGATATGTCAGTTATTTGCCCTTTATCATTTCCCACAAGAGGGTCCAGTATTGTGCCCTCTCTCGTAGGCCATCTATATATTCTTTGTGAAAACTTTCTTGGACACTTAATAATTTCTGTCCAGCCTTTTGTATTGTGAAAGTCCCAGTGAATATCAGGGAAATTGAAATCAGCTACTATTCTGACATCTGTATTTCTGAAGCTATCTCCCTACATGTTTGCTCTTCTAATTCCAACCGATTGTTATGGGTTGCTGCTCTAATAAAACCCAATCAGAGTAAAATCATCCACTTCTTATTTCAATGTTTTATCTGTATAGTCTCACAGGAGCATCCCTGATGAGTATCCAATCTAAATACAGCAATGGCATTCTCACTAATGAAAAAACACAACAATCACTCGTCTCAAGCTCACCTGCAGCATCTGTAGTGTGAACAATGAGCTGTGAGTCCTCTCTTTCACTCTGACATGTTTTGGTTGTGCCCATAAGATCCCAGTTCCATGTATCAATTCATGCCCTGAGTTTATCCACCTATTTGTTTCAATACTTGCAATTGAATTATTGCATTAAAATAAATTCAGTTAGCTCTCAGATTTTTCATGCTCTCTGACTTACTTTCAGCCTTTCTTGTCTACCAAACTTGCTCACATTAACATCTATATTAGCCTCAATTTGATCATCTGATAGACTAACTTAAAACCTCCCAAGAAGCGATAGCAAATCTCCCTCTCAAGATATTGGTGGCCCTCTAGTTCACGTGCAATCTGCCCCTGTTTTACAGGGCCAAAATCTCTAGAAGAGGGCCCAATGGTCCAAGAATCTGAAGCCCACCATCTGAAACCCTGCAGCAGCCATTTAGCCATGAATTTAACTGTACTGCCTTCTTATTCTTTGCCTTGCGAGCTCATGACACAGAAAATAACACTGAAATTACAACCCGAGAAGTCCTATCTTTTAACTTGCTATTCAGCTTCCAAGTTCTCTTTACACGACCTCAGCAACTTTCTGTGCTGCTGGTATCAATATGGACTACAACTTCTGCTACTCGCCCTCCATTTTCAGAATGTCCTGAGCATCCTTGACTCTGGCACCATCTGGAGTCTCGCTTGAGGATTGAGAAACACCTGTCCATGTTCCTGATTAATAAGTCCCCGATCACTATAGTTCTGCTGTTTCTTGGCCTACCCTGCTTTACAGCAGTGCCATTTTGCTGCCACTGATCTGGCCATTGCTGCTACTGCTATGTTCCTTTGAGAGGCTATTACCTCTTCTCTCCCCCCCCCCCCATTATAAGCTTCATTGCCATGGATGTACACATCTTTCCAGGTGGCAGGATAGATTGCCTACACTGCAAATTAAGGAATTGAGTTTTATTATAAAAAGTCAAAATGCAAAGTTATAAACTTATAAGACCTCCAGCTTCACATTGAGTCCTCCAGCTTCACATTGAGTCCTCCAGCTTCACATTGTTTGATAATGCAATATGTAAAAGGGTCTGTCCAGCTTTAAGTAAGCTATTGAGCTCAGTTCTTAGCAGAATTCTAAAGAACAGCAATATCCTGGAAAAGGTGTAGAGATTTACTAAATGAGAGCTGTTAAACTGATAGAAATGAGAAACCAGATCTATTCTCCTTGGAGAAAAGAACGCTAAGAGGTGAACAATAGAACTTTTCAAAGGTTCAATAGACCAAATATCGTGAAATTGGTTCCATTGGCAGATCGTCTGTAAACTGTGAGCATAAATTTAAAGGTGGTAAGAAAAATATTTCAGGGACAAGATGGCTTAAATTAAATGGTGAGGCTGGAAAGGCTGGGACTTTTTTCCCTGGAGCGAAGGAGGCTGGGGGACATAATAGACATTTATAAAATAATGTGGGACATAGATAAGGTAGATAGATAAGCCATTTCCCTGAAGTAGATGAATCTAAACTAGTTAGAATTTAAAGAGACCTGAGGGGTACCTGGTTTACATAGAGGAAGTGGTAAAAGTGGGGACAATTCTTATGTTCAAAAGATGTCTACATAGGTACAGGATAGTAAAGTTTTAGATGCACATGGGCAGAATGCAGTTAAATGGGACTAGCTTTGGCATGGACAAGTTGGGCAGAAGGACATGGTCATGTGATGCAGAATTCTATGTCTATGAAAGAAACAATGGCGCCCCAAGGATTTGTTTTATGTGCAGCAGAAATTGTTTTGATCTGGAGAGTGGTTCCAATAAAGACAACTGGATAAATACTTGAAAAAAAAATCAAACAGGAAAAATACAAGGTGTAAAAGTTGAACAGGTCTAACAAAGACCTGGTGCAATCAAGATGAACTGAACAGCCTTCTGGTATGTTTTATGACCAAATGAAATACTTTGTTTTTAACATAGATTACAAGAGACTAAGTTCTTATTATCATTCAAATGAATATCTGCAAGACGTACAATCTTTCTCGGAAATTGAGTCAGTTTGTCTACATGTACATACATGGAATCAGCAAATACATATTTTTTTTTACATTTACATTACCTCTTGCCTGATTGTTTCCTTTGGTAAAGCATTGATTACAGTCAGGAGAGTCTCCAACCAGGCGTTGCTGATCACTGCACAAATAAATCATAATTGTGACAAATTAAACTGCAAAACTATCTTTTTTAATATATTGCATAATTAAGTTCATTGTCTGATTCTGCAAAAGCCATTTTTAATATGCAGCAATAATGAGATTGGTTTTTGGAAGCCTAATTTTAACAGCTGCATAGAAAGCAACTTCAATGCAATCCCACCACTTGCCATATCTTCCCCTCCCCACCCCCATTTGCTATTCATAGGGATCAATCCCTCCAAGACTCTCCAGTCAGCTCTCCTCCACATCCACTCTTCCATCACCTTAAGCACTTCCTCCTGTAATCGCTGAAAGCACAAAACTTGTCCTACATCTCACCTCACCACTCCCCCCCCCCCACCCCCCCAGCCCCTCACTTCCATCTATGGCTACACACAGATCTTTCAGGTAAGGCAGTGTTTGTAGTCACATCGAGCAACCTAATTTTCTGCATTTGATACACTCAGTGTGGCCTCCTCTGAATCAGCGAGAACAAATGTGGATCAGATGACCACTTCACTGAGCATCTGCACTCTGTGGCCAAACTTCTCAACCCCCTTTGCCATTCTCACATAGACACAACTCCCCTCCACCTCATCCATTTCCAGGGTGAAGCTAAACATAAACCGGAGGAACAACACATCATACCACTCCTGGATAGCCTGAAACCATGAGCATAGATAGTTCAATTTTTGAGTAACTTCCAGCTCTGTCTGAATTCACTACTTCCTTCTTTACCCTCTCTCATTCTTACTTTTCCCTCTAACCTTCTCTGCTCCCCACCTATGTCTCAATCTCTCCCACCTTCTTTCAATGCCATTGCACCTTTTAGCCATCCCCAATTTCTTCCTTCCCCTTGTTTCCTTTCATATATTTGATGTCACTTTTATCTCAGTAGCGGGTCTTGACTCAAAATGTTGACTGGCCTTTTCCACCCTTGGATGCAGCTTGACCTATTGAGTCCTCCAGCTTCACATTGTTTGATAATGCAATAGTTAATGTTAAAATAAAAGGCACATTGCATTCAGGTATGGGGAGATATGAATAGAACCTTACAAAGTAAGCATTTTATTACAGGATGGAGACATCCATAATTCCAGCATTTTCACTCTAGTCCTAATTGCCACGAAAGAGTAAACACATCGTGGACAGTCTGGAAATGCAATCAAGCCACATAGAGTGACGGTGGTCGATATCCTTGTCTGAAGTGCAAAAATTAATTGAATACTTCTACACTAATTCTAATATTTCTAGAAAAATACACATGTAGACAAACTTTGTTTTTGTGTTTTAGTTTAACTAAGATTCAGTTAGTTAATGTGAATTAATTGAAAAAAAGGAAAACATGCTGAAAAACTACTTGGACAATAAACTATTTCAAAAGATAATATGGGATACTTGCACTTTAAAAAAAAAATCAAAATACTCCCTATTCCCACTCTTAGCTATAATTGCTTTCACACCTCTACAAGTAGATATGTATCGATGACCTGAATGGAAAACAGTCCTCCTGCACACATACACACATGTGTATGTATATATATATATATATATATATATATATATAGATACACACACACAGAAACACAGAGCTATTGAGGATTGCCCTTTGGTAAATATGTACTGTCTTTATAAATCTAAATCTTTTTCTTTGGATATTAAACAGGATACCTCAATTACTAATCCAATGCTGTTCAATAACCTTAGCTTTAATTGGATAATCTTGTCCCTCTATTTCATCCTCCCCTTTTTAAGGCCATGCTTAAAACCAACGTACTTCAACAAAAAAAAAGGCACTTTCCAATTAACCAACATTTTCACATTCTTCTAATGAGCTTTATTATAATTTTCTGAAAATAATAATTTCTAAAACAGCAAAATAAATCAGATGTCTAAGGGTAAAAGGCACATTTGTAATCATAATAATTTAATGCTAAAGAATATAGTTTAGTACTTTATTCTTAATTATTAAACTGACCTGTGTCTTTGTGATCCAGGTTTACTAATATAATTGGGAGAAAGGAGTGAATATAAGCTGCGATGGAAACTATCTCTTCTTGTAAGATGGTAAGAAATGAAACTGCAGCAGCTAACTGCATCTCCACACCTGCAACATGGAGTACCTCCTATAACAAATATCAGAATTCATGTTACACTAGTACGCTGGAAAATAGTTTTCCTTTTTCTGTAAGTTGCAAATAATTCTTTACATACAAGTATTGTTAGATGTATCATTGTCTTCAAACTTAGAAGAAATAGTATTGCTTTTGTATAGGTAGTCAACATTATTAAAAAGTATTTTTGATGTAATCTGCATATTTCCAACTTTAAAAATATAGGTGGTGACACATTAATGAAGGTATTTTAAAATAGAGCCAATGCCAGATGCGAATCACATATCCTTTTTTTCTAAATATTTTATTTTAAAAAGTTTAGGCATGTAATTAATAGACAATTATAAAACAATAAAAATTTAAATTTAAGATAGTTTCAATTATTACATTTCAACCCATACCCTCCCTCCCCAAACCCCCCACCTCCAAAGAAATTTATATATAAAAGGATATTAGTAAGGTAAAGAAAAAGAAAAAATAGCTTCATGGATTGCTTGAAGAGTTGCTTCCAGCACATTGGACTCCAGCAAGGTTTCTATATTCAATTTAGGGAAGAAGGTTAACACAGGTCTCAAGAGGATGGAAGAACATATTCATGCCTGATATTTGCATATATGGGCTCCAAATTTTCAAAAAATATACTATATTTATTTCTCAAATTGTATGTAATTTTCTCCAAGGAGATAGAGCTTTGAATTTCTGCATTCCATTTTCCCATATCCAAGTGTGAATCTAATTTCCAAGTCACTGCAATGCACTTCCTTGCCACTGGTAATGCTATTTTAACAAATTTCATTTGGTATATTGATAGTTTCAACTTAGGTCTTGTTACTTCTATATTTCCCAATAGAAATAAATCTGGGGTTTTTTTTGAAAATACAATGCCTGTAACTTGTTCTAAAAATTTCCTAAGTCCACCCAAAAAGGGACATGTCTAAGCTGAATGCAAGAAAGCTTCTGTCTCTTCACCACACCTAAAACATTGATCTGATAAATCTGATTTCATTCTATTCAATTTTTGTGGTATCAAATACAGCTGATGTAAAAAAGATTACATTGAATTAATCTATACGTTACATTAATAGTATTGTCGAGATTGTATGATAAGAGATCTGACCACCTTTGCTCATAAATTGTAATATTCAAGTCCAGTTCTGTCTAGATTTATGAACTCCATGCTTAGTAGTACTTGTTTGTAATAAAAGATACAGTACAGAAGTAAATCTCTTAGTATTTCCGCTCCTAATAAGAGTTTCCATCTCACTACAATTAGATAACAGCATCGCTGGACCTAACCTTTCCTTCAAATATCCTCTCAATTTAAAATAACAAAAAATATTATTAGTTATTCCAATATTTATTCCTCAGTTGTTCAAATAACATCAATTGCCCTTGTTCATAACAATCTTCAATGTTTTAATGCCTTTATGAAACCAAATCTTTTGAAAATGTTACAAAATAGTTTTGAATCAGAGGCATCTTGGGTGATATACTTCCTTTTGTTCCAATTTTGTCTTATTCCAATTTTGTTTTATTCCAAACAGTAATCAAGTGTTTCAATAATGGTGTTTCTTTAACACCAATCATTAATTTTGAATCCCATATAAATTCCACTACTAATCTCTCTCCTATTTTAATCGAATTCTATTTTAATCCATGCCGCTTTTTCTACTCCTTCAAAAAAAAGTGAGAAATCTTATTTGAACTGCTCCACAGCTCCCCATATTTTTGTATTGTCTGCATATTTACTAACGCAATTTACCACTCCATCATCCAAATCATTAATGTAAATGACAAAGAGCAAGGGACCCAACACCAATCCCTGAGGCACACCACTCTTCACCAGCCTCCATCCTGACAGACAGTTAACCACCATGACTCTTTGGCATCAACCTTCTAGCCACCATTGAACCCATCTGACTATCTCAACTTTAGTACCGAGCACCTGAACCTTGCTTACCAACCTTCCATGTGGAACCTTATCGAAGGCCTTAAAATGAAATCCATATAGACAACATCTACTGCTCTACCCTCATCAACACTCCTAGTCACCTCCTCAAAAAATTCAACAAGATTTTTCAAAAATGACCTTCCCCGCACAAACCCACATTGAGTGTCCCTGATCAGTCCCTGCCTCTCTGGATACTTATATGTATCGTCTCTAAGAATACTTTCCATTAGTTTACCGACCACTGACGTCAAACTTACTGGCCTATAATTGCTGGGCCTACACTGGAGCCCTTTTTAAACAGAGGAACCACATTTGCGATATGCCAATCCTGTGCACCATTCACAGTAACTGCTGAAAAATCACGTCAGAACCTCTGCTATTTTGCTCCCTGACTTTCCTCAAGGACGTGGGGAAAATTCCGTCAGGTCCCAGAGACTTATCCACTATATGCCTCAAAAGTTCCAACACCCCCCTTTCCTAATCCCTACATTTTCCATAATCACTCCTTTTGCTTCTCTTATCCTACATGATTCCAAATCCTTTTCACTAGTGAATACCGAAGAGAACTTATTCAATGTCTCCCCCATCTCATTCGGCTCTCCACACAGTTGCCACTCGGATTCTCTAAGGGACCAATTTTATCCTTCACTCTCCTTTTGCTAATTACATATATGTAAAAACCCTTCGGATTAACTTTCACCCTGTTTGCTATAGTCACCTCATACCTTCTTTTCGCTTTCTTAATTTCTTTCTTAAGCTTCTTTTTATAATCCATGTATTTTCCAAGCATCTCGTCTATACCTGGTTTCTTATATTTAATGTAGTCCTCCCTTTTATTATTTTGAACCAACCTAATCTTCCTTGAAAAGTTCTCTTGAACTTTTGGCTCTGCCTTTTATCCTAACAGGAACATAAAGATTCTGCACCCTCAAAATCTCACCTTTAAAAGATCTCCAATTCTTCTCTACCTCCTTCCCATAAAACAAATCAGACCCAACCAATCTTTGGACCAGACCTATCCCTTTCCATAATTATATTGAAACTAATGGTACCATGATCACTGGACCCTAAGTGCTCCCCAACACACACCTCAGTCATCAGCCCTACCTCATTCCACAACAGGAAATCCAACACTGCTCCTTCTGTAGTGGGTACCTCAATGTATTACTTAAAAAAAACTATCCTGCACCCATTTTACAAATTATAATCCATCCAGCCCCTTCACAGAATGTGTTTCCCAATCTATATTAGGAAAATTAAAATCCCCCACTAATACAACCCTGTGCTTATTACAAATCTCAGCTATTTTCTTACACATTTCTCGCTCCCCACTAGGTGGTCTATAATACACCCCTATAATTTTAATTACTCCTTTTCCATTTTTTAAATTCAGCCTATACCGCCTCCCTTGATGAGTCCTCCAATCTATCTCGCATCAGCACCGCTGTAATATTTTCCCTGACAAGCAATGCCACACCACCCTCTCTTATCCCTCCAATTCGATCACACCTAAAGCAGTGAAATCTCAGAATATTTAGCTGCCAGTCACAACCCTCCTGCAACTATGTCTCACTAATCACCACCACATCTTACTGCCAAGTGTCTATCCACATCTTCAGCTTCCTTACAATACTCCTAGTATTAAAGTAAATGCATTTCAGAGATTTCCCACATCTTACCTTCTGCTTGTCCCCATCTTTACGGACAACTCTATTACCATCATCCCCCCGCCCCCCCCACCACGGCACTGATCATTTTCCTTTTCGATCCCATGTTTTTCCATGCCCAAACTTTGTCTACGAGCCTTCTCTATGTGTGTACAAACTTTCTCTTTGCTGTTCTCCTTTATATGGACCCCTTCCCCCAACCATACCAGTGGTGTGCCTCAAGGATCTGTATTGGGCCCATTGTTGTTCGTTATATACATTAATGATCTAGATGATGGGGTGGTGAATTGGATTAGTAAATATGCAGACGATACTAAGATAGGTGGAATAGTGGATAATGAAGAAGGTTTTCTAGGATTGCAGAGGGATTTGGGCTGCTTAGAAAAGTGGGCTGAAAAATGGCAGATGGAATTTAATGCTGATAAGTGTGAGGTGCTTCATTTTGGTAAGAAGAATCAGAATAGGACATATGTGGTAAATGGGAGAGCATTGAGGAATACAGAAGAGCAGAAAGATTTAGGAGTGACGGTACATCGTTCCCTGAAGGTAGAAACTCACGTGAATAGGGTGGTGAAGAAGGCTTTTAGTATGCTGGCCTTTATCAATCATTGCATGGAATATAGGAGTTGGGAGGTGATGTTGAGATTGTATAAGACGTTGGTGCGGCCTAATTTGGAGTTCTGTGTGCAGTTCTGGTCGCCTAATTATAGGAAGGATATAAACAGAGTGGAGAGAGTGCAGAGAAGGTTTACCAGAATGTTGCCTGGGTTTAAGCATCTGGAGTATGGGGAGAGATTGGACAGATTGGGTCTTTATTCTTTGGAGCGTAGAAGGTTGAGAGGGGATTTGATAGAAGTATTTAAGATTATGAAAGGGATAGACAGAGTGGATGTGGATAGACTATTTCCGTTAAGAGGAGGAAAGATTAAAACAAGAGGACATGAGTTAAGAATTAAGGGGCAGAGGTTTAGAGGTAACATGAGGGGGAACTTCTTTACTCAGAGAGTGGTAGCTGTGTGGAATGATCTTCCGGGAGAAATAGTGGCGGCGTAGTCAATTGTATTATTTAAGAAAAGGTTGGACAGGTATATGGATGAGAGGAAGATGGAGGGTTATGGGCATTGTGCAGGGAGGTGGGATTAGAAAGGGGTGTTTGGTTCGGTGCGGACTAGAAGGGCCTAATGGCCTGTTTCCGTGCTGTAATTGTTATTATAAAGCCTCCTTAGTAGCCCTAGCAAATGTCCTGCCAGGATCCTGGTTCCTCTGGGATTCAGATGCAGCTCATCCATTTGGTACAGGTCCCACCTCCCGCCAAAAAGATCCCAGTGATCCAAGAACTCAATCCCTGCCCCTTACTCCACCCCTTCAGCCACACATTCATCCTCCACCTGATACTATTCTTGCCCTCACTATCACGTGACACAGGAAGTAATCCAGACATTATCCCCTTTGCAGTCAATCTTTTTAGCTCCCTACCTCCCTATATCCATTTTAGGACCACTTCACACTTCCTCTCTATGTTGTTGGTACCATTATCCCTGGCTCATTACCCTTAGGATGTCTTGGACATGAGAAGTTACATCCCAGATCCTGGCACCAGGGAGACAAACCACCATCCGGTTTTCTTTATCGTATCCACAGTATCCCCTATCTGTCCTCCTGACCATTGAATCCCCTATAACTATTGCCTTCCTCTTCCTTTCCCTACCCTTTTTGGCTACAGATTCTGACCTTGTGCCAGAGGTACAGCTATGGATGCTTTCCCCAGCCTGACTGTCCCCCCCACCCCCCTCCCAATAGTACTCAAGGAGGAGTACCTATTGTTGAGGGCTACAGGCACAGAAGCCCTCTCTTCTACCTCTCTCTTCCCTTTCCCTTCCTAACTGTAACCCACTGATCTTCCTCCTGTGGTCTTAGTGAGATCACCTGGCTATAACTCCTATCTATGACAGCCTCAGCGAGGTCATCGAGCTCCAGTTCTCTAACACGATCCCAGAGACGCTGCAGCTCAGCACACCTAGTACAGACATGGATGTCCAGAAGGATAGAAGACTCCAGGACCTCCCACATCGGACACTGAGAACAACAAAGTGCTCTCACACACATCCCTTCTCTCTCCTCCTCACTGTACACAGATAGAAAAAAACCAAAAAGATAAAATGTGACAAATATACCGCCTTACCTTAATCCAGATATGCTCGACCTCAGCCTCTGCTTGCCAAAGCCTCTCAAGCCAAAGCCTTGAAGCCCCACTCCTTCACCAGGCCACTCACTCACTGGCCGTTCCTTTGCCTTTGACTCTTGACCAATTAACCCTGTCACTTTCACCTCGCTCCTCAGAACACTGCCCGAGCTCTAGTCGCCGCCTCTTCCGACTTGCTGCTCGAACCGACTAGGGCCGAGCCCCGGTAAGGACTTAAATTTATTGCCTTACCTTCATCTTCACTCTCACCTCGCTCCTCCTCCTCCAAACACTGCCCAAGCTTTTAATTGCCAAGCAAGTACTTTATGTGATTGTTCACCTAACTAATAATACCTCTGTTTAGTTCTTGTAATCACTTTTTCTTTTCTGTAAGTTGATAATGTATTATATTAATTATTACATTTTTATTCATTAGTTGTCTTCACTTATCTTCAGAACTTCTCCTTTGAAGATCTCTTTCCAAAGTTATTATTTTTTGTTCTAATTGGTCTCTTTCATATACTCCTCAATTTTAGAAGTAAAACTTATTATTTGCCCTCTCAAATATGCTTTTGAAACATCCCATATTACAAACTTATCATTCACACAGTTCAAGATTGTGTCACAAAATAAATTAATTTGTCGTCTAATAAAGTCACAAACATCCGTTCTTTTTAATAATACTGAATTAAATCTCCATCTATAAACCGATTTCTCTTTATCCCAATTACAATAGTCCTTCAGTCAAAATTCTCGCTTTATATTCTGCTTCTAAAATCCTACCTTGTATTTGTGGTGGATTTTTTTAAAAATAAAAAATCAATTCTAGAATAAGAACCATGCCTATTTGAATAAAAAGATTAATCCTTTTCTCTAGGATGAATTCTCCTTCATTTATCTATTAAGATCAAACCTCTCATTAATACCAATGTAGTCTTTGCAGCTTTAGCTCTTGTCATTCCTCTAGTTCATTTATCCAAGAGCGGATCTACACAAAAATTAAAATCTCCTCCTATTAAAATGTTCTCATGTGCCGCTGCCAAATTAGAAATTTTCTTGAATAAATTTCTCATCATCCACATTTGGTGCATACAAATTCAGAATAGTCCATAATTCTGAATATATTTGATGATATTTCATCACACATCTCCCTGCAAGATCTATTGCTACCTTTTGAATTTTAATTGGAAGATTTTTTAAAAAATCAAAATTGCCATCCTCTTGCCTTAGAATTAAATGAAGAACCTGCTACATACCCAACCCACTCTCTTTTTAATTTCAAATGTTCACTTTCAATTAAATGAGTTTCTTGCAGAAAGATAAGTCAGCTCCCATTTTCTTAATTTTCCTCTTCATTCTCCTGTTTAACCTATTAACATTAAAATTTACAAACTGCACTGTATTTCTCATCTTAATAATCCACTACTTTCTCCACCTCTGCCTGCGAACCCTCCTCCCTCAACTCCATTACTCAATATCCAATGTGTCAGCATGCACTTCCTCTGGCAATCCAGATAGAAAAGAAAAAATATTTACAATTAAAGAAAACATGTTCCATCATTTATAACAATATATAAACAGAATACCCCCCGCCACCCCACGCACAAGTGTTGTTTAGATAATGCACAGCACTCCCTTCCTATTTTACAGGCTGTGACCAAGGTCACAAATACCCACATAATCCACTTGGAGTTAGAACCTCATTTTCCCCACCCCCCCCCCATCCTTCCTGATACATTTACCATTTAATCTTTGATCATTTAATTCATACATAAAGTATTTTCCAAAATCAACAAAAAATTAAGTAGGCATTATTCTGAATTATTCAGTCCCACAGAAACTGTCGGATCGATTTAGTCTGTCTAGGACACAGCATCAACAACGATTTTCTAATTCGTCATTCCACCTGGGCTCTTGGAAGAATCTGAATAAACTCTTATACTTGTACAAAATTTGAGAAGAACTTAATTTCTTCAAGGTTGCAGGATGACACAATGCAAATCAATATCCATTTTTTTCCCCCAAGGAGTCTTCTTAACTCAGTTAAATTCTCTTCATTTTAATAAATCTGCACTTATATCAGGATAAAAATAAAACTTTACCCCCTTCACACTCAAGTGGGCCTTTCCTTGCTCTTGCACTTCTGCCACCAGGGTCAAGATTTTCTCTCTATCTTGATATCGAAGGAAGTTAATTAGCACAGAGCATGGCTTTTGATTTGAAAGTGGTTTTCCTCTAAGTGCTCTGTGGGTTCTTTAATTCTCAATAGGATGTTCAAAATTCTCACCTCCCAACATTTCAGGGATCCACTTCATAAAAAAGCCAATTGGATCTTACTCCTCCACTCCTTCTTTGACCCACTATTCTAATATTATTTCTTCTACTGAAATTTTTCAGTATAATTACTTTCTGCTGAAGCTTTTGATTTTCCATAGTTAAAACAGTAGTAGTGTCTTCCATTCTTGTCATTCTATCATCAACATGTTCCATTTCTTCATTTTCCCATCTAACATCTAATTTTGTCTTCAATATTGGTTATAACCTGCTTTACATTTACATTTACTTATCAATTTTTTTAGCCTCTTTCAATGCCTCCTCCTCTTCTTGTGGGTTTTCCACCTCCTCTTCTTCTTCACTGCTAGTCCCTTGCGAGCTCAACTCTTCTGAAGAAGGCCCCTGTTTTTTGCGCTAACAGAGTTCACTTTCTGGTTCTTCCCTGATGCCATCTCTCCGTCACTATGCAGATGCACCCTCCACAGGTTCACTCACCCAGGGAGCAGCTCAAATGCTTCATAGTTGCTGTAGTGTTCTTCTGATCTTCTCTTCACATTGGTCTCCAGGCAGTTTTCTCTTTCTTTGGAGACATTCTTAAAATGCTGTTTCGGTGTTTAAATCTGCTTCAACTTAAAACATTACTTATTTAGTAATTTTTTAATAGTTTACCAGGAGGTTCAGGTTCCTATGTCCTAACCCTATGACATCACATGACATCCCCCCCACAAATCACATATCTAATTACAATAAATTTTTAAAACCTGTTTCTGTGCCCCCAATTGTCTCAGCTTCACGAAAAACAAAAAAAATCTTTAATTGTTGTATAAAGTAGGATGTTTTAATAGTAAATGACAAAAATGATCACATACATTGTACCAAACATCCCAAATAAGCATATTGCTGGTAAATTATGTCTGATAATGCCATGAAAAAAAAATCGAGTACTAACTGGAATTAATGTATTTATACTGAGCTACAGCAAAAATCTTTTTAATTGCCTGTTATCCAGGCAAGTCAAACCATACACAAGTACAATAAAATAAAACAAAACTGTACAATATAGTGTTACAGAGAAAAAGGTTCAGTTAACACAACACAAACCTGGGAATTATAGGCCCGTGAGTCTGACGTCTATGGTGGGCAAGTTGATGGAAAGTGTTCTGAGGGATGGTATTTACAATTATTTGGAGGTACAGGGATTGCTAGGGAGTAATCAGCATGGTTTTGTCAGGGGTAGATCATGCTTGACAAACCTGATTGAGTTTTTCGAGGGGGTTACAAAAAAGGTTGATGAAGGGAAAGCTGGGGATGTTGTCTATTTAGACTTTAGTAAAGCTTTTGACAAAGTTCCCCACAGGAGGTTAGGAAAAAAGGTGGAGGCATTAGGTATAAATGAGAAGGTAGTGAAATGGATTCAGCAATGGTTGGATGGGAGGTGTCAGAGAGTAGTGGTAGAAAATTGTTTGTCCAATTGGAGGCCGGTGACTAGTGGAGTTCTTCAGGGATCGGTCCTAGGTCCACTATTGTTTGTTATATATATTAACGATCTGGAAGTAGAGGTGGAGAATTGGATAAGCAAGTTTGCGGATGATACAAAGATTGGTGGTGTTGTGGACAGTGAGGAAGATTACCGTAGATTAAAAGGTGATTTAGGAAGGCTGAGAAATGGCTGATGGAATTTAATACAGATAAGTGTGAGGTGTTACATTTTGGAAAGGCAAATCTAAATAGGTCATATGCATTAAATGGTAGGCTATAGAGATGAGCAGAGCAACAAAGGGATTTAGGAGTTGTGGTAAATAGTACCCTCAAGGCTGATACTCAGGTAGATGGTGTGGTGAAGAAGGCATTTGGAATGTTGGCCTTCATAAATCGGAGTATTGAATTCAAGGGAGGTTATGATGAAATTGTACAAGGCATTGGTGAGGCCAAATTTGGAGTACTGTGTACAGTTTTGGTCACCAAATTATAGGAAAGATATAAACAAAATAGAGAGAGTGCAGAGAAGGTTCACGAGAATGTTGACAGGATTTCAAGGTTTGAGTTATAGAGAAAGGTTGTGCAGACTGGGGCTTTTTTCTCTGGAGCATAGAAGATTGAGAGGGGACTTAATAGAGGTGTTTAAGATTTTAAAAGGGACAGACAGAGTAAATGTGGATAGGCTTTTTCAATTAAGAGTGGGGGAGATTCAAACTAGAGGACATGGTTTAAGATTGAAGGGGGAAAATTATAAGGGGAACATGAGGGGAAATTTCTTTACGCAAAGGGTGGTGGGGATGTGGAATGAGCTTCCGACAGACGTGGTCGAGGCGGGATCATTGGTTACATTTAAGGAAAGACTAGATAGTTACATCGATAAGAAAGGACTGGAGGGGTATGGACCGGGTGCTGGTCAGTGGGACTAGGAGGGTGGGGATTTGTTACGGCATGGACTAGTAGGGCCGAACTGGCCTGTTCTGTGCTGTAAGTGGTTATATGGTTATATGGTTAACACAGTGCACTGGTATCAGTATTTTACAAACTAGTAATCTGCTCAATTTTCTCATGAATCTTTTGTTCATTTCACTGTAGATAATGAATAGATCACTTATTAGGTTTTTAAAAACATAAGCAAATATCTGACTTTACTTTGAACCCTTTTAGTAGTTTAAGGTACAAAGATCTACTATATTCAGTGATCACACATTTCCCCCCTCAAGGTTGGAGAAACAAAATGTAAATTGGTCAACTTCTCTGTGGTTCACCTGCACTCAATCCACAAGAGGACCCGGAGCTTCTGGTTGTCTGCCATTTTAATTCACCATCTACAAGGCCCAACAACTCATCTTCCATCCAAAATAATTGCAGCTCAATATCAACATTAAAAAAAAATGGAATGGGCTCTTGGGCCCAGTTCAGTCATGCTAACCATAATGACCATCTACACTCATCTATTTTTCCCACATTAGACCTACACCCCTTTATGTCCTTCCTATTTATGTTACTGTCAAAATACCTTTTAACCATTGTAATTGCATCTACCTCTACCACCTCCTCTGGTAGCTTACTTCAGATATTTGAACATCCTATTGAGAATTAAAGAACCCACAGAGCACTTAGAGGAAAACCACTTTCAAATCATAAGCCATGCTCTGTGCTAATTAACTTCCTTCGATATCAAGATAGAGAGAAAATCTTGACCCTAGTGGCAGAAGGTGCAAGAGCAAGGAAAGGCCCACTTGAGTATGATTGGTATAGCAGTTAGAGCAATGCCTTTACAGTGCCACTGATCAGGACCGGGGTATGAATCCCACGCTGTCTGTAAGGAGTTTGTACATTCTCCCCTTGTCTGTGTAGGTTTCCCCAAGGTTTTGGTTTCCTCCTGCCATACC
Organism: Narcine bancroftii; assembly: GCF_036971445.1. NCBI lineage: Eukaryota > Metazoa > Chordata > Chondrichthyes > Torpediniformes > Narcinidae > Narcine > Narcine bancroftii. Next base: position 32,060,701 of record NC_091470.1, read on the forward strand.
AAGCATACCAGGGGTTGTAGGTTAATTGGGTGTAATTGGGTGGCACAGATTCGTAGGCCAAAATGGCCTATTACCATGTTTTATGGCTAAAAAAAATTTTAAATCTGTGTGAACATTTTAACCCCTAGATCTCCTTTAAACTTTCTTCCCTCTTCTTAAATTTGCCACCTCTAGTTCTCAACTCCCCTGTATGAGAAAAAGATTCCATCAATACAATCTTACTTCTGTAAACCTACAAGTCTACCCTTCAATCTCATACATATCAGAGAATGAACCTAGCGTATCCAAACTCCTATAGCTACAGACTTCTATTCCAGAAAATATCCTGGTGAATCTTTTCTGCTGACTCTCTATTGCTCTAGTATCCTTCCTGTAGTGTAGCAAACAGGACTGTATACTTTAAATGATTTGCACAACTGCAACATGACATCCCATCTCTTATATTCATTGTTTCAACCTATGAAGGCATGTACACCAAATGTGTTTTTTTTTACACTACCCTTTATCTGATATCCTGACGTGTCTTCATTTTCAGGGAACTATAAACCTGCTCACAAGGTGTCTCTATCCATCAACACTCCAAATTACCTTGCCATTTACTCTACATGTCGTCATAGAATTTGACCTCCCTCAGTGTGTATCTGCAGAAGTTATCTACTGAATTTGCTGCTTCCTTTGTGACCTTCTCAACATCGGAGAGACTGGGCATAGGTTGAGAGATTACTTCACAGAGCATCTTTGCTCTGTGCGCATCAGTGACAGGGATCTACCAGTGGCCAACCACTTCAATTTGCCCCTCTCTCATGCTCACATGTCTGTCCATGGCCTCATACTATCCCACCAAGGTCACCGGTAAATTGGAGGAATAACACTTGATTTTCCATCTGGGCATTCTCCAACCAGATGGTATTAACATCAACTTCTCTGGTTTCTGCTAGCTTATTCACCATTCTCCCTCCCTGTGTCTCCTTTCCTCCAGTTCTCCATCCCCTTCCCTCTCCATTCACAGATCCATCCCTCCTCCCCCTGTTTGCTGGTATGCCCTCCTTCTCTTATCCACCTAATACCTCCCTGCCTTTAGGACCATGCTCCTCCCTCTGCCCATCCCCCCACCATTTTGTTCAGGTACCTGTCTACATTTTTTCATACCTTGATGAAGGGCTCAAGCTCAAAACATTGGTTATGGGTCTGTACCTTTGCTATATAAGGAATGCTGCTTGACCTGCTGAGTTTCTCCAGCTTTGGGATTTTAATTCAACTACTATGTCTGCAGATTTTCGGGTTTTACTCTTGGCTCGCTTTTTCTTTTCTCTTTTTTTCATATAGGCTAATCAATTAGGAATGTTCCTCTGCCTTCTTTGTGAATCTTAATCTGATCTTTAGTGCCCATTACCTACCTCAATATGTCTTCTGTTCTCAACCCATCAAGCATATTTCCTTTATTCCATCCAACTCCCTCATTCACTCTCTCCGCCACAAAACTAAAGTCATCTCCATTTACTAGCTCTGATGAAGGATTCCTGGGCCTGAACTATTTCTCTTTTAATGGATGCTGCCGGACCAGATGAGTGTTTCCAGCATTTTCTGTTTTTATTTCAGATGTTCAGGTTCTGCAGTTTTTTTTAAATTTTTGGAAATTCCAATATAGTCCAAGCAATTTCAAAGTGCTGAGCTATTACGATTAATTTCAATCAAACGCTAAGCTAGAATTGAAAGAAGTGCCTGCCTGTAATGAGCAACTGGAGTTTATCTACCCCGAAGTAGGCTACAAAAGGAAGGAAATTAAGATGTGCCATCTTGCAACTTTTAGATATAAATAGTAATTTGTTTGAATCTGAATATTTAGTTGAAAAAAAAATATGAAGAGCAGTAGAATGGGATAAATTAATTACTATTTTCAGAGCACCAGCATAACATTGGTAGGGTAAATTAATGAATTCATGAATTAATTAGCAAAATACCAGATGCAGTACAAAACCCAAGCTACTGCTGAAAAAAACTGTTTGGAATATTCATGAAATGGTATGCTTAGAAAATAGAACCATACAGAGTGAAATGCAGAAGTCTGCAGAAGTTATTATTGTTGTAAAAACATACAGTAAATGCTGGGGGAACTCAGCCAGTCTTGCAGTGTCCAGAGGAGGTACAGATATATTACTGATGTTTCGGGCCTGAGCCCTTCTTCAAGGTATAAGCAAAAAGCCTGAATAGAACCATACAACACAGGAATAGGTCCTTTGGCCCAGTGTCTGTACCAAACATCATGTCAAATTAAATTAAAACTCTTCTGCACAGGATCCATGTCTGTCTGTTCTATCTTAATGAATATTTTTTAAACAATGTTATATTGTAAATTATATAAACAAAAAAATCAGTTATAAATTAATCAGACACAATTGGGGAAAAAAACTAAAATGATAATTATAATGATTTTATGCCATATGCACCTAACTCCTTAAAGTCTCTTTTCAGGACCTCATCACCATTCCAACCCACACCATTAGTCCCTACATGGAACATGGCATCTGACTTCTCACCATCACTTTTGAGAATGTCATAAACTCGATCTGAGATATCCCAAACTCTGGCACTTGGGAGCCAACATACCATCCAGATTCTTAATCTCTTCCATAGAACATCTTATCTGTTTCCCTCACTATTGAATATCCTATTATTGCAGCTCACCTCTTCTCCTCCCTCCCTTTCTTAGTCAGACAGCCAGACTCTGTGCCAGAAAACTGACTGTCATGGCTTGTCTCTGGCAGGCCATCCCCCTCGACAGCATCCAAAATGGTGTAGGTGTTATTTAGGGGAAAAGCCACAGGAGTATCCTGCATTGCCTGCCTATAACCATTCCCTCTCCTGAATCTCATCCAGCTATCTTTCTCCTGCCTCCTCGGTGTGATTGCACCGTAACCCCTGTCTATCACCCCCTCAGTTTCACAAATGAACCGGAGTTTATCCAAATCTAATTCATGAATAGGGTTTGTGAGGAACTGCAGTTTGTTAGGTCTGCTTTGTTCATGAATGAGTGAGACAAACACCAGGCTGAGTCGAAATCAGGGTTCTTTGTTCTTTATTACCGGATTGTAACACTTGCGACTAAACATGTTAGTCGGAGAATGCATTCTGCCGTTATCAGCAAAATGGTGATTTTTTATACCCTTGGATACATGCTTAGAACATCATCATATCATTACTTGTCCAATGACTAAAACTGTTGCTATCCTTTCCCTGCTAGCTTCCTGCCTCTCAATCCATCAATGTCTCTCTTATCTTGTAAGTACAAGGATGCATTTACATCTTGTTACAGCCCTGTACAGGGCAGGGTAACTCCTTACACATTCCCATCTCATGATGTTTTACCTTACAAGTTGCACACACTTCTCACAAGTAAAATAGTCAGACCACCTCAGCATCTGCTCACCATAGTATTGTCAGGCAAAGCCTCTAACCTACCACTCTTACACTGAGCCACTCACACATTGTCCTTTCAAACAAGGGCCACTCCACTTCAGCTTCCTTTCTTTTTATTTGCTGCTGACTCTATCTGTATAACAGTCTCCAACCAATCACGGAGGTTCTCACTCCACTTCTATTTAAACTCATCTGAAAAAAAGCACAGCTCCCAACACTCACCAGTCACTAAGGCTCTCCCTCACTTTTCAGATTACAAATAAACAGAACACAAATTGGTGCTCTGCCATTCATTTATTAAAAATATATATTTAGGCATGTCAGCCCATAGAATTCTTGGATTCTCTCAAAAATGTTAATATTTACAACATTAATTTACAATATTAAAGTTTTCTGAAATAGTTCAGTGGTTAGATCAGACATTCAAACATTGCCAACAACATTCAGCTGATTTCACACGATCTTGCAATATGCTTGATATTCAGTAAAAGGTTATTTTTCTGTATGGTATTTTCAATTATTCAAAACTTTATACTATTGCAAATGCTGAACTTACTCTAATTTTTGGCACCACCCTTCGAATAGTTTCTGAAGTATTCTGTCGCATCAAGTTTGGTAGGTTAACAATAACACTAGTTCGCTGCACATCTTGGCCAGAACTGCAAAAACAAAACAATTTAAATTACTCCTTCACACAGAACACAAGAAAGACAGAATAAACACAAAGAAATAGAAGAAGGAAACATTTGGGTGATCTTTTCTTGATTGTCACTTTCCTATACTAACCTTTAATATGCAATACTGATCTCAGTATTGAATTTACTCCGGACGTTGCAAGAAGACAAATCCAAAGATGATTACATTCTCAGGAAGAAATTTATGGCCATCTCAGTCCTGAAGGACCAAATCTTAATTTTAAAGCATTAACTCTACGACCTCTGGTTCTAGACACAGCAAACAGAGGGGGGGGGGGGGGGGGGTGTGGAAATCACCTTTGCATTTACCTTATCAAGGGCTCTCATTGATGCGCCATGTCTGCTTAATCTTCATGCCATTAAAACAATTGTTTTTATCTGAAGAATCATTCTGGTTAACCTTTACTGCAACCTATCCCAAGTATATTCCTCATTAGAGTGGACGACCTTACCTCTTCACAATATTCCATGTGCAGCCTTAGCAAGATACCATATAACTGCATTAAGACATCATAATTCTTGCACAAATTCTCTTGCAACAAAGCCCAACATATTGTTTAATTTACTGATTCTTTGCTGTACCTTTATATTAACTTTTAGTCATTTATTTCCAAGAATACCAACACTTTCAATCATCTTCCATTTTAATAATACTTTGTTTAACATTCATTCTACTAAAATGGCAGTCTACACATTTTTCTGCATCGCATTCCGTGGCCCTGTTTTTGCACATTTACTTACCCTCAAATCCTCTTCAGACTGATACTAAGCCAAGCTGCTTATATCTGTCTAAATGTCTTGTAAAAGTCAAAATCATACCCATTTTTATAGTTCCCTCTGGCAGCTTGTATCAGATATGGACCACTCACAGAGTAAAAAGTTGCCTCTTAAGTCCTTCTTAAATTTCTCCCCTCTCACTTTAAATCTATGCCCAATAGTTATCAATTTGGCTACCCTGAGAAATAGACAGTGAACATTCACTTTTATTGAAGAAGATTATATATGATAAAGCAAAATAAGCAATAAGAACTGACCAGAAATGTATGTCAATGTTTTTAAATAGCTGAGTGGTGCATGAGAAAGTGTGCCTCTCTCATCTCCAGTGGTCAGGATTTGATCCTGACCTCTGACACAGTCTGTGTGGTGTTTGCACATTTTCTCCTTCAGCACATTCCCTTAGGTCATCTGGTGGGAGAATCAAGGATTGTTGTCAATGAGCATGCATAAGAGAATAGGTTACAGGGAATCAGATGAATTGGAATACTATGGATTCAGTGAGCCAAATGGTTTTGTCCTTTATCGTAAGAAAATATGAAATACATGGCAATATGAAAAGAGGCAAGCAAAATTACCAGCACAATACAGAAGTATGCTGGAGAAACTCAGCAGATCATGGATGGTGTGGCTGACAAGTTTGGTGTAACGGTTAGCGCAGCACCTTCACAGATCCAGCAATCGGAACCTGTGTTCAAATCCCACCCTGTCATTAAGGAGTTTGTACATTCTCCCCATGTCTGCATGGGTTTTCCCCGGGGGTTCCAGTTTCCTCCCACTGTTCAAAACGTACTGGGGGGTGTAGGATAATTGGGTGTAAATTTGGCGGCACAGGCTCGTGAGCCGAAATGGCCTGTTATCGTGCTGTATATCTAAAGTTTTTTTTTAAACTTAAATCACGCAGCATCTATAGGAAGTAAAGAAAGTTTCGGCTTTGTCCTTTTGTCAGGTAGGTGTCATGTGCTCAGGCCCAAATCATTAGTTACCAATCACTTCCTAATGGATGCTCTGACCTGCTGAGTTTCTCCAGCATGTTTGTGTATAATCGCACTTGAGCGTATTTGTAGACTTCCTTAACTCAAAAATACCAAAAGCAACTTGATGTTGTAACGTTTGACCTATCAACTTAAAAATGTTTTTGTAGAATGCGAATCAACAGTAGTATTAATAAGCACATTAACTTTGTTATATAAAAGATGAAATAAAAATCAAATGCCATAAATACTCAGCTCAGGCAGCACATAGAGAGAGAAAGAGACAAGGTTATTTTCTTCACAGATACTGCCTAAGCATAGTCAGTATTTTCTGATTTTGTCAATTTTCGGGGCTTACTTATGCAGCACAGTAGCAGGCCCTTTCAGCCTATGAGCCTGTGCCACTCAATTCCAGCCAATTGACCTACAAACCCAAGTAGGAACGGACGAAAGAAACCTGAGCACCTGGAGGAAACCCACGCAGACACGGGGAGAAGGGACAAAATCCTTACAGACAGCATGGGATTAGAACCCCGATCTCGATCGCTGGTGCTGTAACAGCATTGTGCTAACCACTAGGCTAACCAGGCAAAGCGTGGATCTCCCAGTGGCCACCCATTTTAATTCCTTATTCCCTTCCCCTTGCTGACCATTTATCCATGATCTCATGCACGACCAGACTGAGAGCTCCCGTAAATTGGAGGAACAACACCTCAACTTCCGACTGGGCACCCTCCAACTGGATAGCATTAATATCGACTTCTTTGGCTTTCTTAAAACTCCAACTCCCTTCACTTCTTCCCTCATCGCCTTCCTCCAGCTCGGTCTCCCCCGCTTTCCCTGTCTCCTTTCACACAAACATGATAAATTCTTACCTTGTTCCTTATCATATCCAATTAACACCTTGTGTTGGTCTGAATTCCTTCCCCAGTAAATATTGTCTGTATTCTGAGACTTTCTAAGACTTCCTGCTTTTGGCTCCTTCTGCTTATTCCTTGAAGAAGGGCTTAGGCCTGAAATGTTGGCAACATATCTTTGCTTTCTATGAACGCTGAAAAGACCGGCTGAGTTCCTCCAACATTTCACTGTCTCTTTACTACAATCACAGCATCTGCAGACTTTGGTGTTTCACTCAGGCTAACCTTGTCACCCGTCTATACATTTTCTCTATTTAAAATAAGACAGCTGCTTGCTAATGCTAAGCACCTAAAATGAAAACAAATTCTGGAAATACCTGAACAAATGACTGCATTGGCTTTGGAACTGCTTGAAAGAAAAGCTATTTCCTCACTAAGTCTGAATCCGAGGAAATCACGGTCTGTTATGGGGACACCAATACCCGAGTGAAAATTCCTCCAAAAGGTAGTAGACACAGTCCAGGACATTACAGGCAAAACCCTCCCACTATTATTGAGAACTTCTACAGGGAATGCTGCCATTGGAGAGCAGCAGCAGTCATCAGGCATCCATACCACCCAGCACATGCTGTTCTCGTTGCTACCATCAGGAAAGGTGCCACAAGACTCCTTTGACGCCACAAGACTTAGGTGCCACAAGACTTGCACTACCAGGTTCAGGAACAGCTGCTACCCCTCCACCATCAGACTTCTCAATGACAAACAAACAATCAGGGACTCATTTAAGGACTCTTACTTGTGTACTTTATTGATTTTTTTATTCTCTCTGCATTTCTCAGTTTGTTTACATTCAGTATCTGTTTACAGCTGTATATTTGTTTACATGGAAATGTTGTGTAGTTTTTTTTTGCACTAATTCTGCCGTGCCTGCAGGAAAAAGGAATCTCAGGGTAGAATGTAATGTCATGTATGTAATCTGACAATAAATCTGAAAACATTATTACATTAATGACAACTTTAACAATGTGTAGCGTAATTGAAATGTCAACACAGCTGATGAATTTCAGTTTTAATTGCTTTATATGCTATTTCCTCCTGTGATAGCCAGGTTAAATCAGTAATTAAAATGGAAAGACTGACACATGTTCAAAGTTCAGATTTATTGTCAGAGTACATACGTGACATCACATACAACTCTGAGAATCTTTCTCCTGCAGGTCAGGCAGAATTTCTATTTATTTATAACTATAAACCGTACTCAAGAAAAAAGATGCATATACAAAAAAGAAATGTAAATAAGAAAGAAATGTAAAAAAACACTGACTGCAATACAGAGAAAAAATATCCAGTAATAAATGATATGCGAAGTAAGAATCCTTAAATGAGTCTGTTTTTTTTTTGGAAACTGGTGGTGGAGGGATAGCAACTGTTCCTGAACCTAGTGATACAAGTCTGGTGATACCTATACCTCTTTTTTTATGCCAACAGCAAGAGCGCTGTCTATAAGGAGTTTGTACGTTATCCTCGTGACTGCATGAGTTTTCTCAGGGTGCTCCACTTTCCTCCTACCTTGGAATAAAAAAAACATACAGGGATTGTCAGTTAATTAGGATATTTGGGCACAGGCTCGTGGGCCAGAAGGGACTGTTACCATACTCTATGCATAAACAAATAGATAGACAGACAGACCGACTTACCATGTCAGGGCGACGTGGATTCTTGATGATTGCTGCTGTTCTCCAAGTGCAAAGTTCCATGTACATTGTCTCAATAGTGGGAAATTGTGTTTGTGATGTAAAACTGAGCCTACTACCTTTTTTTTGCAGGGCTTTTGGCTCAGAGGTATTGGTTTCCCCATACAAAGCTATGATGCAGCCCGATAACACACTTTCCACTGCACATCTGTAGAAGTCTGTCAAGGTTTGCGATGTCATACTGAACCTCCACAAACTCTTGAAGAAGTTGAGGTGCTGACATGCTTTTTTCATGTTGACATTAGTATGTTGGGTCCAGAAAAGGTCCCCTGTGATAGTGATTCTCAGGAATTTAAATTAACCTCTTATCCACCAATGATCAGTGGATTATGCACCTCTGGTTTTCCTTTCCTAAAGTTTACAATCAGCTCCTTGGTTTTGTTGACATTGAATGCAAGGTTGTTGTTTCTACACCATTCAGCCAAGTTTTCAATCCCCCTCCTATATGCTGACTTATCACCCTTTATTTTTCCACCTACTATTGTGGTATCATAAGTAAATTTGTAAATAGTGTTTTTGTCATACCGAGCCACACAGTCATAGGTGTAAAGCAAGTAGAGCAGAGGGCTAAGTATGCAGCCTGTGGTGCTCCAATACTGATGGACATTGTGGAGGAGATGTTCTTGCCAATCTGCGCTGATTGAGATCTGGAAGTGAGGAAATCCAAAATCAAATTATATAGCATTGAGGTCCAGGTCTTGAAGTTTGGTGATTAGTTTTGAGGGGACAATGGTGATGAATGCCAAACTATAGCCAATAAAGAGCATCCTGATGTCTTCATCTTTGTTGTCCAGGTGTTCCAGGATTTTGTGTAGAGCAAATGAGATGCAGGAAGAAAACTGCAATGGATCCATGCAGGAGCTGATATGCTTCAACACCAGCCTATCAAAGCTCTTCATCACATCACTGTGGATGTGAGTGCCACTGGTGAGTAGTCATTTAGGCAAGTTACCATACTCCTCTTGGTCACCAGTACGATTGAGGCCTACTTGAAACAGGTGGATACCACGTCTCATCAGAGTGAGATGTTGAAGATATTTATGAATACACTGGCTCGTTGGTCAGCACAGATTTTCAGTACTTGGCCAGATACTCGATCTGGACTGGATGTTTTCCTTGGATTCACTCGCCTGAAGGCACATTGGTCCCAAACAGCCAAATTGCTGCTTCTATAATTCAGTCTACATAATTTATTTGCATCTTAGAATTACATGGAAATGGGCCCTTTGGTCCAAATCCATGTGAAACAGAAGTGGATTCTGTTAAGCTCATTTTATTTGCCTGCATTTAGACCACATTCCTCCACACCATTTCCTGTCTAAGTGTCATTAAAAAAAAAGACCATTCAGCTTATCAATGCTCTTTGTGATCAAATTTGTTAACACATTATACTTGGTAATTATGTGAAGGGTTCTTTTCACAAGCAGTCCAGCAAGTGAAATCTAATGTGCATTCTGCATGTGTATATACACCTTTGAATACCTCATATACCTCTATAAAAGTCACCCCTCGACCTCCTACGCTCCAGGGGGGAAAACTCTTCTCATAACAAGTTTTCTAGTTCTGGCAACCTTGCAACCTACAAAATAGCCTTGCAGAAACTAATCCACAGAGCGAATAGAATTAGAATCTCAAAAGCATTGGTCCTCTATCAACTCATCCCTGCGATGCAACATTGCTCCTGTACTGTTCCTATGATCTACCAAACATCATTGACCCACTCAGTAAATGTTTGACAAGTGATTTTGACTGTTTTATGACAAATATTTCATTGCAGTCAGTACAGTCAGTTATTTCCCCATCAGAGTACTGTCAGTTGTCAGCAAAGTGATGGAAGGAGTGTTTGGCTGCATTGAAGAGCAACACTTCATAGCCTTGAGTTTTGCCAGAATCATTCTGCATCATTACCTCTCAATATTACTATATTTTCAACATGACTCTTAGTCCATTCATTCTCAATTTGAAAGCAAAGGTGAAAGTGAATTTTTGACATTCTCTCATTCAGGTGCCTTGCCATTCGGCGTGGGCAATCACATCTCTCCATCCATGTTGGTCTCTGACCCTCCAAATTGTAGATGTTGCCTGCTCGGTTTATAACCATGATGTAAATCTATCGATCATTTTCATTCTCTGCCTGCCTCTGCTTCTTTTTCCTTACAGCTTCCCAGTTGTAACTAAATGTTCTTATGTATCTCTTCACACGGTGTCCAAAGAATTTTGATTGCGGTTTTCTTATTCTTTTAAGTGATGTACGTTTCGTTTTAGTACTTTGTAGAACTTCTTCATTTGTTATCCTGTCCGTATATAATATGCATATGATATTTTGACATTAAGAGAACATTTAACTGGGAAATGTCCATAAAATTAAAGTCAAAGCAAATCAAGTAAGAAACGTTCTCATAGTTGAAATCATTGCTCGCAAAAAGGATGTTATTGTGGTTATTAAAGTCTAATCATTTCAGTCCTGTGGTATTACACCTAGGGTTCACTTGACAGTATTCCAGACTGAACTTACCTCAGTGTCTTTATCACGTGACCTCTGCTTAATCATACCAGCGATGGAAAGTATTCCCGGATGATTTCAAAGCTCTTCAGTAAACAAAGCCAACAACGCAGCAGGGACCCAAATAATATTCAACATTGAGTTAATCAGCAGCAAGTAACATCCCACAGATGCAGAGTAACTCGGGTAAAAGATTAGCTATTTATCTGAATGAATGGCAGAGCAGCACAAGAAGCCAAAATGCCAATACAAGAAATAGAAACAGAAGTAATGTTAAAACTAGGGGGGGGCTTAATGACAAAGTCTGATTGATATTTCTATCTGTTAAATGTTACTATATCAAGACAAATTATTACTTGTGTTATGAGCCCATAGGACCCATAAACCCAGCAGCAATAGATATTCACCGACAAATGGTTACTTAAACAAAAGTTGTTTTTAATTATATTTTTGTAAGCAACAATCCATTAGTGACATCTTTTAGGCACTCTCCAAAGCTTTTACTAAGGCTCTTGGCGCCGGCACGTCTAGCATGAGCAGAGCTCCAGTATTTTAAATAAGATCCATTGAAACATGGAATCTTTGCACACATTTTATGAGAGGAAGACCAGGCAAAGGAACCTAAAATAATATTCTACGTTTTAAAATATAGTGTTTTAATTCTTATTGGCTAGTTGTTGGACAATAGCAATTCCATCCTATGAATTATTTTATCTGTCATCTCTCATTTCTCTTGGATCCAATGAAAGGTTTTTGGCTTGTGTAATGTTAACTCCTTTTCTAGTGGCATTGAAAATCTCCAACCTTATCTATTTTTTCTTTTAGACTGAATACATTTACCACATTTTCCCTTTATATCTTTGAATATTGGGGAAAGTAAAGCTATTTGGACAAAGATACATGGATTGGAAAGGTTTATAAGAATTTCAGCGATAATCAAACAAATGGGACTAGCTCAGATAAGCCAACTTGACAACGTAGACAAGTTGGGCCTGATTCCAGGCTGTTTAACTCAAAATCTGCATAATCAAAGCAGAGATCAAGTATAGAGCAGAATAACATTATGCAGTGCATTTAAGAGTAATACCACAAAGGAAAGACAAGAAGTTACTCTGACTAGAATGTTCAGTGCCAATTTTTTACTATATTCAATAATAAATGTCATTTCTGTCTGCCAACTATTGCTCTAAGCAGCAAAATAACTATTGTAACAATGTTCTAATTTTCCACATTGTTGGAGCTTTCAAGCAACTGCATCAGAATGTTTAGAAATCATTCTAAGCACTTTTTTAAAAGTTAGTGTGGCTGGGATTCAAGTTTGTAACTGTAGTAACAACTGTATACAATTCAAAACCAAGAGGAAAAAAAAGAGAAAATCAAACCAAAAGACACATTCCCTTTTGTCAAAAATCCTGTTTACGGATACCCCTAACCAGCATATTGTCCATGGGGTCACATAACAACCCCATTAATACAGTAGCTAAAGAGTTTGGCTATTGTGACCTTGGCATTTATTATTTCAGATCAGTTTTTCATATTTACTGTCAGATTTGCTTACATGACATCACATACAACCCTGAGATTCTTTTTCCTGCAGTTTAGGCAGAATTACCACCTATTGTTAGTGCAAAATAAAACTGTACTCAGTGTACACATGTAAACAAATCAAGAACTGTGAACAGATAATGAATGTAAACGAATTGACTTTGCAATACAGAGAATTTTTTTTAAAATCAATAAAGTGCACAAGAGTCCTTAAATGAGTCCCTGATTGAGTTTGTTGCTGGGGAGTCTGATGGTGGAGAGTTAGCTGTTTATAAACCTGGTGGTGAGAGTCTTGTGGCACCTACACCCCTTTCCTAATGGCAGCTGTGAAGACAGAGCATGGGCTGATGGTGTGGACCCTTGATCATTGCAGCTGCTCTCCATTGGCAGTGTTCCCTATAGATAGTCTTGATAGTGGGAAGGGTTTTACCTGTGAGGTCATGGGCTTTACGCTCAGGAGTATTGGTGTCTCTATACCAGACTGTGATGCAGCCAGTCAGTACACTTTCCACCACACATCTATAGAAATTTGCCAAGGTTTCTTGTGTCATACCAAACCTCCACAAACTCCTGAGGAAATAGAGGTGCTGACGTGCTTTCTTCAAGATGCCATTAGTGTATTAGGTCCAGGAAAGATCCTCCAAGATAGTTTATTTCAACAAGTAATGATCCTTCAATCATTCCTGCTCCCTTGTCCTCACCTCCAACCACACCAGCCTCCACAACCAACATATTTAATGCTTTTTTTGCGCAATTTCCGCCACGTACAATGTGATCCAACCACCAGATACATCTACTCTTCCCCTCTCCCTTTTCCATAGGGACCGCTCCTTCCGATGAGTCTCTCGTCCATTTCTCTCTTCACATCAATTGCCACTTCAGTATCTACCCCTGCATCTGCAAGAAATGGTCAAGTGGTAATTCTGCCCTCCGCAGAAAAAAGAATCTCAGGGTTGTATGTGGTCATGTATGTACCCTGACAATAAACCTGAAATGATAGACTTGCCCACACCTCCTCCCTCCCCACCATTAGAGGTCTCAAATAGGCCTTCCAAGAGAAGCAACACTTCACGTGAATCTGTAGCCTTGTTCTGACATGTCTAGAGGGTAAAACTGGAAAGGAAACTGGGCATCACTTGCCTAATGTATCTCAGTATGGTAGTGGCAAGGTCAAAATGCCTGACATCCTGAGCTATGGTAGCAGAGTCACATTCAGTTCTATTGCTGTTGAGATTGTCATGAGGATCTTGGCAATCCAGGTCTCAAACTTCATATTGTGGAGTGAAATTTACCTGTGCAGATTTTTTTTTTAAATGGGCAGTTGCTGCATACCAGTTGTACTGCATATGGACTACAGAGAGCAATGTTCTAATCCAGTAAAAAAGGGAATTAAGACAATAATGAGACTAGCTGGACTGTTCTTACAGAGTATACTTAGTTGGCTGAATAGCCTCCTTCCATATCAGTGTGTTCAATGTAAACTGATGCAAATAAAATTTAAATATTACCATTAAATTACAATGTTAAAAATCACAGATTTGGCTCTATTTTTCAACACAAGTCTGTGACTGAATTCATCAGAAATGATGGCTAACATAAAGCTGAGTGGCAAGTTCTGCAGCAGTGCAGAAAAGGTCAAGTGTATGTTTAATAGTACAGAACAGTGCACTTGTGATCAAAAGAGTACTGCTGCTTCACTGCTCCAGTAATATGGGTTCAATTTGACTTCCTGTGTTATCTATGTGGAGTTTGCATATACCCCTGTGATAGCACGAGCTTTCTGGTTTCCTTCCAGATCCCAAGGTATGCTGGTTGGTAGGTTAAATGGCATTTGTAAACTGCCCATTGTATGTCAGTGAGTGGTTGAATTTGGAGACAATAAAATGGGATCACTGTTTTCCCATCGTACTTTTTCCAATTGACTCTAGATAGTTAATACCAACCCCATTTGATAGTGTATTAATTGCAATTCAGCAGAGAAGCACGTTTTGCTGTGAAATAATAATTAACACTTCTATATCTTTCCCAAGTATGCCAATACTCCCAAATTCTTCTGAAAATGGACATCTACTATTACTTTTGCTCTGTCCTTCTCCCCTTCCCCCCCCCCCACCCATCAATGTGACCTACCAGGATTGTTGTCTGAAGAGGGTGCACAGAATCATTGAGGACCCCTTCCACCTGCACGCAGCATCTTTCAGCTGCTCCCTTCGTGGAAGAGATACAGGAGGATCAGAGCCAGCACCACCAGGCTGAAGAACAGCTTCTTCCCACGGGCAGTGAAAACACTGAACGACCAAAGAAACTGCTTACACTAACCACCCGAGTCTCTTGTATTCATGAAACAATATTTTTTTGTATGGATTGTTTGTCTGTATCTATACTACGTCTGTATGCTTTGGCACGGAGGACCAGAGAATGTTGTTTCATCGGGTTGTACTTGAACGATCAGATGACAATAAACCTGACTTGACTAATGTTGAGGGGAAGTGCAAATTTCTTATTGCCTATTTTAACTGGGTTTTTTTTTGCCATGGGTGGTGCACCATCAATAATCACAAAAGACTGGAGTTGTGAAACCATCTGGGTTTGATCAACTGCAGACGGGAACAGCCATCAACCCGATTGAGTCAGAGTGAAATGGGGAGCATGGCAAGGGGCTATGGGTAGGATCAGTCTTGGGAGGGATGCCCAGCCAGCAGCAACCAGTGGTTTACCACAATGAGTATCTACCTTTATTGTCCCTAAAAATGGGGATGGGTAGTAAAGGAAATTAGGACAAAGATCTGAAATCAACTATGCATTGCAAGACTTAAAATATATATTTTTTAATTGGGTATCTCCACTGGGAAATGAAGGAATTAGCAGAAGGTAAAACTGGTGATACAACTGTTGGCATAGTGGCCTATTTTAACCAGAAAGCAAGCCACACACCAATTTCCACTGAAGAAGCAAATGAAATGATAGATGTGGGTTTAAAGTAGATCTTAAGCAATCTTTTTGGTATAACAATACTTGATCCTACGTGGTCTCTAAGCATCTAATCACAAC